>NC_135802.1:127177659-127497861 GCF_964213995.1 Mustelus asterias
TGTGGCGAACAGTGACCAAAATTCTGTAAGCTTTCCGATACTGATGGAAAAGGACGAGTGTTGTCCTCGGGTTAAGGTACTAAATTGGGGGAAGGCTAACTACAACCATATTAGGCAGGATTTGGAGGCTGTTTGGGAGAGGCTGTTTGAGGGTAAATCCACATTTGGCATGTGGGAGTCTTTTAAGGAGCAGTTGAAAGGAGTTGAAAAGGAAGGACAGGAAAGGCAGGATTCAGGAACCATGGATGACCAGGACAATTGTTAGTCTAGTCAAAAAGAAAAAGGATGCAAGCATTTGAAGAATACAGGGAAAGTAGAAAAGAGCTCAAACAGGGAGTTAGGAGGGCAAGAAGGGGGTCACGAAATGTCCTTGGCAGACAGGATTAAGGAGAATCCCAAGGCATTTTATACATATATTAGGAACCAGAGGGTGGCTAGAGAAAGAGTTGATCCACTTAAGGACAAAGGAGAGAAATTATGTGTGGAACCAAATTAAGTGGATGAGATCCTTAATGAGTATTTTGCATCGGTATTCACGCAGGACAGGGACACGTCAATTGATGGTGTCTTGAAGGGGTGTGTAAACCTTTTAGAACAAGCCATCATTACGAGGGAGGAAGTGTTAGGTTAATTAAAAAGCATGGTTAATTAAAGTGGATATCTGCCAGATATCCACTCCATCTGACGAAGGAGCAGTGCTCCGAAAGCTAATGGCATTTGCTACCAAATAAACCTGTTGGACTTTAACCTGGTGTTGTTAAAACTCTTACTATATTCCTTAGGCCAGCTCTGGCCAAAAGAGATGAACAGTCTGTGAGGACAAAGGACTCTAAACCTCTTTTGGAATCCTTAATGGTTGAAACATTACCAATCTCAAGAATCCAGACTAAGGAATGTACATCCTTTGTCTTGGACAAAGTGGAGATATGGGAGTCACATGACACACCCTCCCCCCACAAGCTGGTGGAACAGGTCATATTGCCTTGTGCAGCTGCCAAACTCGGATAGCCATTTTCCATCTAACAACCACAGCACCAGGTCAAACATGGGCAAGGAAACCTCCTGCTGATTACCACGTACATCCCCCTCAGTTAATGATTCAGTATTCCTCCATGTTAAATGCCACTTGGAGGAAACATTGAGGGCAATAAGAGTGTAGAATATAGTGTAGGTGGGGAACTTCAATATCCATCACTAAGACTGGCTCAGTAGTACTGCCACAGACTGACCTGGCCAAGTCCTAAAGGACATAGTAGCAGGTGAAAGGGAACCAACAAGAAGGAAAAACAACCTGCCTGTCGCAGATGCATCTATCCATGGAGAGAAATCCATGCATCTGTCCATGGAGACCATCTCCAAGAGAGGATCAATCCATCGCCCCTTGACATTCAATGGCATTATCATTGCTGAATCGCTAACTATCAACCTCCTGGGAGTTACTATTGTCCAGAAACTGCACTAGCCATACAAACACAGTGGCTACAAGAGCAAATCAAAGGCTAGGAATCCTGCGGCGAGTAACTCACCTCTTGACTTCCCAGAGCCTGTTCATCATCTACAAGCGGCAAGATGGAATGCTCTTCACTTGCCTGGATAAGTGCAGCTCCAACAATGCTCAATACACCATCCAGGACAAAGCTACCTGCTTAATTGCTACCCCTTCCACAAACATTCAATACCTCCACCACCAACGAACAGTGGTACCATCTACAAGATATACTGTATGAAGTCACCAAGGTTCCTAAGGCAGCACCTTCCAAACCTGGCCACTACCATGTAGAAGGACAAAGGCAATAGATACCTGGGAATACCACCACCTAGAGGTTCCCCTCCAAGTCACTCACTATCCTCACTTGGAAATATATCGCTGTTCCTTCACTGTTGCTGGGTCAAAATCCTGGAGGTCCCTCCCTAACAGCACTGTGGGTGTACCTACGCCTCAGGGACTGCAGCAGTTCAAGAAGGCAGCTCAACACCACCTTCTCGAGGGCAATAGGCGATAGGCAATGAATGCTGGCCTGGCCAGCGAAGCCCACATTCCATAGATGATTTTTTAAAAAACCAGCACCTCAGAACAGGGGCTCTGTCCAGGTTTGAACACTTGACTCTGCACCTACATTGTTTCTACTGATCTTCTGAACTTCTGTACCAGTGCCTACAAGACTAATTCATCTCTACTTACCAACCCCATCGTAGAAGGCATTGGTACAAAAGTGAAAGTATCCAGCATCAGTCTTCAACCGGCTGACCTCTGGATAAAAGCAAAATACTGTGGATGCTGGAATCTGAAACAAAAACAGAAAATGCTGGAAAATCTCAGCAGGTCTGACAGCCAACGTTTCAAGTCTAGATGACTCTTCATCAGAAATGGAGTTTGATTCTGGACTCATGTGAAACAATGGCCGTGATTCTCCCATCCCGACCTGCAACTTTTCTGGCGAGTCGGGGTGGGAGATGCGCATCGCTGGCCTTGTTCCGGGATTTGCACATGTGCCGGGAACGCATGCGCATCTCCCAGAGCCGGAGAACAGTTGGAGACCAGACCACGCTGGAAACCAGCGGGAAGACAGATAAGTAATTTGAATATTTTTAAAATATGTTTTAAATGTATTTTAAATGCAATTATTGGGAACTTATCGGTCCTGATTGAATCTCTCACCCTGCCAGGAGTACTTCATTCTGACGGGGCTTAGAGTAGCTCCCCACATTCGGGGAACTAGCGGGAGACCCCACCGGAATGAAGGGGGGCAATCGGGGCCCCCCAGGGGGTTGGGTGGCAGGGGGGTTGTGTCCCCTGGGCATGGGCACCCTGGCAGTGCCAGCTTGTGCCCCCTGGCACTGCGCAAGGGCAAAGTGCCCATGCCAAGGGGGCACCTTGGCACTGCCCACATGGCATTGGGCAGTGCCAAGGGGGCAGGGCCTATTGTGGGCAGGGCCTAGGGGCGATTGGTGGGGGTTCCCGTTGCCACTCTGCATGGGGATCGGTCTGGGATGGATGGAGGGAGGGCAGCGATTGGGGCAGGCCAGTGGGGTGGTCTGCCGGGAGGGGCCTGCCTCCTAGGAGGGTGTCTGACCCTGGGGAAGTCAGCGGCGCGGTGGGGGTCTGCCGGGGTGAGAGGGTGGGGGGATCACCACTGCTGGGTGGGGGGGAATGGGCTGGACATCGGAGTGCTCCGGGACGGGAGGGGTCAGGGCTGGCCTGGGAATTGTTATGGGGGCCTCGATCAGGCCGTGGGGAAGGGACCAGAGGGGCAGCACTGCGGGGGTCCCGGGCTGGCCAGCAATCGAACTGGCCAGCAAACAGGGAGACTGGCAAATCGGAGCCACCGTGCATTGCAGAGTTCCAGAACTGTCGGACTCCGACGCGAATAGGCCCTGCCCCCCAGGTTTTTAATGAGATTCACGATTGGGATCTCTGCAGAGCACAGAGTGGGGAGATTCCAGTGAGAAGTTGAACTGATCTAGAACAGTTTTCCTCCCAATTCAGCGCTTTTGGGAGAATCGCCCCTAATAATTCTTACTTTGTGGTATTTGCCCTGTATTTCTTTCTTTCTCTTATCCATCTGAAAAGGAGGTTGTGGGGAATTAAAGGGGTGGGGAGGTTTGGGAAATCTGGAAGGAGGTTGGGGGCTGTTAGGGGGTGGGGAAGAGTGGGGGTTGTTGGAGGGGATAGATTGGGGGCTACTGGAGGAGCAAGGATGGTTGGGGGATATTGGAGGGTGGGGTGGTTGTGAGATGTTGGGAGCTATTGGAGGGGTCGGGTTGTGTTGTGGGATGTAGAGGAGGTGAAGTGGCAGGGTGGTTATGGAGGAAGTTAGTAGCAGGATGAGGCTGTCATTCTTTTTTTGCTGTTGGAGTCTCTTATTTATTAATTACATTGTTCCATTTTAATGCTGCAAATTCAGTGTAGAACACAATTTGTACAACTGTTTCTGAGGAAAAGGGAAACACTCCAAGTTAAGGCTACACTGAGCTTTTATACTATGTATCAATCTTCTCTGAAAACATTCAGATCAACAATTCAAACTACATTTTTCCTAAGCTGCTGGTAGATATCTGATTGACAAATGCTGGGGATAGTGTTATTAGCATAAAAGGAGCAGATGCCATTTGTGGTAGTTTGTGGGTTGGTGCCAGAGAAGTCAGAATGATAAGATTGTATTGGCCACAGAGTTGAATTAATTTGCAAATCTCTTGATTTCTTTGTAGCCACTTTCAAAACATCAGTTGATTGCTCTGTGATTAATTATCCTTCGAGAACCAACACTGGGCTTCCAATTTCACCATTGTTACAGTCACTCTGCCTACTGCATGCAGGTATAATGAAAAGAAACCCTACATTTATACAGCGCCTTTCACAATGTCCCAAATTGCTTTAAACAGCCAGTTAAATACTTTTGAGGTGCAGTCACTGGTATAATGTAGCCATATGTTAGCAAATGACAGAGCAGGCTAGAGGGGTTGAAGGCCTTTGTCATCCATAATTATCTTGCAAACAGAGGATGGAATCATGTGTGGAGATCTGTTTATTTTGTTGTGAATGAAAGTTTAGTATGACTAGGCTTTATGGGACGAAATTGCCTGGGCAGGATTGTGTAATGACTCATAGTGAATCCTGCCTTGTGAGCTTTTTGAGGAATTAAATGTCATGATAAAGTTGTGTTGTATCATCAATATTGAAAATATATCGCAGTGCGAAGCAGTTATCAGCAGAATTTTCCAGACTTGCTGATCCAGAAAATATAGACACAACTGTGAACCATTCAGTCTTTTCTTTGCCCACCAACGCCTCTACTTTCTCAGAAGACTAAGGAAATCTGGCATGTCAGCTACGACTCTCACCAACTTTTACAGATGCACCATAGAAAGCATTCTTTCTGCCTGTATCACAGCTTGGTATGGCTCCCTGCTCTGCCCAAGAAACTACAAAAGGTTGTGAATGTAGCCTAATCCATCATGCAAACCGGCCTCCCATCCATTGACTCTATCTACACTTCCCGTTGCCTCAGCAAAGCAGCCAGCATAATTAAGGACCCTGGACATTCTCTCTTCCACCTTCTTCCATCGGGAAAAAGATACAAAAGTCTGAGGTCACGTACCAACTGACTCAAGAACAACATCTTCCCTGCTGCCGTCAGACTTTTGAATGGACCTACCTTGCATTAAGTTGATCTTTCTCTACACCCTAGCTATGACTGTAACACTACATTCTGCACTCTCTCATTTTCTTCTCTATGAACGGTATGCTTTGTCCATATAGCGCGCAAGAAACAATACTTTTCACTATATACTAATACATGTGACGTGACAATAATAAATCAAATCAAATCAAATTGCCTTCTGCCTCTTAAAAGTTGTATTGCACAGAGACACCTGAGAACTCCAGTGCTTCGCACTGACAGTGAAGACATTCCATTTTGTTCAATCATTCCATTTTGTTGCTGAGGATCTTTTTAACCTGTGGGATTACTGATAAGACAAAATCCAACTCCACCCCTTCTATGAAATGATTATATTGAATAATGTCATGCACCTAGGTAGGAGAAAGTCTCATTCTTCTACAGAATGGAAAAAAATCATGTGCAGTTTATCTGGGTTGCAGGTATTGAATTTTTCCCCCAAATATAAATTTACAGTCACTGTGTTCATATAGTGCAATGTGCAGATATGGAGGAACTGTTCCCCACTTGTAAAAGGATCAAGAACAAGAGGCACAGATTAAAGTGATTTGGTAAAAAGCAAATGTGATGTGAGAAAAAAAAATCCACTCAAGTGGTTTGAATCTGATCATGGATAAGGATAGATCTGATCCTTGGGTTGAAGTTCTGAACTGGAAAAAGGCCAAATTTGATGAAATGAGAAGGGATCTGGGAAGTGTGGATTGGCACAGGCTGTTCTCTGGTAAGGATGTAAATGGAAAGTGGGAGGCCTTCAAAGGAGAAATTTTGAGAGTGCAGAGTTTGTATGTTCCTGTCAGGATTAAAGGCAAAGTAAATAGGAATAAGGAACCTTGGTTCTCGAGGGAGATTGTTACACTGATTAAGAGGAAGAGAGAGTTGTATGAAATGTACAGGCAGCAAGGAACACATCAGATGCTCGAGGAGTATAAAAAGTGCAAGAAGCTACTTAAGAGGGAAATCAGGAGGGCTAAAAGAAGACATGAGGTTGCTTTGGCAGACAGAGTGAAAGAAAATCCAAAGAGCTTCTATAGGTATGTTAGGAGCAAAAGGATAGTGAGGGATAAAATTGGTCCTCTTGAAGACCAGAGTGGTAGACTGTGTATGGAACCAAAAGAGATGGGGGAGATACTAAATGGTTTTTTTGCATCCGTATTTACTGAGGAAAAGGGCATGGAGTCTACGGAAATAGGGCAAACAGGTAGGGAGGTCATGGAACCTTTACAGATTAAAGGGGAGGAGGTGCTCGCTGTCTTGAGGCAAATCAGAGTGGATAAATCCCCAGGACCAGACAGGGTATTCCCACGGACCTTGAGGGAAGCTAGTGTTGAACTTGCAGGGGCCCTGGCAGACATATTTAAAATGTCAGTATTCACGGGGGAGGTGCCGGATGATTGGAGGGTGGCTCATGTTGTTCCGTTGTTTAAAAAAGGTTCCAAAAGAAATCCGGGAAATTATAGGCCAGTAAGTTTGACGTCGGTGGTGGGCAAGTTATTGGAAGGTGTGATAAGAGATAGGATCTACAAATATTTGGATAGACAGGGACTTATTAGGGAGAGTCAACATGGCTTTGTGCATGGTAGGTCATGTTTGACCAATCTATTAGAGTTTTTCGAGGAGGTTACCAGGAAAGTGGATGAAGGGAAGGTGATGGATGTTGTCTACCTGGATTTCAGCAAGGCCTTTGACAAGGTCCCTCATGGGAGGTTAGTTAGGAAGGTTCAGTCACTGGGTATACATGGGGAGGTAGTAAATTGGATTAGACACTGGCTCAATGGAAGAAGCCAGAGAGTGGTTGTGGAGGATTGCTTCTCTGAGTGGAGGCCTGTGACTAGTGGTGTGCCACAGGGATCGGTGTTGGGTCCATTGTTGTTTGTCATCTATATCAATGATCTGGATGATAATGTGGTAAATTGGATCAGCAAGTTTGCTGATGATACAAAGATTGGAGGTGTAGTGGACAGTGAGGAAGGTTTTCAAAGCTTGCAGAGGGATTTGGACCAACTAGAAAAATGGGCTGAAAAATGGCAAATGGAATTTAACGCAGACAAGTGTGAGATATTGCACATTGGAAGGACAAACCAAAGTAGAACATACAGGGTAAATGGTAGGACTCTGAAGAGTGCAGTTGAACAGAGGGATCTGGGAATACAGGTACAAAATTCCCTAAAAGTGACGTCACAGGTGGATAGGGTCGTAAAGAGTGCCTTTGGTACATTGGCCTTTATAAATCGGAGTATCGAGTATAAAAGTTGGAGTGTTATGGTAAGGTTATATAAGGCATTGGTGAGGCCGAATTTGGAGTATTGTGTACAGTTTTGGTCACCTAGTTACAGGAAGGATGTAAATAAGGTTGAAAGAGTGCAGAGAAGGTTCACGAGGATGTTGCCGGGACTTGAGAAGCTGAGTTACAGAGAGAGATTGAATAGGTTGGGACTTTATTCCCTGGAGCGTAGAAGATTGAGGGGAGATTTGATAGAGGTGCATAAGATTTTGATGGGTATAGATAGAGTGAATGCAAGCAGGCTTTTTCCGCTGAGGCTAGGGGAGAAAAAAACCAGAGGGCATGGGTTAAGGGTGAAAGGAGAAAAGTTTAAAGGGAATATTAGGGGGAGCTTCTTCACGCAGAGAGTGGTGGGAGTGTGGAATGAGCTGCCGGATAAAGTGGTAAATGCGGGGTCACTTTTAACATTTAAGAAAAACTTGGACGGGTTCATGGATGAGAGGAGTGTGGAGGGATATGGTCCAAGTGCAGGTCAGTGGGACTGGGCAAAAAATGGTTTGGGCACAGACATGAAGGGCCAAAAGGCCTGTTTCTGAGCTGTAATTTTCTATGGTTCTATGGTTCTGGAGTGCTCTGTCTGGAAGTCTGGTGCAGGCAGGTTCAATCAAGGCATTCAAGAGGGCATTAGATGATTATTTGAATAGAAACAATGTGCACGGGTATGGGGAAAAGTCGGGGGAATGGCACTAATTCATGATGCTTGTTTGGAGAGCCGGTGCAGATACAATGGGCCAAATGGCCTCTTTCTGCGCTTTGGGAAACAGCACCTTCCGCCTTTCCTGCAGGAGAATCTGCAAAGAGGATCACAAAACTGTGGGACCGCGCTTTGCTTTGTTTTCTGGGACATCTTGGTCTCAGCAAAATCTGGAGCTCCTGACCTGTAGTGAGTGAATGGCTTTCTGGGTGCTCCTTATCTATGGTACCAGGGCCTTCAAATTCATTAGATAGGAGCAGAGACGGTGACTTCCTAAGATAAAGGCAAAACACTGCAGATGCTGGCAACTGAAATAAAAACAGAAAATGCTGGAAAATCTCAGTAGATCTGACAGCATCTGTGGAGAGAGAATAGAGCCAACATTTCGAGTCAGGATACCCTTTGTCAGAGCTGAGGATAAGGAAAATAAGACAAGATTTATACTGTGAGGGTGAAGAGGGAATGCTGTAATCGATAGAAAAGGCATAGACAAAAAGACACAGGGAATATAAATGGTGATGATAAAGGCTAGGAATGGTGTTGATAGTATCCATTAAGAGATCAGAATGTGTAAATGGCAGAACAAAGGTGCAGAGTGTAGGAATGTACCAGATGGCCCTGGTGGGGTGGGGAGAGGGTGGTGGTGGGGTGAAACAAGATGAAAAGCGAGATTTTAGAAGTGGAAAAATAAAAATAAGAATAATAAAAATGGATTAATGAGATGAAAAGAAGAAATGAAACAAAATAAATGGGAATGAGGTGGAGGAGATAGTTCATGCTCTGAAGTAGTTGAGCTCAATGTTCGGTCCGGGAGGCTGTAAAGTGCCCAGTCGGAAGATGAGGTGCTGTTCCTCCAGTTTACGTTGGCTTCACTGGAACATTGCAAAAGGCAAGGACGGACATGTGGACAGGAGAACAGGGTGGTGTGTTGAAATGGCAGGTGACAGGAAGGTCTAGGTCCTTCTTGTGGACGGACTGAAAGTGTTTTGCAAAGTTATCACTCAGTCTGCGTTTCTTCTCTCCGATGTAGAGTAGACTGCATTCGGAGCTGCAACAGACCAGATTAACGGAGGTGCATGTGAAGCGCTGCTCATCTGGAAAGAGTGTTTGGGCCCTGAGAAGGTGAAGGGGCAGATGTTGCACATTCTACGATTGCATGGGAAGGTGCCATTGGTGGTGGGTAAGGTGTTAGATATGATGGAGGAGTGGACTAGGGGATCGTGGAGGGAAGGGTCCCTGCAGAATGTTGACAGGAGGAGTAAGGGGAAGATGTGTTGAGTGGTGGCATCATGGTGGTGTTGGCAGAAATGGTGACTTCCTGCCTGCCCCACCATGAGATTTACCATGCTCCGCAGAGATGCATAGGTAATGTCCTGATTGGCACAAGATTACACATATTCAGCCATCCCACCATACTTCCCCCTCCCAGTGGAAATCACTCCAACATCCGTGCCTGCCACGCAACGTAGACTTCAGAACAGAATATTTTGCTCTTGGAGTGGGCTTGAATCCACAACCTCCCCAATCAATATCAATAGTATTGGGTAAACATTGTCTGGTTCTCTCACTAGAAGTAATTTCTAACTGTTCTTGTTTCTATTCTCTTTCATGTGTGTCACTGGAAAGACCAGCATTTAATGCCCATCCCTAATTGCCCTTGAACTGTGTGGTCTGCTGGGCCATTTCAGAGAGCATGTAAGAATGAACCACATTGCTGTGTATCTGGCCAGACTGGGTAAGAATGGCAAATTTCCTTCCCTAAAGGATATTGATTAACCAAATGTGTTTTGGTAACAATCAATGATAGTTTCATAGTCAGTATTATTGAGACTAGCTTTCAATTCCAAACTTACTAATTGAATTTAAATTCCACCAGCTGATGTGGTGGGATTTTGAACCCGAGCCTTTTAACTTATCTAGTTACATTACCGCGACGCCATCTCCCCATCTCCCCATCTCTCATTAAAGCCTCACAGAGAGAATCACTTTAAATTTATTTTCTAACAATGTGATTTGCAGATCTCATTCAGTCTCACCCAGAGCCAAATATGGACCAGTTCCTTAAATTGGAAGGTCAACATCCCCTGCCCCAGCACTCCTTCACACTGATGGCATAGTAAGGGAAAGCCTTTCCAGGGTAATCAGGTCTACTTTCTGGCTGTTTCAGTGAACATCTCCCAAAGCTGCAGTCGGAATCCACCAAAATAGCTGTGAATTTTTATCCTCATCCATTTTGCTTTCCAGAATAATCTTGACTGTTTGTATTGCATTCACACTGGAGACTGAATGCTATGGTACTTAAGGTACCGATATTCAACCTTATGCTGCAAGTCCTGGCAACCTGACCATCAAAGCCCCGACAACGCGCTTCTTTTTTATTTAGTTTTTCTATTTGTTGGTTTGCCCAGCCTGACTTTATAGGACTGGAAGTTTAGGCTGCGCTCCTTCTTTAGTTTTGTAATTGCATCGAGGAATAAACAAATTATCTGGTCATTATCACATTGTTATCTTTGAGAATTTGCCGTGCAATGATTGGTTGCCATGTTTCCTACATTACAGCAGTGACTATGTTTTAGAAGTATTTCAATGTTTGTAAAGTGTTTTAGAACATCCTAAAGTAAATGCAAGTCTCTCTTTACTTGAAGCCAGCAGTGTACTTTTAGTCTACGTATCTTTGATCCTGGTGATATAATTGGGAGCTGATTGCAATATTTACAAAGAGACAAAAGCAGCCCAACGTGGGAGTGAACTGGGTCTAGAAGAAGCCCAGAAAGACAAAATTGACACTTTAAAAATGTTGCCGCAGTGGCAGAGGAATAAGCCCCATAGGGAAACCTGGAACATTTTCTGTTGCAATCTCACCCTCACCACTGATGGGATCCTGAATGGTAGCCAATCCTGCAGACTTACCTATTCAGTGAGCAGTTTCTGCACTATTCGACTTTGTGCCACTTCTGCTTGGAACAGCTGCATTTAAATGAGGCCTGTCAGTAAAGTTATCCAGGCAATTTTTTTTCCCCAGAACAAATCAGTTTTGAACTGATTTCAAAACTCACTGACAATAAGGTAACCCCACCGCCCCTCCACCCCTGACAATAATGTTTACAAATTGGACTAAAATCTTAAACAGTCCAGTTTTAAGGAATTGATTTTATTAGGAGAATGTATGAGGGAACTTGTGTACCCAGCCTAAGATTTCTCATCCATAAAATTGCCCTTCGTAATTTGACCATAAAGACATTTTTCACGAGACAGTTAGTGCTGCTGACATTGTACATTCAGAATGAAACTCATGTCGTTAATCTAATTGACTGCAAGTACAAAAGACACAACAGAGGTTCATTGCGTTGCGACAGAAACAGAAGAAATATTTTCTTCTGGTCGTGAGCTATTCTGACATTCTGAATAAACATTCTGACATTCTGTTAAATGTTAGAATGTATTGAAACATTTAATTCCCAAGTTCAGACTATTCCGAATCCAAATTTTGTTTGAACAAGTTAGTTTGAAAAATTGGCTTTCATTTGAACATTTAAGAACTGTATAGACCTTTTTTTGTGTCCACAATAATCAAGGTGGATTTCAAATTGCATAGGCCCTAAGCACTTCCTCCTCCTTATTTGTCCTTCCGCTTCCACTCCTGAAAGTTTAGTTGGTATGTAACTGCCAGAAGCTATTCATGCATATCTATCCCATGCCTTCATTATGCATCAGTCACATCTCCCACAGGTCATCACACTTCTAAACAAAGTGACTGGATGGCTTCTTGGAGATGAAGCTATCTTCCAAAGACATACTAATGACAGCAGTGAGGAACAACTAATTCAGAGGAAAAGTACAACACAGCCACATATGCACACAGCAGTTCATAGTGCAAACCATTGGATTGCTAAAGATGTGATTCAGGTGCTTGGACAGAACTGAGGGCACTCTTTAATATGCACCATCAAGGTGTCCCAAACAGTAGTGACTTCCTGTGCCTTGCATAACCTGGCAACGTAGAGAGGACTGGGGTGGCAGGGGGCTGGAATCTAAGGACAATTTCCCAACCCTCTACCCCAACAAACCCACTCACATCCCCACCCCAACACCACCACCCTTACACCCTCACACCGACTCCAACATCCCCACCCCCTCACACCGACTCCAACACCCCTGCCCCACACCCTGACCCCAACTCCAACATCCCCACCCCAACCCTACACTCCCATCCCAACACCATCACACCTCTACCTCCACATCAACACTCCCACCCCAACACCTCATCCCTCACACCAACCCTCGCACCGACCTCACAACCCCACCCTAGCACCCCCCACCTCTACACCCCCACCCTAGCACCTCCCACCTCTACACCCCCACCCTAGCACCCCCCACCTCTACACCCCCACCCCAACACCTCTTCTCCCACATCCCAGCCTAACACCACCACCCTACACCCTGACACCAACCCCAACAATCCCAGCTTAGCAAACTCACGCCACACCCTCACCCATACACCCTCACCCCAACACCATCCCCCCACATCACTTCCCCAATACCATAGAATCATAGAATCCTACAGTGCAGAAAGAGGCCATTCGGCCCATCGAGTCTGCACCAACCACAATCCCACCCAGGCCCTATCCGCATATCCACCCACTAATCCCTCTAACCTATGCATCCTGGGACACTAAGGGGCAACCTAGCCCGCACATCTTTGGACTGTGGGAGGAAACCGGAGCACCTGGAGGAAACCCACGCAGACACAGGGAGAATGTGCAGACTCCACACAGACAGTGACCTGAGCCGGGATTTGAACCCAGGTCCCTGGAGCTGTGAAGCAGCAGTGCTAACCACTGTGCTACCGTGCCGCCCTTCCCTTACATGCCACCACTACACCCCTACCCCAATACAACCACCCCAACACCCCACCCCACTCTCTATTCCCTACACCCCCAACACCACCACTCTTACATCCCCAACCCAACAAAACCACACACCGAGGCAGAGAGAGATGAGGTTGTGAGTGTGTGTTTGTGAGAGAGGTGAGTGTCTATGTGTGTGTGTGTGTGAGAGAGAGAGAGGGAGGAGTGAGTATGTGTGTGAAGTGTTAAGTATGTGAGAGAGAAAGTGGTGCGAGTCTGATAAGACTTAAGAACTTTTTAATTATAATAAATGTATACATATAATAGAAAATACTATTATAAATTTGTTTTTGTATATTTATATCCATTGCACATAAACAATCACTAATTTTTATTTGTTCATGGTATGTGGGTGTCAGTGGCTGGGTCAGCATTTATTGCCCACCCCTGAGGACATTTAAAAGTCAAACACATTGCTGTGGGTCTGGAGTCACATGTAGGCCAGACCACGGAAGGTCAGCAGACTTCCTTCCCTAAAAGACATTAATGAAGCAGATGGATTTTTACGACAATCGACAATGGTTTCATCGTCATCATTAGACTTAAATTCCAGATTTTTTTATTGAATTCAAATTTCAATATCTGCTGTGGTGGGATTCGAACCCGGGTCCCCAGAGCATTACCCTGGATCTCAGGATTATTAGTCCAGCGATGATACCACTGCGCCACTGCCTCCAAATTTTGTGGTTTAATTCTTCAACATAATAAGAATGTTTCTTAGGCGTTCTTGTCAGTACTCTTGGGAGGTCAAAAGCGTTCCATGGCTGGAAGAGTTTGGGAAACCCTGGTGCGATTATCATATTTCAGTTACAGGTGACTGCAGCTTAAGAGTGTGTGCCATGTGGCTGTTCTATCACAAGGTATCCCTGAGATCCCCATCCTCCATCCCTGATGACCATACACTCCACCATGCTGCTGACCTCCATAATTATCTGCTCTGCAGTGGTCAGGGTCGTTTTGATTGGAAAATCTCTGCCTCTCCCTGTACTTCTGCACTCTTCTTCAAGGAGAAATGCAGCAATTATGAATGTGAGAAATGGTGTGGATGGAATGAAAATATTTGTAGAGGGTGACTGTGATGGATGGGTCTGAAATGGCAATAAGATAATGAGTGTCAGTGATGGCTGTTCAGATGGGGTATGAGGAGGTGCCTTGAGAGTGAGAGAGAGAGAAATGGGTGGAGCTGCAAGGTGTATTGGTCTGAGGAATGCTGTGCAGAAGAAGGCTCGAGAAGTCAGAGAGTTGGGGTTGGCACTTGAATTGTGGGAAGGCACTCACTTTCCTTGCCTTAATAAGGTCACTGAATTCCTTTCCATGTGCGATGTGCCAGATTGGTGATCTCCTCAGCCACTTCAAGCCATGGCAGTCATTTCAGAGGCTGGTCTCTTGCTGAAATTCTCCAAGGGTGCCTCAGAAATCATGCTGAGCTTCCATTGTTATGTTTGTTTTCTCTTTCCTCAGTGCTCTAATCAATCCATTCTTTAAAAAGAAAGCCCTCAACTGGTCGATGTGGATCAAGATCAAAGTCGCTTGTTCCAATTGGTCAGGAAACCTGGAAACAGGATGCTAATGCTGAGACTGAGTTTAAACAAATTCACCACAAAGACTTCCAGCAATTTTCAGATTCTTGACCTATGGCCACCCCCCCTGAGCAGGTCTAAATGTTAAAATTCTGCCCTTGTGTAGGTAGCATGCTTAATATTTGTAGCCTGTCACATTTCATGGTACCTGCGGCAAATGCAGAGTGATGACAGCAATGCAAAGTGTCCTGGTAAAACTTGACTCTATCTGGAAAGTAAGTGAATGGTTATTATGGACTAGAAAGTTGCAAACTGTTTAAAGCGAGTGCTTTAAGGTGCCAGGTGATTGTCAAATTTTGTAAATTGTGAACAGGGTTTACCTTTGCAACTTTGTTTAACCTAGCCACGTTATCAGATCCATAAAGATACAAATATAACTTGTAAGCAGATGCACAATGGTTTCAGTGTGTCATCAGTGCTCGAAATTGTAACATTGAATTTAAACCCTACACAAGACATTACAATATCAATGAACTATAGAGTTGGTTTAAAGATGTCTATTTCTAACTAATCATAGAAACTAAAACTGCTCAAACAAAATCCAGCAAGCCAATTAAAATATGAAAAGAGAACAAATAAGTTATTTTTACAGGTGTAAATACACACTGAGGCCAGGATTTTGGCGTTGGTAAATAGACACTAAAGCCAGGATTTTCCAGCCCCACCCACCATTGGGATCTTCCAGTCCTGTTGAAAGTCAATGCATTGTTGGCTGGCCCGCCATATTCTCCATAGTGGATTCTGCCGCAGCGGGGCTGGAAAATTCCAGCTGAAGACCTTGTGAGGAAAATTGAAATCTTGTTGTTTTGTGATTATGAGGATACTTTTTGAACTCCAGTGCAAACCAAGTCAAAATGAAGTGTACACTAAGGCCCAGATTTCTGCCACAATGGAGAGCCACTCCATCGTGGTGAAAATGGCAGATGTGCCCGAAAATCATAAGTCCTGCCCCAAACATGGCAGTTCCCATTTTCACAGAAGTGGCAATGGAGGTGGTTCCGTTTCGTGCAAACGTGGATTCCGGAGGCAGCTGGCCATTTAAATCATCAGCTGCCTTCTCTGAAGTGGGATTTTGGTCGCCTAGTAGTGTGAAACCTGAAGTGTACAGAATAGACATGGTAAGAGAAGGTCTGGACTCTGTGAATCTGTTTGGATTCTAGGGTATGCCTTTGAAGTTATAAGGTATCCCTTACATCACTTGCAGTCAGTTATGAACGTACATATTAAGAGTAAGAGGAAGCCACTTGGCCCCTCAAGCCTGCTCCACCATTCAATAATACTGTTGCTGATCTCATTGTAACCTCAACTCCACATTCCCACCATCCCCGATAACCTTTTATCCCCTTGCTTATTAAGAACCTAACTCCATCTTCCTTAAAACTATTCAAAGGTCCTGTTTCCACCACTTTTCATAGACTCCCTACAGTGCAGAAGGAAACCTTTCGACCCATTGAGTCTGCACTGGCTCTCCAACAGAGCACCTTACACCCCCCCCCCCCCCCCCCCCGGGGCCCCCCTCCCCACCCCATTGCCTTAACCCCACACATTTACCTCACTAATCTACACATCTTGGAACACTCAGGGACAATTTACCATGGCCAATCCACTTATCTTGCACATCTTTGGACTGTGGGACGAAACCGGAGCACCTGGAGGAATCCACGCAGACACTGGGAGAATGTACAAATTCCACACAGTCACCCAAGGCTGGAATCGAACCCAGATCCCTGGAGCTGTGAGGCAGCAGTGTTAACCACTGCGCTGCCCTTTTGGAGGAAGAAAGTTCCAAAAGCACATGATCTTCTGAGGGAAAAGAATCCTCCTCATCTCTGTCTTAAATGAGTGACCCCTTATTTTTAAACAGGGTTCTAGATTCTCCCACAAGAGGAAAAATCCTCTCCACATCTTCCCTGACAGGTAGGTAGCCCTGCTGGCTGCCCCTGGGTAAATGGCCTGAGCTGGGTTGGTGCCGGAAAGCAGCACATCAGCAGAAGGTGAATTTTCGCACCCACTCACCACCAAACTCATCACCATCAGTGGATAAGCATTCAGCCCTTGCTAAAGGCGTTCTCTCCTGAGGATGTATCATATCATCACATAGCACACACTGTATGCATTTTGTACATTGTGGCATTAGCAGTTGATGCCGCGTTTATGTTATATTGTGCATGAACAGAAGCCAACTTGTCACGCTGATGGTCTGTTTTTCCAAATCCAGTCTTATAAAAGCTTCTGTCTGCTGTGCTGTCAGTTTCCATTTGAGTGCACATTTTGATCTGGTGTTTCAGAAGATGCAGTAAATTGTGAAATTATGCATCGGAAGAGAGAAAGTCACTGAGAATGTTTTATTGTGAATATTTGTAACAGAGCAAATGGAAATCCCAGACAAAGTTCCACATTAGCATTTCACGATGAATTGTTATGTAATTTTGTATTTAATCCTAAATTAGTGTTTGGAGAATTGCAGCACTCATGCCAAATAGTTCTAACAAAACATCAAGCTGAACTATAGGTCAGTGGAAATGATGGGGGTTAGGCTGCCAGATGGAAAGCCAATGGGATCCTGCATCACCTCTTTCTGGGAAGGCACGCCATATCTTGTTCCACTAACACACTTGACAGACCAGCGGTGGGCCTCCCCTCAGGATCATGGACCCCAAGGACAGAATTCCAGCCCCCAAGAACTGCCAGCTAATCAGAGGCCACTGAGAAGGTGGTGCCTGTTGCCATTATGACAGTAAGAAGTCTCACAACACCAGGTTAAAGCCCAACAGGTTTATTTGGTAGCAAATACCATAAGCTTTCGGAGCAATGCTCCTTCGTCAGATGGAGTGGTCTCTGTTCTCAAACAGGGCACAGACACAGAAATCAAATTACAGAATACTGATTAGAATGCAAATCTCTACAGCCAGCCAGGTCTTAAATGTACAGACAATGTGGGTGGAGGGAGCATTCAACACAGGTTAAAGAGATGTGTATTGTCTCCTTCACTACCCGGTTTAGATCGTCCTCATGTGTGCGGAACTTGGCTATCAGTTTCTGCTCCTGATGTCCCAAGGCATGGTACATTGGGGAAACCATGCAGACGCTACGACAACGGATGAATGAACACCGCTCGACAATCACCAGGCAAGACTGTTCTCTTCCTGTGGGGGAGCACTTCAGCAGTCACGGGCATTCAGCCTTGGATCTTCAGGTAAGCGTTCTCCAAGGCGGCCTTCACGACACACGACAGCGCAGAGTCGCTGAGCAGAAACTGATAGCCAAGTTCCGCACACATGAGGACGGCCTAAACCGGGATGTTGGATTTATGTCACATTATCAGTAACCCCCACAGCTTGCCTCCTGGACTTGCAGAATTTCACAAGCTGTTCTGTCTGGAGACAATACACATCTCCAGCACCTCCACGCCATTATGACACCCACCCAAGGCTTCACATTTTAACAAGGACTCTCCTCCCCTCCTCATGGGTTTACTCGTTATGCTCCCAATATGGCTAGACCCCCAACCGCCACTTGTTAATACCAGCAGCCCTCTTAAAGGATCAGTTGGCTGCAGGATGGAAAGGCTGTCCACTGGCCTTCCTGTCACAGGCTTAATTGGGGTGGAGGCAGGAAGCCCACCAGTTTAAATGCACACCCTGCCACTAAAATCACAATTACGGAAGATGTAAGATTTCACCCATAGCGAGGGCTTCTGAAGCCTGTCATCAGACCCAGATGTAGGTCAGAAGCCTGCACTTTGTGAGAAACAACCTCCCATAATAATTTTCCCCGGAGCAGTCAATTAATGGTCAAATTCCAAATCACTGTCCAACTAAGGATGTTGGGCAGGCCCTCAAAGCTGAAGGGCCAATCAAAGGTCTTCTGGCTTGGAAGTGGCAGCAGGGTGCATGGAGGGTAAGTGAGGGAGAGGGCACATCAAAATGGAGGCATTCTCCAACATTTTCAAACTTTACATTAAAAATGGCTCCTATGCAGCAACCGGCCACCATTTCCGGGAGTTGACCTATTCATACGGCAGCCTGTTGCTGGTGCTGCTCACAGGCAGGCAGGATTTTTCAGCCTGCCTGGAGTGGTGACATCTTGGTCTGTTGCCCGATGCCAGCTCCAGGCAGCTAAAGACTCCCTGTCACATGTGGGGATCCAAAGACCAACTGGAAAAGTTTGGTCAGCCTCGGTTGACAGATCTTAATAGACCATTCATTGGTTTAATCAGCCACCTGCTGTTGTGGATGGGTACCCCTTACCCCAATTCACCTCTAGGAAAATGGCCTACGGGTAGTGAAGGAGGGCAGTATAAAACTCCTAGTTTAAAAAGCCCCCATTTTAAATTTACTATAATAAGTAGACTAGGTTAAGGTGAAGATTACAAGGTGCCTTATATATAAAATAAGGATTCACCACGTGCCTAATGCAATATTTGCAAAGATATTTTCTGTATAACTACAAGTTAACCAAATATTAGGAAATTAAACTGTATTCTTAATGTGTGCCTTGTGAATCTTGGCCAACCGACAATCTAACTGCTCAGCATGATGGGAAGTAGACAGTGGCAGACAGACCAAATTCTTTGGGACAATGGGGCATAGAGAGAGCAGTTCTCCTTATCAGCTTGAGTCAGGCAGCTGCAAAGTTGATCAGGGCTTTGGAATGTACGGGAGTACGTTCACCCCTGGTTAGCGAGGCTGGTACAGTTTCTCATGCTGATGAAGGGGGCTGGATTCAGGCAAGAGAACTGACTCCCTTTACCAATTAAAATTTGCAGATGTCAAAGAGTATCCTTCAATCTACCGGATTTACGTAGTTAGGATTCTTAGTAACAAGGGAGGAATTTTTGGGTGCAGTGGACTAATGAACTCCTGATCTTGCCTACAGGTGGAGCGTTATTGGCGAAAGTAATAATATTGTATAATATTGTAATTGGACCCTCCAGTTTGATTGACAAGCTGGGCAGGAGTTCAGAAAAAAGTATCTATTTTGCACATTAACCTGGTGTTGTGAGACTTCTTAAAGTCCACTCACCTGATGAAGGAGCAGCACTCCAAAAGCTCGTGCTACCAAATAAACCTGTTGGACTTTAACCTAGTGTTGTGAGACTTCTTACTGTGCCCACCCCAGTCAAACGCTAACATCTCCACATCATATCTTACATATGTGCTGTTATGTCAGAGAGGGTAGTCGGCACTCAGCGACTATCTTGCCTCCTGATGCACGCATTAAACTTCCTTTCGTTCTTTGACAACATGCTGTCTTTCATGGTCTCTGTAATGGTTGAGTGTGATTAGCTGAGTGCAAGACCCCCCCAGAGGGACACCCCGGAAAATTCCCCTTACAGGTGGGATGTCGGGAGGCGGGTGTGAGGGTTGGGTACACAGGCCAGTGGTGCTATTTTTAGCACCCGCACACCTCCGTTCGTTACTCTGGTGAGGGCTAAACATCAAGCCCATAAACTCTGTCTGACCTGATGAATATTTTTAGCATTTTTTAGTTTTATTCCAAGTAATGTTTTTTAATATGCAGTTCTCACACCAAAGAGCATTTGAGCTTAAAGACAATTTAAGAGAGATCATATGGTCATCACTGAGTCCTGGGAGACATTTCCATGGATTCATAAGATTAATGCAGATCTGATTATCAAAGCCTTTCAAAATCACAGAACGTTATTTGTGCTGCAGAAAAAAACTTTAATTGCAGGTTGATGCTTTAAGGACCTTATTTTTTGTTAGTGAATAAATACTGCCTTATGCACTTCACTCTCCTCCTATTCCCCTTACAGGTTTTTTGGTCATACAATGGAAGATTCAGGGTTGTGCATCCTGTTACAAATGTACACTTTGATGCAAATTTGCAAACTGAAGGGGGTTAGTTCCTGCACTCCAAATGGAAAATTTACAAAATCAGCCACACAGCCTGAAGCTGCAGGAATTCAAACAGGTAGAACCAGTTCAATCACATTCAGTCAGAGTAGAACTAACCTAACCTAGGACTAAGAGTACCAGAAGGAATAAAAATGCTGTGGAAATCTGAAATGAAAGCAGGAAATGCTGGAAAAGCTCAGCAGGTCAGGCAGCATTTGTGGAGAGAGAAACAAAGGCTGAGATTATTGTGACAATGGGAAATGCATGTGTGTTTATGAAGGCAGCTAGCCATTTAAATGCTAGCTGCCTCCACTCTGGTCAGATTTTCCAGCAAGGAACTCCTTACTGTGTTTACCCCAGTCCAACGCCGGCATCTCCACATCAGATTTTCCAGACCAGGGGTGGAATTTTCCCGTCTCGCCCACCACGGGAATTGTAGTGGGCGGGACACGGACTATGCAAAAGGTGAGACTTTCTGGTCTTGGGGGCGAGCGTGGCTGGAAATTCCCACCCTAGGAATCGGAAACATGAGTGTGCGAACTGGACTGGGTAAGAGCAGGGCTGAATTTAGCGTATTTCTTTGGATAGCCAGGGCAACCCTTTAGGGAGTTAGGGTATGTACCCCTGTGGAATTTGCTTAAAAAGTTTATTCACAGCCCCAGAAGTGGCACAAAATAAATTCAAACTTAACCCAAGGCATTAGGAGACTTGGGTTCCTGGTTTTGCAAGGCAATTATTTTTGCCCCTGCTGACCTGTGCACCAAATGTCAGGAAGATCTTCGTGCAAAACCAATAGCGACAATACCACAGACAGAGCTCCAGCCTCTGAGGATGAGGGAGATGAAGAGGAAGCCCCATAGCATTCGGAAGGTTCAAAAACTGTTGAGGATGAGAAGGTAGCCATGTAGGGAAGGTGATGGCCATGTAGCCAGGGCTGACTGAAGCTTGCACCCTGGCCGAGATGTTGCATCCACACCGAGTATTCTGCATATGTCTCTCCACTAGATTGGCCAATCTCTCATGGTCAGAGCTCATGGGGCCAGTGGAGACTCTGAAATTAGGTAGAGTCTGAAAACAGTGGGGTGAGACTCTGAAATCAGAGGGAAATGTAAGAATTGAGAGGAAAGAAGCAAACTATGGAATGGGGGCTTGAAGGGATATGGGAGGGAATTTGATCCAGGCAGTGTGCATCTCAGCCACCAGCCAGAGAGTCAGCGAGAGACCCACATTATCTCCTTTGGGGGTGGCTTGTCACATTAAGTGCCAGTCAAGCATCAAGTAGCTAGAGGCAAACATCCAGGGGGGACTAGCAAGGGTAAATGCATGGAGCTACGGGGCTAGGGCCTGGGTGGGATTGTGGTCGGTGCAGACTCGATGGGCCGAATGGCCTCCTTCTGCACTGTAGGGATTCTATGATTCTAAGGACTCTGGGGCAGAAATCCCAATGTCTGAGAGCTGCCAACCAATCAGAAGCCAGCAGCTTTATTGAACAGCATCATTGACAGCAACAGTGGCTGCTGCTGGTATCAAACCCACACAACCAAGGCTTAGTATTGTAGCTGGATCCCAGGTCACAGGTAAGTGATAGTGGGACCATGGTCGCAGGGTGGAGGGGAAGGAGGAGGGGTATCATTAACAAGGTAGTGGCACAGTGGCATTGTCACTGGACTAGTATTCCAGAGACACAGAGCAAGATCTGGGGACCAAGGTTCAAATCCCGCCAAGACAGATGGTGAAATTTGAATTCAACAAAAATCTGGTATTAAAAGTCTAATGATGAAACCATTGTCGATTGTTGTAAAAGCCCATCTGGTTCACTAATGTCCTTTAGGGAAGGAAATCTGCTGGTCTTACCTGGTCTGGCTTACATTTGACTCCAGAACCACAGTAATGTGGTTGACTCTCAAATGTCTTCTGAAATGGAGGGCAGTTAGGGATGATCAATAAATGCTCGTGATGCTCACGTCCTGTAAAATGAATTTTTAAAAATGCTGCCCACACCCCCATTCCCACCCAGTCCAAAACCCAATGTCAAGTCCCTTGATCAGGCACTAAATGGCTTTGAACAAAAGCCCACTCCCGGGAACCCAGTTAAGAGCTTCAGTTGGCAGTGGAGTGGGAAAGCTGTGCATGGAGTTTCCTATCACAGACTTGAGTGCATGGAGTTTCCTATCACGGTAGAGGAGGGCAGGCCCCAAATCCCCAGCTGCCTAATTAAAAGTCTTCCACTTAAACTCACTGTGGGGAGGACATTAAATTCCACTCAAAGAAACAGAAGTAGACTGACCATTCAGCCCCTTGAAACTGTTCCTCCACTCACTTAGATGTCTCATCCAGTTTTGCCCTAACAAGATTTGGTGTGCCACCTCTGAAATACTTTTTAAAATTTGGTGAATTACTTTACTGTAGTAATAGTGAATTATTGAGCTTTGACCATGTTACCTCTGCTTGGGTTGGGTTCATAAGAAGCACCATTTCTCTTAATGGGTGATGAAGATGAGGATAAGATCTGCTTTCAGGAAGTTCTCCGCAAGTGTTGAAAAAGGAAATCAGATTTTAAAGGCCTAGATTGTAAAAGTAGGTTATTACTGACACAACTGGAACATTCCAGCTGTGAAATGATTAATTATAATTTGTCTAGAGAAAAGCAGCAAAAAGAGGAAAGTCGGCAAGAACGATGTTGCAGTTGACACAGGCATCACCCACATCATCCACCAGCACAGATACAGTCACTTCGGTGGAACATGTTAGCGTTGAGACTTCTGGGTCACTTATTGGTGAGTAACACATAGTAATTGATGCACATCAGGTGGAGGCAGGAACATTCAAGGGTTCGAGCACGGAATGTCGGCTGGAACCATGGACACTTCTGGCCCCAGCCAAGTGCCAGGTCACTGGGATCAGTTTTTCCAAAGCTGCAGGAGATGTGGAAGCAGAGGCAGGGATTGCAGGAGGGGCTGGGTAACTTTCCAACAATTGTGAGGCTAAGGTAAGGAGATGGTGCCAGTATTGCATGGTACCCAGGGCAATACTGCAAGGGTGGCAACCACAGTGGAATGCCTGGGGCAGAAAACGGTCACTATGGGTGGCAGGGTCCAAGGCATTGCCGAATCACTGAGGACCTCAGGAGCATGCTTGAGACATAGAGGGTCATGGCTGCAGGCTTCAAGAGCTTGGCTCAGTCTCAAAGGGCACTTAGTGAGAGGATCCAGAGCTTGGCGCCGTCACAGACGGCTATTGCCAAGGGCTCACACACCATGGGCCAGAGGCGTTTGGGGCTCCAAGACTGGCAGGGCCAGGTGACACCGAGCATCTGGAGCTCACTTCAGCTACCCCACATTTCCTTGGAGTATCCCAGGCCCATGGGTGCGCAGAGGGTGGAGGAGGGGCTGGAGCCCATTTGAGGGCATTCTACCTAGGAGACCCCAGCTGTTGTCAGCCCTTCTGATTCCCCTCCCCCTTGACACCAGTGCATCTCACAGGCAGCGGGATGAACAAGGTGGCACAGCTACATCTGTGACTCCCAAAAGTCTGCCAGGGCCCTCCAGGTAATAGACCTCCAAAGGACGCCCGCCAATGGCATCACAGGCCACGAGGCATGGCATGCAACTGACCTCTTCCACCTCTGATTTGCATCCTGGCTCAGAAGTTGTAGAGACACCGGGAGGGCACGGGTGAAGGCATGCACTGTAGTGTTATTACTTCCCACAGCTGTGACTCCTCTGTCTGTCTGTCCCACAGGGATGACTGTACTCCGAACAAGGCGCAGAGCACTGTACTGTGCAAGAGAGTCCACCATGTCTGCGATCTCCAGTTCCCAGCACTGGGGGTTTACAGCATGGAAACAGGCCCTTCGGCCCAACTTGTCCATGCCGCCCTTTTTTTAAACCCCTAAGTTAATCCCAATTGCCCGCATTTGGCCCATATCCCTCTATACCCACCTTATCCATATAACTATCTAAATGCTTTTTAAAAGACAAAATTGTACCCACCTCTACTACTATCTCTGGCAGTTTGTTCCAGACACTCACCACCCTCTGTGTGAAAACATTCCCCCTCTGGACACTTTTGTATCCCTCCCCTCTCACCTTAAACCTATGCCCTCCAGTTTTAGACTCCCCTGCCTTCAGGAAAAGATATTGACTATCTACCTTATCTGTGCCCCTCATTATTTTATGGAGCTCTATAAGATCACCCCTCAGCCTCCTACACTCCAGAGAAAAAAGCCCCAGTCTATCCAGCCTCTCCTTATAACTCAAACCATCAAGTCCCGATAGCATCCTAGTAAATCTTTTCTGCACTCTTTCTAGTTTAATAATATCCTTTCTATAATAGGGTGACCAGAACTGTACGCAGTATTCCAAGTGTGGCCTTACCAATGTCTTGTACAACTTCAACAAGACATCACAACTCCTGTATTCAATGTTCTGACCGATGAAACCAAGCATGTGTCAGACCCCTGACTGCCATTGTACTCCAAGTACTCATCCAAAAATACTGTTATGGTAATGAAGTCTCTGGCTCCCACTGCTGACAGGGGACTCAGTGGTCTGCACTCCGCTACTTCTGTCCCCACTGTCCCGAGCACTCCCAGACATGATGGCGAAACCTGCAGCTCGGGCTTCCTGTTGGGCCTGGTCCACGTCAAAGTGGATGTAGTTGGCTGCCTGAGCATACAGGGCCTCCGTCACCTCAGAGATGCACTTGTGTGTGACTGAGAGATGCATTAGAGGTCTGGAAGGATCCAGTCTGTAGAAGTTGAGAGCTGCCATGACCTTCACTACCACTGGGAATGGGTGTTCTCCTGTCCCTCAAGATGTCAGGTATGCGAGGAGCTGGCACAGGTTCCACACCATCACCTTACTGAGCTGGAGACTGAGGCGGCACACAGCAGATCCCAACCGGCGGGCCCCTGTCCTCCTGCAACCTTTGGCTGTGCTGGCCTTACACCAGGCAAATGTCTCCCTCCTCCTCTTCCTCAGTGGCCATGAGCAACTGTTGACACATCCTTACCACAAAGGGCACATGGGTAGCTGTGAGGGGGTCCCCAATGGAAACTCTTAAAGTATTGATATGGATACATCCACCTGGATATCTGGTGCACTGGCTTCTAAGAATGGTTTGTAGTTCAGACAGACAGTGGAGAAGCACCCTTGTGACTAGCACGAGATGGGTGGACATTGCAAAGCACTGCAGAGCCCATGCAGTGTGAGGTGCCATGTTAACACCTGCTGAGCTCCCTTGATTGGGGTGACAGCTGCCAGGCCTGGGATAGAATGTTGGCAGAAATTACAGAGCCTGTCCAGTGGACAGATGGTAGCGTAACCAATGCAACATTCATGGGGTTGGGACACGACTCAGGGATCATTCAGTGGCCAGGAGGAATGCATGCAACACGAGTCCCAAGCCAGCAGCGACCCCCGACCTGAGGACCCCCAGACCGGCACAAGCCCCCCAAAACGCCTGCACCCATGCAAGCCCCCACACCCCATCCTGCAACGTGGTAGTTAGTGGTTGAGGACCCCCCTGCACCCCAGGGGTTGGTGCTCAGTGGTACTCACCTATTCACTTCCCTTCACTACTGCTGCGCCTGGCCAAGACTTTTATAGAGCGGTAGCGATTCATGCCAGCATGACATCTCACCAAATATAGTATTAATTTCCTCCCATAGTGGCTGTAACAATCTCAGAGATTGAACATCTTTTGGTTGATGCTCATGGTTAAATTTGGATAAAGACTTAAACGTAGTATAATATATCTTTAATGTAAGACCTGAGCCAATAGATTTTAAAATGAAACAGTTTGTAGAGTATAATGTTTACCATTTCTAATTGCAAATTGTGAGGACCGGAAATAGAATAAAGTTATGTTGAATTGTATTTGTTACCACAAAATTTATAACAAGGATTTAAAATCAGCCAACAGAACATTATGAGCAAGGACTATTAGAATGAGTAATGGATGGTACTACAGTACACCAAACACAAGCTAAGACACATGTGGTAGCTCACCGCAAAGGATGTGAGGCTGGACCTATTTAAATTGCATTTTCTTTTGTGATTAAAGCTGAAAAGTCTGTTACCACGTGAACTGATGTGGAACCACAAAACATTTCCATTTGGTCATGCAAGAAATATCTCACGTAGCCTTACCCACTTAACCATCTGAATTGGAAGATAGTTTTATTTACCAATCCTGTTGTTCGTCATTCTGACTTAAACATACATAGCCACGGTTTTCTTTGTTATTATAAAGCCACACTTTCAGATGAGTAATGTATTAAAATAGAAAACCAAGATTATTCATAGTAATTGAGGCAAGCATAAAGTAAAATGAAACGCAATTCATTTTTCACCTTTAAAACTAAGAAACTAATCTCACATCAACCGGCCTGACCTCTTCCCCAACACAACCCCACCACCACCTGCCCACTTCAGCCCTGTGAGAAACAAAGCTCACTCTTTAATAATTTTACACGAGTCAAATTCTGAAGAAGCGTCTTTTAATCGATCTTGGAAGAAAGGGTGTCGCTGAGCAGGCACACTTTAACATAATTACAGCATGTATTTTATACAGTTTCTCCAAAGCCCCCGGTACCTGCCCCCCCCCCCCCCCCCCCGCTCTTGATAACGTTATGTGATTATGTTTCCTTTGTCAACGTTATGTGATTATGTTTCTTTTGTCAACGTTATATGATTATGTCTCCTATTTCTTGCCTATGTGGTAGTTTCTTAACTGCTGCTATGTTCAGATAAGCCACTTTCTTTGTTCTTTCTTGTTTCGGTCCCATGTTGTGTATCTTCGGTGGTTTCTGTGTTAAGGCTCATGTTTGCACACTATAACCTGCTTTAAAGCCTGCTTATGGTTCTACAATTCAGCTTCATGTAGAAGCAACATTATGCCATATCTCACAGCCCATGGAAAATAATCATTTGTAGATGGACAGTCAGCTAGTAGAGATCATGTGACGGAGACTACGATTTCTCTCTCATAAAAAGATGGAAAATCAAATATGGTCTCACAATTCCTCAGCTATGATCATCTGGATTATGCCAGTCAGCATTGTATAGAGTGGACTCCATTGGAATTTGCTAGGTCACTATGGGACAAGTGGACACGGATCACACCACAACACCTCCGGTGCCTACTAGCCCAATGAAGTTCCAAGCTATACAACCAGCCACCTTCCTGAGCCCTGCTGCATCTTCCTAATTTTTACTGCGTAAAGGGGCTAATCCAATTGAAGTGCAGGCATTTCTTTCTTCCCCAGCCTAACTCACTTTGTATCTTGACCTCCAGAGGATTCCTGGAGTATGAGTCCTCACCCTCTAATTCGACCAATTGTTGAAAATTGGCAGCAGGCTTCTGTCCCTTTCCGGACGAGTCAAAGATTGCCTGAAATGGTGGAGTCACAAGACATTCCAAAGCAGCTGGCATTCGGAGGACTATTAGAGGCCAGGATTCTGCTGAGTCAGAGTCTGATGATGAGCCTCTGAAATTGGTCCTAACTCAATTGCTGGAGGTGCCGCGACAATCATGGGAATGAGCGGCAGGTGGCGCAGTGGTTAGCACTGCTGCCTCATAGCTCCATGGACTTGGGTTCGGTTCCAACCTTGAGTGACTATCAATGTGGAGTTTGCATGTTCTCCCTGTGTGTACATGGGTTTCCTCCAGGTGCTCCGGTTTCCTCCCACAGTCCAAAGATGTGAAGGTTAGATGGATTAGTCATAGTAAATGTGTGGGGTTACAGAGTGCAGGCTCGATGGACCCAACAGCCTCTTCTGCACTGCAGGGATTCTATGATTCTAACATCAGGGAAGGCTGTCAGTTGTATTCCTCAGATCTCACTCTATGATGGAGGAGTGTGTCTATGTTTAGTCTGATGTAATAGCACCGGCATGCCAACACTCAAAGATTAACATTGGTACAATGGTGGCTGTTATGGAAACCTTAGTCCAGGACATAGATCTTGCATTATGCCAGAAGCTGCACTTCTTTGGTTTAGGCATTGATGGCATCCATCATTAGCTATTTGTGAGTGGATGGGGCAAATCGATCTTACTCCAGCTGCATGTTCTCTTTAAAGAGTCAACCATAGAGTTCTGAAGCAGCAGCAGGGTCATCCACCCAGGTGACTGGAATGTCCAATTGATCCCAATTCCCTCTTCTTATGACCCTATCAGCAAAGTGTGACCTTAAGCGCTGTGTGGTATGTCAACATTTTTGGAGTTTGCATGGGCCAGGGCTGGTCATGAGGACAGGCTGTCTGTGTTAAAAAGGAGGCATTTTAGTGTCTGGCAGACAAGTGTGTGAACATTGTTATTCTCAGGTGGAACACATTTATAGAAAGTTGAGAATGAATTACTAGGGGGCATAGGTTTAAGGTGCGAGGGGCAAGATTTAAAGGAGATGTGCGAGGCAGATTTTTTACACAGAGAGTAGTGGGTGCCTGGAACTCGTTGCCGGGGGAGGTAGTGGAAGCGGATATGGTAGTGACTTTTAAGGGGTGTCTTGACAAGTACATGAATAGGATGGGAATAGAGGGATATGGTCCCCGGAAGGGTAGGGGATTTTAGTTAAGTCGGGCAGCATGGTCGGTGCAGGCTTGGAGGGCTGATGGGCCTGTTCCTGTGCTGTAATTTTCTTTGTTCTTTGGATGCAGACCCACATCCCTAACTGAGAATGCCAGATGCCAGTATGATGGAGAAGATGGTGAAATGGAGGACTGAGTGATCTCAAATGTGGAATGTCCTCGGCTTCCTTGCCCAATGTGATCTTTCAGTATCACTATCACCATGCATTGTGCCGTGGTTGGTAATGAATCTGCTCGAGAAAGTTTGTCATTCGAGGCATGCAGCCCTGAGTCCACAGAATTGCAGAACAGCTTCTCCCTTGCTGCCATAGCGACTGGGATGTTGGAGAAACACTTGAAGAGACAGCATCTTCTAACATCTGATGCTGAATTGTCCTCCACCAGTTAGCACCTCATCTCAGCAAGGACATATGCTCTTGAGGCTTCATCATCCTTCAAAGAATCAAGACAATGTGTGCCAACTCTTAGGATTGAAGTACAGGTTTGAAATGAGAGGGATAACTATGCTGGTGTTCATGTGGGCCTATGATGGAGGAAGTTTGACCAAGAGGATACTCACTGCAACTCATCATCCTTGTGGAGCCTGATGGTTGTAAGGCATCTGTGATCTACTCAAGGTGTCTGAGTTGTGGCAGCTTCCTGGGTACCTCATGCAAACCTGCATGATTTGTCTCTTGTGGTCACAGACCAACTGCACATTCAGCCTTTTGTGTTGATGTGTTGGAGTACCTGTTGCCAGGGAGATTTTATAGCCACACGGGTGCAGTCAATGGCACCTGCACCTGTGAGAATCCAGAAGTTGCAGCATAGCCATTGCTCTGGCTTGCTTGACTTCCAGCAAAGTCAACGTAATTGTGGATCTTGGCAAAAAGGGCCTTTGTGACCTCTGTGTAGCCTTGTGCATGGAAGCTTTAGAGATTTCCTTAATGGTGCCCTACAAGAGCACTTGCATAGAAGTTACGAGCAGTGGTGACTTTCAGAGATAATGGACTTAGATGTCCTCCCAGTCCCCATGGCATCAACTCCTGCAGATTATGACAGATGATTGCTGGACATGCAGAGGTGTCTCTTGCTCATCTTGCTCGTGAATGAATATTAACTTATAAATGTCCTATTTTTGTCGATGACTAGTGAGTGACTGTGGGTCAAAGATTTGGAAAACTGTCTTTGGAATACAAATGAGAGCACACGGTTAGTGAGAAACTGAGATTATTTGAGCAGGGTGCTGAGGCTTCTCTTCTGTGAACCTGCCAGCACCAAAACTCTGAACTGCTGCTTTTAACACCCATCTGCAACTTAACCAGACACCTAATTGCTCCAGACATTGTTATCAGTCTGAGGAATTTTCACACTCAGAGCAAGGGTTTACAGAAAAGAGATCAATTAATTCCATTATTCTGGATTAGTCTTGCATGAATGCACTTTGTTGCTTCACTCTCGTGATTCCCTGCATTGTCATTAAAAGGCTCCAAACAAGTCTCAGCTGTGCATTTGGGAATGCACAGCTCAGTTGGCTCCCAAGAGCAGTACACAAACAGCCCTCAGAGCCCCCACCTGCAAAGGTTTTACTCAGTTTAATCTTGTACTGTGCCATTGCTTCAGGTTGCAAGATGGTGGTTCTGAGGTCATAATACCAGAGCAGCTTGGACTCTCCCTGTGTGACTGTGGAAATCCCTCCCATCATCCTGGCAAATCATACTATTCAGATTTCTCTCCATCCAGTACCTCTCAGGCTTCCCCCTCCAATCCTTGACCTTATTGTAATTGTGGGAGATACTCCTGTATTACCCCTTCAGTCGATTGAGGTGGATGTGCCTATCCCCATGTGGACCTTACCCCTCCTATCTGATGCCTATTACACAGTGAAATATCTTTGAATATCCCTCCACTACCTTTTTCCCATCTATAGGCTGCAGAGAATTCCCCTGACTTTGAGTGTGCCATCTGTGGCCCAGTACTATGTCAGAAACCCCTGGGCCGATCACGCCCTGAGCACAACATACTGGGCATGATTGACACTGGACTGACATGCCCTCCCCCTCCTTGGACTTGGACAAGGACAGTTTACTCATGGTCAGCAACATAAACTGAAGCAATGATTCACTCCACCATCCTCCTGTTCTGGCCCCAACTCGGCTCCTGTCCTTCTGCAAAACACCCTTTCCCATTCTGGCTCAAAGGATGCTTCAACTCTGCACGCACTAGTCATGTGTCTGAGTGCAACCTTCACCACTCCTACCCCCACCTTGCCCTGCAGCCCATCGCAAGCCAACCCCACCTTACGACTGGCCTGGTGGGTGGAGCCTTGCCTGTGATACCCCACCAAAAGCGATGAGGCACTATCTCTGAATCCTGGTGATGAATCCAAGGTGCCACGAGTGCTGTGCAATGCAAGGTTGGTGAATGAACGTCAAAGCCATGACGGAAGTGCAGGTCACTAGGTACACCTCAATTATATGTGTCAGTATAATTATGATGTGGAGATGCCGGCGTTGGACTGGGGTAAACACAGTAAGAAGTTTAACAACACCAGGTTAAAGTCCAACAGGTTTATTTGGTAGCAAAAGCCACACAAGCTTTCGAGGCTCTGAGCCCCTTCTTCAGGTGAGTGACTCACCTGAAGAAGGGGCTCAGAGCCTCGAAAGCTTGTGTGGCTTTTGCTACCAAATAAACCTGTTGGACTTTAACCTGGTGTTGTTAAACTTCTTACTCAGTATAATTAGACACTGACGTGGTCTATTCACCCAGTGTGTGATTCCAGTGAGCACTCATGATATTCAAGTATACTAAAATGATTTTCCTGACGTGCCGCAACGGGAAACACAAGCCACCATTGAAGGCAGGAGCAGTCAATCGGAACTTGTTTTCCCACTAACATGAAACTGATTTTTTCGCTCTCGTGATACTTTCTGCTCACACCCTCCACAATGCCCACTGCGGACAGGAGTAAAAAATCTTGGCCGATTAACCTTTGCTGCTGTGTAGTTGCAAAAAAGTGCAGTGTTTTAAAATTTAATTTGGGAAAATGTCTTTCTAGATGAGAGAGTGGGCTTGTGGGGTGGGATGATTCTACTGAGCAGGTCAATAACATTTTCTGTATTATACAGGTAAATCCTGTTTTTATCCGGAAATGCCAGATTTACAGAATGAAAGTGAATCATAGAATCATAGAATCCCTACAGTACAGAAAGAGGCCATTCGGCCCATCGAGTCTGCACCGACCACAATCCCACCCAGGCCCTACCCCCATATCCCTACACATTTACCCACTAATCCCTCTAACCTACACATCTCAGGACACTAAAGGCAATTTTAGCATGGCCAATCAACCTAACCCGCACATCTTTGGACTGTGGGAGGAAACCGGAGCACCCGAAGGAAACCCACGCAGACACGAGGAGAATGTGCAAACTCCACACAGACAGTGACCCATGCCGGGAATCGAACCCAGGTCCCTGGAGCTGTGAAGCAGCAGTGCTAACCACTGTGCTACCGTGCCGCCCTTGCTACCGTGCCGCCCTAGGACTTTAACCTGACAGTTACACATGTTGTGGCACTGACTGCTCCCCACAAACAAATGGGGTGTGATTTTCCTGCCCCACTACGCTGGTCAAGTAGTGTAGTGGGGCGGGAAACTTAAGCGGGTGGCCAAAAACAAGAATCGCGACTGGGTCGCAATCTTCCTGGCCCATTTTTTCTGGAAACGCCGCGAGGCTGATTACAATATTCAAAAAATCATTTCAATTTATTTATCGAGCCCGGGATGGTATTGTCTGGGCTCACTTATGTTTCCGACACTGCCAGTGGAAGTCCACACCAGCGGGGATCACATATGTTCCCCAGCAATTGGGATCTGATGTTATGGCCTTGCTGGTGGGACCAGAGGCCATTGAAAATCCCGGGAGGTAGGGGAGGCATTGCCCCTGGGGGCTGTCAGCCTGGCATTGCCCACTGGACACCCTGGCACTGCCAGCCTGGCACAATGACAGTGCCCATCGGGCACCAGGAAGTGTCAAGGGGGTGGAGCCTCATTGGGGCAGGGCCAGACCGGGGTGGTTGGTAAGAGGGGAGGGAAAGGGGGACTCAGCATTGAGGGATGGAGGAGATAGAAGGAGAGGGAAAGGTGAACTCAGCATCAGAGCTGATGTGGCTGATGTGGGGCCGGTGATCGCAGGCCGCAACCAGTCATCAGAGGTCAGGTCAGGGGCGGCCATCAGTGGTTGAGGTTGGCGATCGGGAGGCTGGCATTCAGGTGGGGGGGGGGGTGTCAGGCCAGCGATGTCTGGGGGTGGGTGGGGGGGGCCGAAGCCGGCGATATCTAGGGTGGGGGAGGAGGAGCCAGCGATTTCACGGGGAGGGGGAAGGGCCGGTGATGTGTAGGGGAGGGGCCAGCAATGTCTGGGAGGCATCGTGATCATGGCCAGCAATCGGAAGGCCGGCGACCGGGAGCCTGGTGATTCCTGGCAACCTCTGTGTTGCACAGAGTGCTGTAAATTCATTTAACTAAGTTAGCTCAAAACATGGGCTGGAAAATCTCCCGTTTTCCCTCCCGTTGGGCATTTAGAATATTTGGGGGAAAATTGCACCTATGAAATCACTTGAGCACACACCTCCCCATTCAATAATCAACATCTTAATTTCCCATGACCTCCAATGTTATTGATATCTTTGTGTATTTTACTATAATTCTAAGTGTGAACTACACAACACCGGTTTTAAAGAAAATCTTTTTACGAAATGAGTTTAGCTCCAACCATTTGGTAAAAATGGGGTTTACCTGTATAAGGGCGGCACAATGGCACAGTGGTTAGCACTGCTGCCTCACAGTGCCAGGAACCGGGGTTCGATTCCTGGCTTGGGTCACTGTCTGTGTGGAGTTTGCAATGTTCTCCCCGTGTCTGGTTCTCAATGTTCTCCCCGTGTCCGGGTGCTATGGTTTCCTCCCACAGTCCACAGATGTGTGGGTCAGGTTGATTGGCCATGCTAAATTGCACCTCAGTGTCAGGGGGACTAGCTAGGGTAAATGCATGGGGTTATGGGGATAGGGTCAGGGTGGGATTCTGGTCAGTGCAGACTTGATGGGCTGAATGGCCTCCTTCTGCACTGTAGGTTTCAAAGATTCAATGAAATCATCACTTCCTGATTTCCCAAATGCATAAACTTTTGGAAATCAAAATGTCCATCTTAGACTAACTCCATGATGAAAGTTATACCATAATTGGCTTAAGTATGTTTGTAATATTCCATGTGTTTAGGTCGACATTGTTGCGATGCAGCGTGGGTTTCTCTTGCAGTCCGGCTACTTGTGGGCAGGCAATCTGTAAACCTGCATTGAGGCATTGAGCCATGAGCTGGAGCAGTCATGAAGACTCCAGGTGAGGTGAAAGGTGAGGTTGAACCACGCTGGTGGAGCTTTGTCTCAAACTTCTGCTTAACTTTAGTTTGGGATGGTGGTTTGTCAGCATTGTGTTCGTGCAAATACAACTCACTGACACTTCTCTCAATGTCCACAACAACCTCCAACCATCCACAAGTCAAATTCTCATTGCTGTGGTCTAGTTGCTATGGTGATCTGTCCTATGTATGGTCTTTTTACAATGTATAAATTAACAATCCTTTCATAGAAGTATCCTTTTCTTCTGACAGGCTTAAGCTGATTTAATATCAAGCTTTCATTTAACAGTGGTATTCTTACTACAGTTACCCCATGGTTCCAAAAGGGTCATTATGTTCACTGCAGAATTAACCAACATTTCAATGAACTAGACTTTACAAATTCACTCATACAGAAGCAAAATACTGCAGATACTAGGGGAATTTTATGGGGCCTGTAAGAGCAGGAAACATAGCAGGCGGGATGACTTAATTAGGCGGGAACTGAAATTTCATGTTCCCGATACAGATTAAGTGGCAGCTTTGTGGACGGTCAAATCTCTGACCATCCTGTGGCAGTTTCCTACTTGTATTACACTTGCATTCCGTGAATACTCATTACATTAAAACTTCTCATAATTACATCTACCTTCATGATAAAGTCAGTGCCACATGAGAATCTTGTGGCACACAGTTCACATTCATTTGAAGGCGCCATTTAACAGTCGCCTTCATGCAGTTGTGTCTGAGGTCAGAGCTTTTCCTTGTTGAATCCCACAGCACAAGGGGAGCAGGAGAATGGCAGCTTACACGAAGGCTCAGGATCAGCAAGGGTGGGCCAGTGATGAGGGGGTGTGAAGGATTGGAAGAGGGATCCAAGAGAGTGCAGAGAGTCCAGTTCAGACATGGATGAGTGAAGTGGGAAGAGCCTGGCGTCCTGGGTGTAGTGGAGACAGTCAGTCAGGGTAAGAAAATAAGGGACCTAATTGCACTGAGTTTGGGGAGCCCTTGCAAAATTGCGACCAAGCCCTCCGAAGCCGGGCTCTCTGGTGTGTTTAGGCCCCATACCCCCAGTACTGGCGCCAAACACCCAACTCTCCAAAAAAGTGACTGAGTGTGGGAGGATTGTGGTGCGGAGTGCACCTGAGAGACCAGTGTGAATCGCTCTGTTATTCTCACCTTTGTGACACTTAGGGGCGCATTTTCCCATTCCACCCGCCATGGGAAAGGTTCGTTGACCTTGGGTAGGATTTTTCGGTTTCAAGGTGAGCGCGACCAGAAAATCTTGCCCTTGGTCATTTTTTGAGAGAATGCGCCCTACATCTTTATCTTCTGAACTAAGGTAACCTTGCACTACTGTACTAGTACCAGCCTTAATCAACAAAAGCTAATTTACCAACTTTTCCTAGCTTCCTGTCTTTCCAAAATGTAAAATACCCGTGAACACCCTCTTTAATTTACCACATCTTCCCTCACATGATGTCCTCCACCTCACTTTTTAGCTTGAAGCCCTCTCTATTGCTCTAGTTATACAATTCACCTGCACACAGTCCAGCTGAAGACTGTCCCAATAGCACAGCTCCCAATTTCCCCAGTACTGGTGCCATTTTCCCACGAATCAAAACCCATTTCTCCCGCACCAATTTAGGAGCTATGCTTTAATCGTATTTACCCTGCACCAATTTTCTCAGGGCTGTAATCCAGAGATTATTACATTATGGTTCTGCTTTATAATTTAGCTCCTAGTTGCACATAATCCCTGAGTAGAACCTCTTTTCTAGTCAGATCGACAGATTGATGCCGTTGGTACTTACATGGACCACGACAACTGGATTTTTCCCTTCCGACTGCAAGTTCCTTTCCAGTCCCAAGCAGATGACCTGAACCCTGGCATCAGGCAAGCAACACAGCGTTCTGGACTCACGCTCTTGCCTGCAGAAAACTGTGTCCATCTTCCTGACTGTACTATCTCCTACTACCACTACATGCCCATTTACTCCACTCACTTAGGTGGCTCCCTGCACCATAGTGCCATGGTTAGGGTACTCATTTACCCTGCAGCCCACACCCTCATCGATACAAGCTGCAAGCACCTCAAATCTGTTGAACAATTGCAAGGGCTAAGGCTCCTGCATTCCTACTTTTAATATCCATACCTGCTATTTGTACTTACAAGGGCGGCCTGGTGACTCAGTGGTTAGCACTGCTGCCTCACAGCGCCAGGGTCCCAGGTGCGATTCCAGCTCTGGGTCACTGTCTGTATGGAGTCTGTACATTCTCCCTGTGTCTGCGTGGGTTTCCTCCGGGTGCTCCGGTTTCCTCCCACAGTCCAAAGATGTGCGGTTAGGTGGATTGGCCATGTTAAATTGACCCTAGTGTCAAGGGGACTAGCAGGGTAAATATGTGGGGTTACGGGAATAGAGCTTGGATGGGATTCTAGTCAGTACAGACTCGATGGGCTGAATGGCCTCCTTCTGTACTGTAGAGATTCTATGATTTGCAGGCAGACCCTCCTGTCCCTGACCATGGGATAAATTAGGTAACTTACATAAATTAGGCATGATTGCCTCCTGGAATAAAATGTTCTCTCTGATGCTTTGCCGGGCCCTATTTTACCATTTTGATTCGAAGTGCTGGGCGGACTTGAAAGTGGGAGTGTTTCAGATCTGACTTTGACCTGTTCTCAGGCACCTCCATACACACTCTGCTTGCAAAAATATCAGCGATTCCGATTCACACTGCACAAGCCTGTGGGTGGGGCTTAACGTGCCCAAAATTCTGCAGCTCTGATCGGCACCTCTAACTGCACATGCCCCCTCACTGATCTCAGGCAGAGTGTCAGCGGACTCCCACCGCGCCCCCCCCGGCTTTCCCTCAAGCAGTGAGCCATCGGACCCACCACCACCGATCTCAGAGAGCCGTCGGACCCACCCCACTGCCCCCCCGCTACCTCCCCCCCGCTACCTCCCCCCCCCCCCGCCGCCTCCCCCCCGTTACCTCCCCCCCCCCCACCCCCCCAACACCCAACCAATCTCAAGCAGAGAGCTGTCGGACGTTCGGCACTTACCTCCTCACTAACTGAAGTGCCCGAGTTGGACTTTTGTGGAGCATGTCTATTTCGTGCCGATTCTGGATGGGTGAAGGCGGTGGTAAAGGGGGAATTGCCGGTAAGGTTGGGCATGCAGCCCATTAAGTCAATTTAAAGGCATGCAAATGGCTGCAATCGGTCCCGATCACAGCCATTTTCGGGCCATGGTAAAGGGGGAACTGGCGCAGAGGTGGGCACAGATCGCGTTACTCGCCTCATGCCCGACTTTACCAAGTTTTCACGCCCGAAAATGGGCGCAACGTGTTGGTAAAATTGGGCCCGCTGTGTCCGAGGTGCCAGCAATGTCTGCACGCCAGCAATTGCACAGTTGCACAGCAGGAAGTCAAAGTTGTTTTTAAGGGCAGAAGATGGCAAGGCTCCTGTCTTCCCATGCCTTAGCAATGAGTTGAATATCCTGGAGACAAATGAACATCATGGCCTTTATGATGTCTCTCCTGCTCCCCTGATATTGATTGTGGCTCCATTGCTTCACTGCTCCTTCTGCTGGTTCTCAGAAGTGCTCCCAATGGTCACACAGTGAGGCCAGCTGACCTCCCTGTCAGTAGGTTGTACTGTTTTCAGCTGGAACCTGCTCACTTTCCCCGATTGGATGGCCAAGGTGGAGTTGGCCTAGTAATTGGCTGTATCCCATGAAATAAAGCCAACAAGCATGCTGTGGCAGTGAGCAAGGTTGGGACCTGAAAATTGTCAGATTTCCCAATGTATTCTTTGTTGGTACATTAGGCCCTATAATCAAAATCATCAACTCAAGTATACCCCTGCCCGTCTTCTCGCTCTTGTGCTGGTTATGCCAAAGATGTGCAGGTTAGGTTGATTGGCCATGATAAATTGCCCTTAGGTGTCAGGGGAATTAGCAAGGTGATATGTGGGGTTTGGGTGGGATTGTTGTCGGTGCAGGCTCGATGGGCCAAATCGCCTCTTTCTGCACTGTAGGGACTCTATCATTCTATGATTCTATGAGAACATCAAGCCATAATGTGGAGTCAGCACGAAGGTTCCAAGTGAAGTGTCGGCACCCAGAGGTAAAAAATGAGATTGAAGCAGTTGCAGTGCTTTGCATACCAAAAGGTCATGGTGTATTTGGATTGTTAGGAAATTCCACACAGATTACAAAACCATAGGAATCTTTGGTAGAACTATGGACTTAATAATAAGTAAATTAAAAGATCCCTTTGCCATGCTATTGGTGGTTACACCTTCAGCCATAGGCCCTAAACTCTGAATTTCCTTTCTAACCATTTTTCTCTTTTAAGACCCTCCTTAACCAAACTCTTTGACTAACATTTTAGTCAGTCCTCCTAATATTTCCTTCTTTGCTTAGTGTCAGTTTTTCTCTGATTACACTTTAGGCACCAAAGCAGCAACACTGGGCCACAGGGCAAAAAGGTGTCCCCTCATGGAGATAACCTCACCAGGGACCTCCCATCCACAAGGCTTTGTGTCAATTAAATAATAATAACTATGCAAATGACTGAAGAAAAAAATGAACACAGGCCCTTGGCAGTGCTTTACTGCAGCAGAGTGATCAGTGTGGGATACAGGGACGATCCTGCACTGACCATTCGCATTGTTAAGAACCACAATGTGAAAATACCAGACATAAATACGACAGAATCCCTACAGTGCAGTAAGAGATCATTTGGCCCATCAGGTCTGCACTGACTCTCCAAAACAGCATCCCACCCAGGCTCTCCCCTGGTAACCCCACCCACCTAACCTTCACATCTTTGGACACTGAGGGGCAATTTGCCATATCTAATCCACCTAACCTGCACATCTTTGGACTGCGGGAGGAAATCAGAGCACACGGAGAAAACTCACGAAGACACGGGGAGAACGTACAAACTCCACAGTCACCCAAGGCCAGAATTGAACCCAGGTCCCTGGCGCTGTGAGTCAGCAGTGCAGCCACTGTGCCACCATGCCGCCCAGTACCGGATGGATGGACAGACCAGCTAGAAACTGGATTGACCGTGGCCTCAAATTACACTTCATGTCGGGTTGTGAACTTTGGTTTGATGAACTTCTGGAGATTTGATCATGTGACATTTGATTACAGGGAATTCAGTCTTGTGATGTTTAATCACATAACGTTTGACCACTGTCTGCAAATGCTATAGCATTTACCTTAGTGTCTTAACAGCATCAAATCCTGAATAAAATATTTGACTTTTTGGTTCATAGTGAGATGAATGACAAGTTATAAATCAAAGAAAAAGCACAAAAGAATAGAAAGATTGAAGGATAATTAATGTTTAAATCAAAACAACGTCTGTAATGTTTCTATGGCAATGACTGTAATGAGACACAAAGCAAATTCCTCTGATTTAACAAAATCAAATGTTGACATTAAGTACATCTAAAGTTTTAGTTCGATTTTATAACTTGACAATACTGTTAGGAAGTTGGAATTAAATGTAAAGTAAAAAATTGGATAAAAAAGAAACTGATAGGCATTTGTAAACATTGTTCTTTCCTGTTGTCTTTCTTATGTGTTTTAAAGTTTAATAAACATTTCGTTATTTGAATAATTTACAACAAAAATGATCCCTTTCCTCACAAGTTTCAACTATTTTCTCTTTTTGTTCAATTGCAAAAATAAACTGTTAAGAATTGGTGCTCCAAGTATTCCTTATGGGATTTGGGATGCCCTCGCATTGAACATCAGGTTCATAACAACACACAGCAAATTTTAAAATTAGTAATACCAAAACCAAACCTAGTTTAATTCACTAACTCCCACACCTTACCATTGAAAATCAGCTTCAGTGAGGTGAAGTTCAGTGCTCAGGGAGGAGAACGAAAGCTTCTTGACCCCTGGAGCAAAACACATTAAACAACAATACACATTACTGACACACATGATGTCTCCCTCTCGCAAGTTGTGTTTCTCTCTCACTCCAATCAGTTTATGTTGCTCTCTCTCTCTTTTTCCTCTTCCCAGTACTCAGGACTCACTCAGTTTCCAGGCAATTTCCATTGGCTGAATGTCATCATCCTCACAACTATAAAGAAATAGTGAATAAAGAATAGTTGGGGAGACTAGAAGGGCTCAATGAATGTGGATTGGCTGCAAACCAATGAGCTGTAAAACCTCCTCCATAATGTATAATGCGGGTGCAACCTGCTATAAGAGGGGCACTCTTTCCGTTGTTTTTAAAGTTTATTTATTAATGTCACAAGTAGGCTTACATTAACACTGCAATGAAGTTACTATGTGATGCGCGATTAAATCACTCGGGAGGCTAGATTGTACCCAGGAAATAAAGGCTTTTATTACTGACAAGAATGGAGCACACTATATACAATACAATCCCAGACTAAAGGGTCTCCAGGCAGTGCAGTGACCTTTATACTTCCCCTGGTAGGCGGAGCCAACTGGAGTTACCACAGAACAATATCAACAGGTAGAACAGCCCAACCCTAACACCAACAGTAATTACAGTAACATATCTACAAACCCCATAGTGCTGACCATCCATGGCTCAGCACTCATAGTGATAACCAACTATGGTTCACCACATTCACCCCTCCTTTAAAAACAAAGGCCGGTGGAGCAAAAAAAAACAGAACAACTGTTCATATAATCACAAGTTCAGTCGTATTGGAGGACCGCACCGTCTCTGCGACCTCCTCAACACTGGCGGTAACGCCGGTTCTGGTGACCGTCGTGACCTTCTCTCCAAGGCGGTGTCCAGTGACTCCTCCAGTTCCTCACGGACAGGTGGACCACGAGGTGGTGACAATCTGCAGGACTCGAGCACGCCTCGAGGTGGTGACAATCTCCTGGACTCAGGCAAGCTGTACACGGGAGTAAGAGGATTAAGTGGTGGTCCCGATACTGCCCGCGCCGTGTCAGGAGGGGAGATAAGGGTCGGGGGGTCCCTAACTAGGGGTGTGGGAGCGACTGGGGTGTCCAAGTCCCCTGCTGGCGCCAGATCTCTAATAGAGACCGTGTCCTCTCGCCCGTCAGGATATGCCACATAGGCATATTGAGGGTTGGCGTGTAGGAGATGGACCTGTTCAACCAAAGGGTTGGACTTGCGGGTCCTAACATGCCGGCGCAGGAGGATAGGTCCTGAGTGCGTCAACCAAGACGGTAATGCGGTCCCAGAGGAAGACTTCCTAGGGAAGGAAAACATCCTCTCATGTGGAGTAGCGTTGGTTGCCGTACACAGGAGTGAGCGGATAGAATGGAGCGCATCAGAGAGTACCTCTTGCCAACGGGAGACTGGAAGACCTTTAGACCTCAATGCCAGTAAGACAGCCTTCCAAACTGTAGCATTTTCTCGTTCAACCTGTCCGTTACCCCTAGGGTTGTAACTCGTAGTTCTACTTGAGGCAATCCCTTTTGAGAGCAGGTATTGCCTCAAGTCGTCACTCATGAATGACGAGCCCCTATCACTGTGGATATAGCTGGGGTAACCGAACAGGGTGAAAAGATCCCGTAATGCTTTAATGACCGTGGCAGTGGTCGTATCAGAACAGGGAATGACAAAAAGGAATCATGAGTACTCGTCAATCACTAGAAGGGTTCAATGAATGTGGATTGGCTGCAAACCAATGAGCTGTAAAACCTCCGATCTGTCGAAGGAAGGGGGCCCTTAAAGTCCACACTCAGTCTTTCAAAAGGGCGAGTGGCCTTAATGAGGTGTGCCCTGTCAGGTCGGTAGAAGTGCGGTTTGCATTCAGCACATACCTGGCAGCTTCGGGTTATGGACCTGACATCCTCCACTGAGTAGGGTAGATTCCGGGCCTTTACGAAATGGAAGAGCCGAGTGACCCCCGGATGGCAGAGATCATTGTGGAGGGCCTGTAATCGATTCTCCTGCACACTTGCACATGCTCCACGCGACAGGGCGTCTGAGGGCTCATTGAGCTTCCCCGGACGGTACATGATATCATAATTGTAGGTGGAGAGTTCGATTCTCCACCTCAAGATTTTGTCATTTTTGATCTTACCCCGTAACGTGTTGTTGAACATGAACGCCACGGATCGCTGGTCCGTGAGCAGGGTGAATCGTTTTCCCGCCAAGTAATGGCGCCAATGCCGAACGGCCTCCACAATGGCCTGGGCCTCCTTTTCCACCGCAGAGTGTCGAATTTAGGGGCCTTGGAGGGTGCGAGAGAAAAAGGCGACGGGCCTGCCCGCCTGGTTAAGTGTGGCGGCCAGGGCGAAATCCGATGCATCACTCTCCACCTGAAAGGGGATAGACTCATCAACAGCGTGTATCGTGGCTTTCGCGATGTCGGCTTTTATCCCTTCAAAGGCTAAGCGAGCCTCTGTTGCTAGGGGAAAGGAGGTAGACTTGATGAGCGGACGGGCTTTGTCCGCATAATTGGGAATCCACTGTGCATAGTATGAGAAGAAGCCTAAGCATCTTCTCAGTGCTTTGATGCTAGTGGGCAGGGGAAGTTCCAGGAGGGGATGCATACGGTCTGGATCAGGGCCAAGGACCCCGTTTTCCACCACGTATCCGAGAATTGCTAAACGGCGCTTGCGAAATACGCACTTCTCCCTGTTGTTGGTCAGATTCAGGCGAGACGCAGTGCGTAAAAATCAAAGGAGGTTGGCATCGTGGTCCTGCTGGTCATGGCCGCAGATAGTGACGTTATCCAGGTACGGGAAGGTAGCCCGCAGCCCGTTTTGGTCCACCATTCGGTCCATTTCACGCTGGAAGACCGAGACCCCATTCGTGACGCCAAAGGGAACCTTTAAAAAGTGATAAAGACGACCATCCGCCTCAAAGGTCGTGTATTTCCGGTCCTCTGGGCGAATGGGGAGCTGGTGGTAAGCTGACTTCAAGTCAATGGTGGAGAACACCCGGTACTGCGCAATCTGGTTGACCATGTCAGATATGCGCAGGAGAGGGTACGCATCCAGCTGCGTGTATCTATTAATGGTCTGACTATAGTCTATGACCATCCGGGGTTTGTGTCCAGTTTTAACCACCACTACTTGCGCTCTCCATGGACTAGAGCTTGGTTGGATGATCCCTTCCCTGAGGAGCCGCTGAACTTCAGATCGAATAAAGATCCGATCCTCAGCGCTGTAACGCCTGCTCTTGGTTGTGATGGGTTTGCAGCCTGGCACTAGATTCTCGAATAAGGATGGTGGGGTGATTCTGAGTGTCGAGAGGCTACACGTGGAGCGCGCTGGGCAATTTGGAGGCTGCTGTGCTCCCACTGAAAGTGGAGGGAGTGGCCCATCGTACTGCAGGGTTACACTCCTCAGGTGGACCATAAAGTCTAGTCCCAGGAGCATCGGAGCGCAAAGGTGCGGTAACACAAGGAGCCTGAAGTTCTCGTAAACTGTGCCCCGCACTGTCAGGTTGACCATGCAGCTCCCTAGCACGGTAACAGACCGGGACCTCGACGGCATCGAAATTGTCTGTCTGACAGTCCGTACTCGGAGACCGCACCGTTTCACGGTGTCAGGGTGAATGAAGCTCTCCGTGCTCCCGCTGTCAAACAAACAATGAATTTGGCGTCCATTTACCTCTATGTCCATCATGGACTTGTCGAGTCTGTGAGGCTTGGCCTGGTCCAGGATGATTGACGCCACCGTTAGGTCTTGGGTGCCGCTGCAGGCAGCTGAGATGGTTGATGATGATGACCCCTGCTGGTCGTCCGCGGTCGGTGCCGACCAAAATGGCTGCGTCCATGGATCGCACGTGTTTGGTGGCGCTTAAAGTGGCGGCCCCTGCAGGTCGCACATGTCTTGCGTCTCCATCGTCAGGAATGGTGGCGCTCTGGAATCGCACGTGTGGAAGACCTCGAAGACGCTGGAGACAAGGAGACAGGCTCAGGAGAATCACACGCCGCACTGCTATGTTTGGAGGGTGGTTTGTTCCTGCAGACTTTGGCATAATGCCCTTTCTTTCCGCACGCGGAGCACAATACCGTTCTGGCTGGACATCGTTGCCGAGGGTGTTTCGCCAATCCACAGAAGTAACATCGCGGGCCTCCTGGAGCTGCCGCCGTCGTCAGGTCCGAGGTTGGGAACACAATCGCGCAGTTTTTCGGAGCCGCTGAATAAAGTAGAGTCGGTGGCTGTACTTGCCACGATGTTCCCACGTGGTCGATGGGGTACGTTTCTAGGCTTCTGGAGGCCGTCTCCATAGTACCCGGGAAATAAAGGCTTTTATTACTGACAAGAATGGAGCACACTATATACAATACAATCCCAGACTAAAGGGTCTCCAGGCAGTGCAGTGACCTTTATACTTCCCCTGGTAGGTGGAGCCAACTGGAGTGTACCACAGAACAATATCAACAGGTAGAACAGCCCAACCCAACCCTAACACCAACAGCCTGGGGTGACTCTTGAAAATTCCAGGGATTTGCGTATGCCCAAGGATGTAGCTGTCATGAAGTGGGAAGCGATGCGAGCATCCCTAGTCCTCCTGCCCATGTGAACCCTCACCCCTGCCTGGCCTCCATCCTCTGGATCCTTTTCAGCCTCTTCCTCCACCCCCTCCTGGACTTCCTCCTCATGCAAGGAAGCGTTCTGCTCCCTCCAGGTCTTCATCAGTAATGTTGCCACCCCACTGCTGTGCCAAGTTATGTAGGGCACAGCAGACTACCATGATATAGAAGATCCTTTGGGAACTGTACTGAAGTGCTCCACTGGATCTGTCAAAGTAGCAGAAGTGCATCTGGAGGACACCAATGCACCACTCAATCACAGACCAGGTGGCACTGTGAGCCTCGTTGTGGTGGGCCTCTGCTTTGGTCTCAGGCCTCCGCAATGGCGCCATCATCCACTACCTCAGCAGGTGTCCTTTGTCCCCAACAAGCCATCCCTGCAGCCTGGGGTGACTCTTGAAAATTCCAGGGATTTGCGTATGCCCAAGGATGTAGCTGTCATGTGCACTCCCTGGAAAACCCACACACATGCATGAACTTCATCTGGTGGTCACACACCAGCTGGACATTAAGGGAGTGGAACATTGGTACCAAGTTGGACAGAATGTGGTACCGGTACCACACTGTCTCCCTGGTGAGGTGGAGCCTCTGGCGGCACACGTTATTCAACAGCTCCATGAAGGACACAAGGGTCTGTAAACCCTCCGTCTCCTTTTTGGCCTTCGAGCCCCCTTTGGGGCTGGTGTGGCCTCTGGTCCTTGAACCTGTCTTGCAGCCCCCTGGTCTCCGGGCACTAGGTGTTCTCTGGATATCGCGGCTCATTGTTGTTGGTGTCTGTGTCCCTTCAGCACTGTGATAAGCGGAAGTACCAGGTGCACTGGCTCCATACCAATATCTCTCTATAAGCTGCGAAGGATGAGAGAGAGAGAGAGAGAGAGAGGCACACAGTCAGGTTGGTATCGCAGCTGCTTAACTTAAGAACCTTCTCTCACCCATTGGCCTCCTAGTCAAAGAACAAAGAACAAAGAAAATTACAGCACAGGAACAGGCCCTTCGATCCTCCAAGCCTGCACCGACCATGCTGCCCGACTTAACTAAAACCCCCTACCCTTCCGGGGACCATATCCCTCTATTCCCATCCTATTCATGTACTTGTCAAGACGCCCCTTAAAGTCACTACTGTATCTGCTTCCACTACCTCCCCCGGCAACGAGTTCCAGGCACCCACTACTCTCTGTGTAAAAAATCTGCCTCGTACATCTCCTTTAAACCTTGCCCCTCGCAACTTATACCTATGCCCCCTAGTAATTGACTCTTCCACCCTGGGAAAAAGCTTCTGACTATCCACTCTGTCATAAGAACATAAGAAATAGGAGCAGGAGTAGGCCATCTAGCCCCTCGAGCCTGCCCCGCCATTCAATAAGATCATGGCTGATCTGACGTGGATCAGTACCACTTACCCGCCTGATCCCCATAACCCTTAATTCCCTTACCGCTCAGGAATCCATCCATCCGCGCTTTAAACATATTCAGCGAGGTAGCCTCCACCACCTCAGTGGGCAGAGAATTCTAGAGATTCACCACCCTCTGGGAGAAGAAGTTCCTCCTCAACTCTGTCTTAAACCGACCCCCCTTTATTTTGAGGCTGTGTCCTCTAGTTTTAACTTCCTTACTAAGTGGAAAGAATCTCTCCGCCTCCACCCTATCCAGCCCCCGCATGATCTTATAAGTCTCCATAAGATCCCCCCTCATCCTTCTAAACTCCAACGAGTACAAACCCAATCTCCTCAGCCTCTCCTCATAATCCAAACCCCTCATCTCCGGTATCAACCTGGTGAACCTTCTCTGCACTCCCTCCAATGCCAATATATCCTTCCTCATATAAGGGGACCAATACTGCACACAGTATTCCAGCTGCGGCCTCACCAATGCCCTGTACAGGTGCATCAAGACATCCCTGCTTTTATATTCTATCCCCCTCGCAATATAGGCCAACATCCCATTTGCCTTCTTGATCACCTGTTGTACCTGCAGACTGGGCTTTTGCGTCTCATGCACAAGGACCCCCAGGTCCCTTTGCACGGTAGCATGTTTTAATTTGTTTCCATTGAGATAGTAATCCCATTTGTTATTATTTCCTCCAAAGTGTATAACCTCGCATTTATCAACGTTATACTCCATTTGCCATATCCTCGCCCACTCACTCAGCCTGTCCAAATCTCTCTGCAGATCTTCTCCATCCTCCACACGATTCACTTTTCCACTTATCTTTGTGTCGTCTGCAAACTTCGTTACCCTACACTCCATCCCCTCCTCCAGATCATCTATATAAATGGTAAACAGTTGCGGCCCGAGTACCGATCCCTGCGGCACGCCACTAGTTACCTTCCTCCAACCGGAAAAACACCCATTTATTCCGACTCTTTGCTTCCTGTCGGATAGCCAGTCCCCAATCCACTTTAACACACTACCCCCAACTCCGTGTGCCCTAATCTTCTTCAGCAACCTTTTATGGGGCACCTTATCAAACGCCTTTTGGAAATCCAAAAACACCGCATCCAACATTGCTGTCCATGCCTCTCATAGTCTTGTAGACTTCTATCAGGTCTCCCCTCAACCTCCGTTGCTCCAGTGAGAACAAACCAAGTTTCTCCAACCTCTCCTCATAGCTAATGCCCTCCATACCAATCCTGGAAGTAGTCAGCCCCACGCCTTATCTGATGGCTAATGCTCACTCGCAATTCAGGTACCCTTCCATCTTCATTGCATGATTGGCCCTGGTCAATGCCCTCACCAAGTCAGAGCTGCCTCTGGCTTTCTGTCTGGTTGCCTCCTCCCTTCACCTCTGCATCACTGGGGGTTCTACCAGGAAGTTTCAATGATGGTCATCTTTCATGGCCAGGATCAACTGGATGGTGATGCCCACCTTGGGGGCTAATGGATCTTCAATGGAAGGCGCTGAGGTCTGGCACTTAAACACACGCAGTCTCTCTCGATTCCACATACCCAAGCATTTATTCTTGAACCATGAGTTATCACCCCTATTATTGAGACTGTGGGCAGCTGACATTGTTAAAGGTTAACTCATGATGGCCAATTAGTTTGATGGACATGAGTCTCAGAAATGTTAGAGGGCACAATTACTTTCTGCTTCAGGGATAAGCAAGGCTAATAGGCACCCTTCTTACTAGGCTGCATCATCCCGAGATCTTATTGCTGTCAGGCCTCTACACTTAAGACATCTGGACAATCACTCCATTAACTTTCAACACTTGCCCATCTCCACCCCAACACCCATACAACAGCCAAAACCCCCATCATGGAGGCCACTGACCCCAATTCCCCCTCGAACCCCCCCCCCCCCGCCTCACGCCCCCCCCCCCACCCCCCAGGAGTTGAAGGCTCCGTGTCATTGATGAAGACATTGATGAAAACATGTCATTGATGAAGACGAACATCTCGCCAAGGCCATCCCCACACCCCCACTTCTTGCCTTCAAACAACCACGCAACCTCAAACAGACCATTGTCCACAGCATATCCACTCCATCTGACGAAGGAGCAGTGCTCCGAAAGCTTATGGTAGTTGCTACCTCTCCACATCAGAGACTGATAGATTATGAAACTAAACTAGCCCAAAATATAAAAAATGATAGTAAAAGTTTTTACAAGTATATAAAAAGGAATAGAGTGGCTAGAGTGAATGTTGGACCCTTGGAAGATGAGAGGGGGGATTTTATAGTGGAAAACGAGGAAATGGCTGAGACTTTAAATAAGTTCTTTGTGTCGGTCTTCACGGTGGAAGACACAAATAGTTTGCCGAATATTAGAGATCGAGAGTTGGTGGGAGGGGAGGTCCTTAATACAATTACTGTTACTAAGGAGGTGGTGCTTGGTAGACTAATAGGACTGAAGGTAGACAAGTCCCCGGGCCCGGATGGAATGCATCCCAGGGTACTGAAAGAAATGGCTGAGGTAATAGCAGATGCGTTAGTAGTAATTTATCAAAATTCGCTGGACTCTGGGGTAGTGCCGGCTGACTGGAAAACAGCTATTGTTACGCTGCTGTTTAAAAAAGGAAGTAGACAAAAGGCGGGTAACTACAGGCCGGTTAGCTTAACGTCCGTAGTTGGGAAGATGCTAGAGTCCATTATTAAAGAGGAAATAACAGAGCACCTGAATAAGAATGGTTCGATCAAGCAGACGCAGCATGGATTCATGAAGGGAAAGTCGTGTTTGACGAATCTACTGGACTTTTATGAAGATGTCACTAGTGCGGTTGACAGAGGGGAACCGGTGGATGTGGTGTTTTTAGATTTCCAGAAGGCGTTCGATAAGGTGCCTCACAAAAGGTTGCTGCAGAAGATTGGGGTACACGGAGTTAGGGGTAAGGTGTTGGCGTGGATTGGGGATTGGCTATCTAACAGGAAGCAGAGAGTTGGGATAAATGGGTGCTTTTCTGGTTGGCAGTTGGTGACCAGTGGCGTGCCGCAGGGATCGGTGCTGGGGCCTCAATTGTTTACCATTTACATAGATGATCTGGAGGAGGGGACTGAATCTAGGGTATTCAAGTTTGCTGATGACACGAAGGTGAGTGGGAAAGCGAATTGCGTGGAGGATGCGGAAAGTCTGCAGAGAGATTTGGACAGGCTGAGCGAGTGGGCGAGGATCTGGCAGATGGAATATAACGTTAGCAAATGTGAGGTTATCCACTTTGGAAGAAATAATAGTAAATTGGAATATTATTTAAATGGAGAAAAATTACATTGTGCGACTGTGCAGAGGGACCTGGGGGTCCTTGTGCATGAAACGCAAAAACTCAGTCTGCAGGTGCAGCAGGTGATCAAGAAGGCGAATGGAATGTTGGCCTTTATCGCGAGGGGGATAGAATATAAAAGCAGGGAGGTCTTGCTGCAACTGTACAAGGCACTGGTGAGGCCGCAACTGGAGTACTGTGTGCAGTTTTGGTCCCCTTATTTGCGAAAGGATATATTGGCCTTGGAGGGAGTGCAGAGAAGGTTCACCAGGTTGATACCGGAGATGAGGGGTGTAGCTTATGAGGAGAGATTAAACAGATTGGGTCTGTACTCGTTGGAGTTTAGAAGGATGAGGGGTGATCTTATAGAGTCATATAAGATAATGAAGGGGCTGGATAGGGTAGAGGTGGAGAGATTCTTTCCACTTAGAAGGGAAACCAGAACTAGAGGGCACAGCCTCAAAATAAGGGGGGGCCGGTTCAGAACAGAGTTGAGGGGGAACTTCTTCTCTCAGAGGGTAGTGTATCTCTGGAATCCTCTGCCCATTGAAGTGGTGGAGGCTTCCTCGTTGAATATGTTTAAATCACGGGTAGATAGTTTTCTGATCGATAAGGGAATTAGGGGATATGGGGAGCAGGCGGGTAAGTGGAACTGATTCGCTTCAGATCAGCCATGATCTTGTTGAATGGCGGGGCAGGCTCGAAGGGCCAGATGGCCTACTCCTGCTCCTATTTCTTATGTTCTTATGAGGACGGCCTCAACCGGGATATTGGGTTCATGTCACACTATCTGTAACTCCCACAACCTGCCTGGATGTGCAAAATCTCACTAGCTGTCCTGTCTGGAGACAATACACATCTCTTTAACCTGTGCTAAATGCTCCCTCCACTCACATTGTCTGTACCTTTAAGACTTGATTAGCTGTAAAGGCTCACATTCCAATCATTATTCATGTAAATTGAGTTTGTGTCTTTGTGCCTTGTTTGTAATTAGAACTCCCACCCACCTGACGAAGGGACAGCCTGTTCCGAAAGCTAGTGGCTTTTGCTACACAGGCTTAGTTTGGGTCAGGGACCCTGTGATTTCATTAGTTTGGGTCAGGGACCCTGTGATTTCATTAGTTTGGGTCAGGGACCCTGTGATTTCATTAGTTTGGGTCAGGGACCCTGTGATTTGACTTTGGTACCAGGAATTCTTTTTCTTAACGTTTTTTGCCAGGGGCACAGTATACTGACGTTATGGGATAGACTTTAGACAAAACGGGGGGCAATTCTCCGTTGCTTTTTATATGTTCTGAGTCCCCTACTCAGGAACGTAATTTACGTCGCTTATCTGCCGCACTAAATAGTAAATTAGGTACCGATATTTGGTCACTCAGCGGCACATGGAACTTGGCAAATTGCGCTGGTGCAGAAAAAGCTTTTTGGGAGAAAAATGCGGGTTGTAAATGGAAAACTTTAATTTCAAACTGGAAAAAAAAACTAGACGCCACGAACAATCACTATTAATGAGTTGGAGGGATAACGCCCGCAAAAAAGGGATTGATGAGTGTGTGGATGGGAAACCTAAGGATTGAGAAACTTTAAAATTAGAATGTGGACTTTGGGATAGGAAGCATCAGGGGACAAAATGACAGGGTGGGGGTATGAAATCATCGGGTGATAGGCAGGCTGGGCGAGCCCATCAGGTTAAACAACAGGAGGATCCTCCCAGTTGCTCTGGCATGCCGCTGTTTCCCTATTCAGGCGATACGGAGGAAGAGGAGGAGTTAAAAATCTCCTCGATGCTGTTCAGCTTCCTCGTCAATTGGCTATTATTAAATGTGCTGCGCACACGAAGGGGGACACTCCTGTGCAATTAGGGAATGCCCGTGCTGATTCAGCTGCTAAGGCGGCAGCTGTATCGGCCTCGGTGATTGTTCCCACTGGGGGTAATCAGGCTCTAAATCGGGTACCTGCATTAGGGACGAAGGGCATGCCAGAGATAACTGAGGTTCAACATTTACAGAGGGACGCTTCTGATTCTGAGCGCACGCTATGGAAGTCAATGGGGTGTTCGCACTCCTTGGCACGGGACCTCTGGCTTACTCCAATTGGTCAAGTTTGTATCCCGGATTCTTTATTGCCGGTTCTTATTGACTATTTGCATTCTTGTACCCATCTTGGCAAGGAGGGAATGGTACAGCTACTTCTAAAGACTTGGTGGCACTCAGATTTGAATACAGCAGCGCAAACGCGGCTGGATCGATGCCTCATTTGCATGAGAAATAATAAGGGTAAAGGCATTAAACGTCCTCCCAGAACCACTCCCTTGCCAGATGGTCCTTTTGCCTGTATACAGCTTGATTTTATTGAATTACCAAAAGTAAATTGCTATAAATATTGTTTCGTAATAATCGATGTGTTTCGTAAATGGATTGAAGCCTTTCCCACCACGAATTGTACTGCACTTACGATGGTAAAGTTATTATTGACAGAAGTTATTCCCCGTTTTGGGGTACCCAAAATGGTGAGCTCAGATAATGGACCACATTTTGTGGCTCGGATCAATACTGAATTGTGCGAAGCACTCGTAACTGATGACACGAAGGTGAGTGGGAAAGCGAATTGCGTGGAAGATGCTGAAAGTCTGCAGAGATTTGGATAGGCTGAGCGAGTGGGCGAGGATCTGGCAGATGGAGTATAATGTTGGCAAATGTGAGGTTATCCACTTCGGAAGAAATAATAGTAAATTGGAATATTATTTAAATGGAGAAAAATTACATCGTGCGACTGTGCAGAGGGACCTGGGGGTCCTTGTGCACGAATCGCAAAAACTCAGTCTGCAGGTGCAGCAGGTGATCAAGAAGGCGAATGGAATGTTGGCCTTTATCGTGAGGGGGATAGAATATAAAAGCAGGGAGGTCTTGCTGAAACTATACAAGGCACTGGTGAGGCCGCAACTGGAGTACTGTGTGCAATTTTGGTCCCCTTATTTGCGAAAGGATATATTGGCCTTGGAGGGAGTGCAGAGAAGGTTCACCAGGTTGATACCGGAGATGAGGGGTGTAGCTTATGAGGAGAGATTAAACAGATTGGGTCTGTACTTGTTGGAGTTTAGAAGGATGAGGGGTGATCTTATAGAGTCATATAAGATAATGAAGGGGCTGGATAGGGTAGAGGTGGAGAGATTCTTTCCACTTAGAAGGGAAACCAGAACTAGAGGGCACAGCCTCAAAATAAGTGGGGGCCGGTTCAGAACAGAGTTGAGGGGGAACTTCTTCTCTCAGAAGGTAGTGAATCTCTGGAATTCTCTGCCCATTGAAGTGGTGGAGGTTACCTCGTTGAATATGTTTAAATCACGGGTAGATAGATTTCTGATCGATAAGGGAATTAAGGGATATGGGGAGCAGGCGGGTAAGTGGAACTGATTCGCCTCAGATCAGCCATGATCTTGTTGAATGGTGGGGCAGGCCCGAGGGGCAAGATGGCCTACTCCTGCTCCTATTTCTTATGTTCTTATGTAATTAAACAACAACTGCACTGTGCGTATCATCCGCAGGCAGCTGGAATTGTGGAAAGAGCCAACAGGACTTTAAAAGAAAATTTATCTAAATTGACTGAAGATACTGGGTTAGCTACTGTTTCACATGCAGGTGACTCCACATTCACGGACTGGACTGTCAGCTGCAGAGATAGTCTATGGTCGGCCAATGAGGACTCCCTGGAATGCCCATAACAAACCCCTGGAGGGAGTAGACCTCCATGTGATGGGGGAACAGATGCAGAATTATTTGAAGCAATTAACACTTTCTCTGAAGTTTCTCCACTCACAGGTGAAACAAGCACATCTCCCAGTACCAGCAGGGACAGCCACCCCTCAATATCCAGTGATCGAACCCGGAGACTACGTATTGGTGAAGAACTGGACAGAAAGAAGTTGGGACACTGCTGGAGTGGACCCTTTCAAGTACTACTGACCACACCGACTTCCGTCAAGCTTGAAGGACGTTCAAGTTGGATACACCTATCCAACTGCAAGAAGATAGTCTCCAACCCAGATACGAACACAGGATGAAGATCTTCATTATATTTTTTGGACTTTCCGGGGACTGCATGCCAATACCTATTTGTATATGTCATATATTTATGCTGAAAAATTGAATGTAAGCAAGTGTTGGGTTTGCACCCACATCCCCATCCATTCTAGGGAAGGAATACCTCTCCAATCCCTCCCATTCCCTATAGAAGAGACAGTTGAATGGATTCTACGTCAAAACTGAACAGGGATCGGGGGAGATATGAGAGAATGGAAATCGGCTGGCTATGAAATGACTAGGTTTTCGGCTTGGTACCAGCCTGCTTATAATCATGCCTTGCTTCCACCCTCCCTTACCGTCCCCTCAAATGATGTGCGAGGTTCCCTATGTATTAGTAAATCAGGGAAAGGAAAGTTGATGGGGCAAAGTAGATGCAACCTTACAGCTGAGTGGCAAGGAACAGTAGCAAACCTATCTAACAAGGGGCAGGGCAGCTAACGAACTGATTCTTATGGCCTCAGCATTGGAACAACTGGCAAACGTAACAGCGGCAGAAGCCAGGGCAACTGGACAGACACTGGCTGAGGTCTCGGCTGAGCTGGTGACTGTCCGGACTGTGGCATTACAAAATCGACTGGCTTTGGATTATCTGTTAGCCTCGCAGGGAGGAACGTGCGCCATTATAGGTCAGGAATGCTGTACTTATATCCCAGATGCCTCTGAAAATATCACCAACCTGGCCGACCATATTAAGAGACATGCTGATCAAATTCAAGAGATTGGCCATGAATTTCATGATTATAACCCACCGGGTTGGTTAGGATGGCTGGGTCATGGATTATTTGATTGGATCTTTAAGGCCTTCATGTTACTACGACTACTGCTACTGGGAATAGGATTGCTTGGTTGCTTGTGTAAATGCATCATTAATCGGGTCCTAGATATACCTATTTAATTAGTTGTCATGATATGACAAAAGGAGGGAATGTGAAGTTGTACGAACTAAGTAAGGGCATGATGGGAAAATTGATCAACTATTTGTTACAATATAAAGAACGGCTGACCAAAGCTATTTCAAAATGCCAGACCCTTGTAAGAGTTAATAAGGCTGTATGAGTAAATAAAACAAGTTAAGGTCAGGGAGGAAGGAGTCATCGACCTTCTTCTGTTCCATCAAAGGACAAGATAAGGTTATGAATAATGAGACAGAGAGTTCTGGGAGGTCAGCAAGTTAAAACCTGATTAATAATATTGCTCACAATTCTATTACTAATCGAATTCCTGAAAATGCTCTGGTCACGAAAACTGATAATGATTATGTATAAATACTGAACTGATTCTTTGTATAATTGCGGACTTGTGGAAGAATTAGCAGTTGTAACAACTGCTCACTGACCTCAAGTCTCAGTCATATACTGCATGCAGTTATTCATAAATAAATGCTTGTTATATTGACGAAACAAATTTTGTAGAGTCTATATTTCACAGTCAAGAAGCAGGAAAAGTTTCCACTTCAACATGTGGAGGAACAATATGGCAAGGAAACCCGCTACTTAAATTACTGAAACTAGCTTTGAATTCCAGAATTTATACTAATTGAATTTAAATTTCACCAGATGCTGTGGTTGGATTTGTACCCATGCCGACAGAGCATCATACTGTGCCAGATTACTAGTCCAGTGACAATACACTACACCACCATCTCCCCTGATAGCAGAATGATGACCTCAGACTTACAAAAGGACATAAGGTTTGAAGATATTGTCATCCTGAATATTCTCAGCAATGCTGGATGCCACAGGCTCTGTCACAGCAAGTGTCAAGTCCCAAAGCACTATCACCTCCACAGAGGGCAGGCGATGTAGGTGTCCTAGTATCCCAGCAATTCTGCTTTTGATTTGATTTATTATTGTCACATGTATTAGCATACATTGAAAATATTGTTTCTTGCGCGCTATTCACACAAAGCATACCATTCATACAGAAAGAAAGGGGAGAGTGCAGAATGTAGTGTTACAGTCATATCGAGGGTGTAGAGAAAGATCAACTTAATGCAAAGTAGGTCCATTCAAAAGTCTGATAGCAGCAGGGAAGAAGCTGTTCTTGAGTCAGTTGGTCCATGACTTTTGATCAAACTTTTGTATCTTTTTCCCGATGGAAGAAGGAGGAACAGAGAATGTCCGGGGTGCGTGGGGTCCTTAATTATGCTGGCTGCTTTGCTGAGGCAGCAGGAAGTGTAGACAGAGTCAATGGATGGGAGGCTGGTTTGTGTGATGCTCTGCTCCTTTGTGTTGTGTACCACTTTGCCCTTCAAAACAAAGGAAAGAAAATATGCTTGTGTTGCCTATCTCCACTGGAACTGGTACAAGAAGGCTGCAAATTGTGACCTCCATGTCCAAATAATAACACAAAACAATTTTTAACTATTGAATCCAGTGGTGGAGGCTTTAATCAAGTGAATAGCTCTGACCTGAATAGTATCGAGCCTCATAAGTATTTCAGCTGCACCCATTCAAGCAAATTGATGACTATTACATAGACTCCTGAATTAAACCTTTTGGATAGTAAATTGGATTTGAGAGGCCAAGTGGTGAGCCACTTACTGAAAAGCACCCAATCTCTAGTCTGCTTTTGTAGTCACTGTGTTGATATGGTTGATCTAATTAAGCTTCTGGACAATGTTGATCCCAGGATTTAATACCGGGGGCTTTGGCTATCTTTCTTTTGTTCAAGGTGGTCATAAGATGCTCTCCTAAATTCCTTCACTGGCTTTGTAAAATGTACCATTTTTTCATAAGAACAACGTTTATTAAATATAATCGTTGTTGCTGGTCTCCATTTCTGAATTAGCAGATGAAGACTGCCAATACAGGGCAACAATTTTCCATTTTCCTGCCTTCCCCCTACCGTCAAGAAATATTCCTGGTTCATCAGTGGGATGTATAAGTAAACAAGGTAATCCTCAGAGCAGTAAAACTTGCATCAGCCGGTCTCCAAATTGAACAATTACTTGGTAATGTGGTAAGTGATGATGGGACCACTTGTGATATTCTTGCTGTATGTGCTAGCACTACAACTTGTTAGGAATTCAGTCCACAATGCAAGTTTCTGAAACCAATAGAAGTTAACAAACCTGGATAAGAATAAGTTTATAGTTTGCTGTCAGTTTTGGTTACGTGCACTCAGTGCTGTAATGCAATCTGCAGTGCAAATTTGTTTTGCTGACATTAAGAACTGGAATCAATTCAACTTATGATTGTTGGTTTAGTGCTGACAGATTGCAATCTTTAGAGTCCAAAGAATTACCAGACTTTTACAATGTATGTAAACTAGCCTCAGGCAGAATGAGGGCTCACTATTCAGTATCATAAATGTTATATTGTTAAATCCAAATTTCTGCCTTCCAAATGAATCCGTATAATGCTTTGCTGTCTCTGGGGAAGGCATTGCATTTAGCAGCAATATATCATCTATCATTTACAGGTCCAGTCTCTCCATATTGCATCCAGCTCTACCAATGTCATAGATGGTGACATTTAAGAATACATGGATCTTACAGACTGGGTGATACAAATACGCAGCATTTTTCACTACTTAATCAAATCTTTATTTATTATTGTATAGGTGTTATTACATATGTACATAACTGAATATTCAAGGGTATTTGACATTTTGGAAGGACAGGAAGAAAGGCAAAGTAGCTCTGTTAATAAAGGATGAGATTTGTAGTGGGAAATGATCTTGGCTCAGAAAATCATGATGTAGAATCAGATTGGGTGGAGATAAGAAATAGCAAGGGAAAGAAGTCACTGATGGGATTAATTATACAGCCTCCCTGACAAAAGCTACAATGTAGGACAGAGTTTACATTAAGAAATAGTGGGCTTATAAAAACGTACTGCAATAATCATGGGTGATTTTAATCTTCACATCGATTGGATGAATCAAACTGGCAAAGATAGCCTTGAGGATGCATTCTTAGACTATATTTAGGAGAGTTCCTTAGAAAAATAAATCCTGAAACCAACAGGAAACAGGCTATTTTTGATCTGTTAATGTGCAATGAAATAAGATTAATTAATGATTTCAAAGTAAAAGATCCTTTAGACAAGAATAATTATAACATGAATGAATTTCATGTTCAGTTTAAGGGTGAAAAACCTGGCACTGAAAGTAGCGTCTTCAATTTAAATTAAAGCAATTACAAAGATGAAGATAGAATTGCTACAGTGGAATGGGGAAATAGGTTAAATGCTATGACAGTAGAGAAGTATTCAAAGACATTTAAGGGGATGTTTCAAAACTCTCAGCAAAGGTGTATTCATAATTGCTTGGTAATACAGAATTTGAGTCCAATTCCAATTCTGTTCCTGCACCTAGTGGTGCACTAAGGGAGACTTCTGTCTGTTTCCATAACTAGTAATTCCCAGAACAAGTCACTAGTCTGTTGCTAGGGGCTTACAGCTTGAGAGACTATCAAGCATGGCTGTCCAAGAACCTCTCCCACTCTTACCACCAGCCATTGACATGTTTGGAAGGATTTGCAGGTTGATGCATTCAACCTGTTTGACCATGTTATGAACACAATTCCTCAGCCATCAAGTCCTAGGGTGGGACTCGATCCCAGAGATTTGGGTTCAGAGGCAGGGATTCTACCCACTACACCACAGGACTCCCACAGAACCATGGTAGGCTTCTGCAGAAAATGCAGATGTATGGGATTGGGGGTGATCTAGGAAATTGGATCAGGAATTGGCTAGCGGATAGGAAACAGAGGGTGGTGGTTGATAGTAAATATTCATCATGGAGTGCGGTTACAAGTGGTGTACCTCAGGGATCTGTTTTGGGGCCACTGCTGTTTGTAATATTTATTAATGATCTGGATGAGGGTATAGTTGGGTGGATTAGCAAATTTGCTGATGACACCAAAGTCGGTGGTGTGGTAGACAGTGAGGAAGGGTGTCGTAGTTTGCAGGAAGACTTAGACAGGTTGCAAAGTTGGGCCGAGAGGTGGCGGATGGAGTTTAATGCGGAGAAGTGTGAGGTAATTCACTTTGGTAGGAATAACAGATGTGTTGAGTATAGGGCTAACGGGAGGACTTTGAATAGTGTGGAGGAGCAGAGGGATCTAGGTGTATGTGTGCATAGATCCCTGAAAGTTGGGAATCAAGTAGATAAGGTTGTTAAGAAGGCATATGGTGTCTTGGCGTTTATTGGTAGGGGGATTGAATTTAGGAGTCGTAGCGTTATGTTGCAACTGTACACAACTCTGGTGCGGCCGCACTTGGAGTACTGTGTGCAGTTCTGGTCCCCACATTACAGGAAGGATGTGGAGGCTTTGGAGAGGGTGCAGAGGAGGTTTACCAGGATGTTGCCTGGTATGGAGGGGAGATCCTATGAGGAGAGGCTGAGGGATTTGGGATTGTTTTCGCTGGAAAGGCGGCGGCTAAGAGGGGATCTTATTGAAACATATAAGATGATTAGAGGTTTAGATAGGGTGGATAGTGATAGCCTTTTTCCTCTGATGGAGAAATCCAGCACGAGGGGGCATGGCTTTAAATTGAGGGGGGGTAGTTATAGAACCGATGTCAGGGGTAGGTTCTTTACCCAGAGGGTGGTGAGGGATTGGAATGCCCTGCCAGCATCAGTAGTAAATGCGCCTAGTTTGGGGGCGTTTAAGAGATCCGTAGATAGGTTCATGGACGAAAAGAAATTGGTTTAGGTTGGAGGGTCACAGTTTTTTTTTTAACTGGTCGGTGCAACATCGTGGGCCGAAGGGCCTGTTCTGCGCTGTAATGTTCTATGTTCTATGTTCTATGTTCTAAGTATTGCTGAAACAAAAGAGACATATCGAAGCTTTGTCTTGCAGGCATCAGGACACTTCATAAGAAGACTGATATGAGGGGAAAACAACAATTAATATTGTATGTAAAGGGAGTGGTGATTGCTTGGCAAGTAGACTCTGTTTGGTAGATTGGAAAATGCACCAGGTGATAGTGATTGACAGTTAACTGCCGAGCATTTTGACATTTAGACCAAAAAGTTTGACCCTGATTGGTCAAGGCATTGCTCTGGGGAATAATTCAGAGAATGGCTGACACTTTTGTTCAGCTGAAACAGGCACAATGTGCATACATGTTATTCCTGTCTGCAAAGAACAGGCCCTGTGTACTGATATATGTAGCTTCCAGTACATGCAAATGCACCGCGAGGCCCGACTGACAATCGTAAACTCATTGTCAGCATAATTCTTAGCACACTGAGGATTATTTATCAGATGCTGTCCACTCATGGAATCTCATCTAATGTTGGACACTGTGTTTTGAGGTTTGCAGGCACAGGCTGGTTGGGTACAGTATGTTACGAACAGTGGCTGGGACATACTGTTTGATATGATCCGCTGCCCACCAGTCTTTGGAACATTCAGTCTACATTCCTAGCATCACACAGGCAGTGAAATTCATTTTCGAGATTACTCATTTGTGTGATAGGCAAAATATCTTTTTGGCTTGGCGACAGCGTACTGTCAGTCACCATCACCTGACGCATTCTCCATGGCAACACCTCTACCAACCTGAGTCTACTTGCCAACCAATCGGCACTTGTAGTGAAAGGAGTTTTTGTATCAGAGAGTGTAAAGTTATGAATGAATTACATTTCTAAAGCTTGCACATCCTATTGTCACTATCTGGTCAATTGGTTCTAATGTGGAGATGCCGGCGTTGGACTGGGGTAAACACAGTAAGAAGTTTAACAACACCAGGTTAAAGTCCAACAGGTTTATTTGGGAGCAAAAGCCACACAAGCTTTCGGAGCTGCAAGCCCCTTCTTCAGGTGAGTGGGAATTCTGTTCACAAACAGAGCATATAAAGACACAAACTCAATTTACATGAATAATGGTTGGAATGTGAATACTTACAACTAATCAAGTCTTTAAGAAACAAAACAATGTGAGTGGAGAGAGCATCAAGACAGGCTAAAAAGATGTGTATTGTCTCCAGACAAGACAGCCAGTGAAACTCTGTGGGGGTTACAAATAGTGTGCCATGAACCCAATATCCCGGTTGAGGCCGTCCTCGTGTGTGCGGAACTTGGCTATCAGTTTCTGCTCAGCGACTCTGTGTCGCGAAGGCCGCCTTGGAGAACGCTTACCCGAATATCAGAGGCCGAATGCCCAACAGTCTTGCCTGGTGATTGTCGAGCGGTGTTCATTCATCCATTGTCGCAGCGTCTGCATAGTTTCCCCAATGTACCATGCCTCGGGACATCCTTTCTTGCAGCGTATCAGGTAGACAACGTTGGCCGAGTTGCAAGAGTATGTACCGTGTACCCGGTGGATGATGTTCTCACGTGAGATGATGGCATCTGTGTCGATGATCCGGCACGTCTTGCAGAGGTTGCTGTGGCAGGGTTATGTGGTGTCATGGTCACTGTTCTCCTGAAGGCTGGGTAGTTTGCTGCGGACAATGGTCTGTTTGAGGTTGTGCGGTTGTTTGAAGGCAAGAAGTGGGGGTGTGGGGATGGCCTTGGCGAGATGTTCGTCTTCATCAATGACATGTTGAAGGCTCCGGAGGAGATGCCGTAGCTTCTCGATGCCGAGGCATGGTACATTGGGGAAACTATGCAGACGCTGCGACAACGGATGAATGAACACCGCTCGACAATCACCAGGCAAGACTGTTCTCTTCCTGTTGGGGAGCACTTCAGCGGTCACGGGCATTCGGCCTCTGATATTCGGGTAAGCGTTCTCCAAGGCGGCCTTCGCGACACACGACGACGCAGAGTCGCTGAGCAGAAACTGATAGCCAAGTTCCGCACACACGAGGACGGCCTCAACCGGGATATTGGGTTCATGGCACACTATTTGTAACCCCCACAGAGTTTCACTGGCTGTCTTGTCTGGAGACAATACACATCTTTTTAGCCTGTCTTGATGCTCTCTCCACTCACATTGTTTTGTTTCTTAAAGACTTGATTAGTTGTAAGTATTCGCATTCCAACCATTATTCATGTAAATTGAGTTTGTGTCTTTATATGCTCTGTTTGTGAACAGAATTCCCACTCACCTGAAGAAGGGGCTTGCAGCTCCGAAAGCTTGTGTGGCTTTTGCTCCCAAATAAACCTGTTGGACTTTAACCTGGTGTTGTTAAACTTCTTACAATTGGTTCTATACAGAGTGTATAGTAGATGAATGGGCATGAAAGTGCCATGACTTGATATGGAGGGTATAACGGGCCATTGGGGGTAGATTAAGGGGCATAGCTTGGCATGTAGGATATGAAGGCCCATAGAGTGGTGCCTGAGGTGGCATGGATGGGGCTTGGGGAGTATGAGCGGTGAAGAGGTGTGAGTAGAGGACCTTACTGCTTCTATGAGAGCCTGGATGAAGCCCTACAGCGCCAGGGTGGGTATTTTAAACAGCCCACTTTAGCACCCGGCAGCACTTATGGCTGCCTCCAAACTATTTCCAGGAGATGTGGGCCTCACTTCCATTATCACTCCCTTCCACTCTATCTTTGCGGGAATTTTCTCTAATGGTGGGTGCTCATAAGATGCTGAGGGAGCTTGACAAAATAAATACTGAGAGGATGTTTCTAGAACAGGGAGCAACATTTCTAAACAAGGGGTCTCCCACTTAAGGTAGAGGTGAAGAGAAATTTGTCAAAGATTGTGAAATTTTGAGTGCTCTTCCCTAGATTGCAGTGAAGAATGGGTCATCGAATATATTCATGGCTGAGTTAGACAAGTCACAATCAGATCAACCACAATCTTATTGAATGGTGCAGCAGGCTCAAAAGGCCATCTGGCCTACGCCTGCTCCTATTTCTTTTTCTTCGTCTGTTGTAAACACATATTTGTAAAAAGTATTGGAGATATATTATCATGTGGTTTGACTCTGTGGAACATACGGACTGATAACCTGAGACGTGTAGTAAGGTGTCCGCACCATTTTGAGAGTCAGGCCTTATTTAAGTAGAACCAGCAAGATGCCTGACCCAAAGTGTCCAGATGAGGCTGGCCAGGTTCATCCCAGCTGAAACACAGGTTGCCTCTGTTTCTTATCTGACATTCCACAACGAGTGCAAAGTATTCATGGTGGCTGTTCTGCCTCGCAGGACGCAAACATGGCTTAGGTGATTGACCTAAGTAATAGAACTCGGAATTAAACATATTCATGAGGCCCTTGTCTGTGCCACAGCTGCCTATAAAATTAGTGATTCAAACATGGCAGTAGGGAAAAGAACGGTGAATCTGCTGATTTTGATTTTTGGTTTTCAAGGCGAAAGCAGTTAAAGGAGGAGAAATTGTCAATGTTTTTGGCAAATATTGGTGGAAAAAAGATTAATTCAAAATCCCATATCTGATCTGCGCCTGCGTTTTAAGCACTATCATATTGGTGAAAGTAGCTTTTCAAACATCCCAGAAGGCTGCCTGAAACATGAATTCTCTCATAGATTATGAGAGGCCTAATATTTTAAGGACTGCTCAGAAAAATTTGTTAGTGCTGATTGGAGCATGCACCATGCGTGATCCGTTCAGGTTAGCATGTGCTTTCTGCAGCATAACAAGTGGGTGCTAACAAAGGATACTTTTATGAAATTTAACACAAATCCACACCAGTCCTGAAAGGAGAATATAGGGAGTTGAGAAGAAGGACTGCAAAGGTAGTAATCTTGGGATTGCTGCCTGTGCCACGCGACAGTGAGAGTAGGAATGGAATGAGGTGGAGGATAAATGCGTGGCTGAGGGATTGGAGCAGGGGGCAGGGATTCAGGTTTCTGGATCATTGGGACCTCTTTTGGGGCAGGTGTGACCTGTACAATAAGGACGGGTTGCACTTGAATCCCAGGGGGACCAATATCCTGGCGGGGAGGTTTGCTAAGGCTACTGGGGAGAGTTTAAACTCGTATGGTTGGGGGAATCAAATTGAAGTGACTGGGAGAGAGGAGGTTAGCTCACAAATAGAGAAAGCTTGCCGACTGTGTGAGGGGGAGGATAGGCAGGTGATAGAGAAGGGGAGCGCTCAGACCGAAGGTGTGAGATGTGTCTATTTTAACGCAAGGAGTGTTGTGAACAAAGTGGATGAGCGTGGATCACTACTTGGAAATATGATGTGGTGGCCATTACAGAGACTTGGATGACTCGGGGACAGGACTGGTTACTTCAAGTGCCGGGTTTCAGATGTTTCAGAAGGGACAGGGAGGGAGGTAAGAGGTGGGGGAGTGGCACTGTTGATCAGAGATAGTGTCATGGCTGCATAAAAGATGGTCACCTTGGAGGGATTGTCTACGGAGTCTCTGTGGGTGGAGGTTAGGAACAGGAAGGGGTCAATAACTTTACTGGGTGTTTTCTATAGGCCGCCCAATAGTAACAGGGATGTTGAGGAGCAGATTGGGAAACAGATCCTGGAAAGGTGTAATAATAACAGAATTGTCGTGATGGGAGATTTTAATTTCCCAAATACTGATTGGAATCTCCCTGGAGTAAGAGGTGTAGATGGGGAGGAGTTTGTTAGGTGTGTTCAGGAGGATTTCTTGACACAGTATGTAGACAACCTACAAGAGGAGAGGCTGTACTTGATTTGGTATTGGGAAATAAACCTGGTCAGGTGTCAGATCTCTCAGTGGGAGAGCATTTTGGAGATAGTGATCATAAGTCTATCTCCTTTACAATAACATTGGAGAGAGATAGGATCAGACAAGTTAGAAAAGTGTTTAATTGGAGTAAGGGGAATTATGAGGCTATCAGGCAGGAAATTGGAGGCTTAAATTGGAAAGAGGTTTTCTCAGGGAAATGTACGGAAGAAATATGGCAAATTTTCAGGGAATATTTGTCTGGAGTTCTGCATAGCAGCGTTCCAATGAGACAGGGAAGTTATGGTAGGTTACAGGAACCATGGTATACAAAGGCTGTAATGAATCTAGTCAAGAAGAAAAGAAAAGCTCACAAAAGGTTCAGGGAGCTAGGTAATGTTAGAGATCTAGAAGAATATACGGCTAATAGGAAGGATCTTAAGAAGGAAATTAGGAGAGCCAGAGGGGTCATGAGAAGGCCTTGGCAGGCAGGATTAAGGAAAACCCCAAGGCATTCTACAAGTATGTGAAGAGCAAAAGGATAAGACATGAAAGAATAGGACCTATCAAGTGTGACGGTGGGAAAGTTTGTATGGAACCGGAAGAAATAGCAGAGGTACTTAATGAATACTTTACTTCAGTATTCACTATGGAAAAGGATCTTGGTGGTTGTAGTGCAGACTTGCAGCGGACTGAAAAGCTTGAGCATGTAGATATTAAGAAAGAGGATGTGTTGGAGCTTTTGAAAAGCATCAAGTTAGAGAAGTCGCTGGGACCGGATGAGATGTACCCCAGGCTACTGTGGGAGGCGAGGGAGGCGATTGCTGAGCCTCTGGCGATGATCTTTGCATCATCAATGGAGACGGGAGAGGTTCCGGAGGATTGCGGATGTTATTCCTTTATTCAAGAAAGGGAGTAGAGATAGCCCTGGAAATTATAGACCAGTGAGTCTAACCTCAGTGGTTGGTAAGTTGATGGAGAAGATCCTGAGAGGCAGGATTTATGAACATTTGGAGAGGTATAATATGATTAAGAATAGTCAGCATGGCTTTGTCAAAGGCAGATCATGCCTTACGAGCTGATTGAATTTTTTGAGGATGTGACTAAACACATTGATGAAGGAAAAGCAGTAGATGTAGTATATATGGACTTCAGCAAGGCATTTGATAAGGTGCTCCATGCAAGGCTTATTGAGAAAGTGAGGGGGCATGGGATCCAAGGGGACATTGCTTTGTGGATCCAGAACTGGCTTGCGCACAGAAGGCAAAGAGTGGTTATAGATGGGTCATATTCTGCATGGAGGTCGGTCACCAGTGGAGTGCCCCAGGGATCTGTTCTGGGACTCTTACTCTTTGTGATTTTTATATATGACCTGGATGAGGAAGTGGAGGGATGGGTTGGTAAGTTTGCTGATGACACAAGGGTTGGAGGTGTTGTGGATAGTGTGGAGGGATGTCAGAAGTTGCAGCAAGACATTGATAGGATGCAAGACTGGGCGGAGAAGTGGCAGATGGAGTTTAACCCAGATAAGTGTGAGGTGGTTCATTTTGGCAGGTCAAATAGGATGGCGGAATATAATATTAATGGTAGGACTCTTGGCAGTGTGGAAGATCAGAAGGATCTTGGGATCCGAGTTCATAGGACGCTCAAAGCAGCTGTGCAGGTTGAGGCTGTGGGTAAGAAGGCGTATGGTGTACTGGCCTTCATCAATCGAGGAATTGAGTTTAGGAGTCGTGAGATAATGTTGCAGCTATATAGGACCCTGGTCAGACCCTACTTGGAGTACTGTGCTCAGTTTTGGTCGCCTCATTACAGGAAGGATGTGGAAGCCATAGAAAGGGTGCAGAGGAGATTTACAAGGATGTTGCCTGGGTTGAGGAGCATGCCTTATGAGGATAGGTTGGTGAGCTCGACCTTTTCTCCTTGGAGAGACGAAGGATGAGGGGTGACCTGATAGAGGTGTATAAGATGTTGAGAGGTATTGATCGAGTGGACAGTCGGAGGCTTTTTCCTCGGGCTGAAATGGTTGCCACAAGAGGACACAGGTTTAAGGTGCTGGGGAGTAGGTACAGAGGAGATGTCAGGGGTACGTTTTTCACTCAGAGGGTGGTGGGTGCGTGGAATGGGCTGCCAGCAACGGTGGTGGAGGCGGATTTGATAGGGTCTTTTAAGAGACTTTTAGATAAGTACATGGAACTTAGTAAGATAGAGGGTGATAGGTAAGCCTAGTAATCGCTAAGGTAGGGACATGTTCGGCACAACTTTGTGGGCTGAAGGGCCTGTATTGTGCTGTAGCTTTTCTATGTTCTATGTTCAGTCTTGAGGACTGCTCTGATAACACAAATTGAAAGTTTAAAGATGTGAATTGATTTAGTGAAAATGGTAAAATCGCTAAGTGGTTGCTATGCTAATAGACATGCCTGTTTAAAAGTCCGGTTTTAACATGCGTACCAGAATTTTACTGTCTCGCCCGCCCAAGGCTCGTAAGATCCCGCCCGAGGCCAACAGCGTTCTGTGAGCTTCACCAGCCCTGATTCCGGCCAGTAAAATTCCAGTCATGATTTTGGTCTGAATTATTGATTACTATCACCTGAACTTGCCGAGATGCATTAAAGCAGACACCTGCAAATTCAGCATTCAAGTACAGCTTAGACGGTATTTTCATGAAGCAATGTGTATGGTCCCCATACATCCCCATGTCCTTGGAAGGTAGCCAAGGTAGAGGGCGCATAGGTTTCCCGGACAGAGCTCAGGAGGTCCTGGTGGAAGGGAGATGTTCCCTACATTCAAGGGGTAAAAACTCCACCTCTTCCAACCTGTCCCTTTCTGCTGAAGCAGCTGGTGCTGTTCTGACAGTCCACCACCATCTTCTCGAGGACAATTAGGGACGGGAATAAATGCTGGCCTTGCCAGCGATGCGCACATCCATTGATTGAAAAGAAAACATCCCAACAGACATAGAAGTGAAGTGGAGACCTTGGTTTGAATACATTAGCAATGAAATAGAGGTCATAAAACAGTGATGCAACATAACTGGAAACTTAAGTCCTTGTGACTTTCAAATGTTGGTCGCTGCCAATAAACCTGAGGGTAAACCAAAAAATGAGGCAAAACAAAGACAGTTAAATACCTAGATAGAGTTTGGAATTTATTCAGAGGTACCAGATAAGGGACAACCAGCTTTGTCAGATAAAAGCAAAATACTGTGGATGCTGGAATCTAAAACAAAAACAGAAAATGCAGGAAAATCTCAGCAGGTCTGACAGCATCTGTGGGGAGAGAATAGAGCCAATGTTTTGAGTCTAGATAACTCTTTATCACCTTTGCCAGATTTGGACTTTAACCTGGTGTTATGAGACTTTTTACTTAATAATGCTTCCAGGGTCTGATTGTTAAGTTTATATATTTGTCACAAGTAGGTTTACATTAACACTGCAATGAAGTTACTGTGAAAATGCCCTAGTTACCACACTCGGGCGCCTATTCAGGTACACAGAGGGAGAATTTAGCATGGCCAATGCACCTAACCAGCATGTCTTTCAGACTGTAGGAGGAAACCCACTCTGACACAGGGAGTACGTGCAGTCTCCGCACAGACAGTGATCCAAGCCGGGAATCGAACCCAGCGCTGTGAGGCAGCAGTGCTAACCACTCTGCCACCCATAGTTTTTGATGAGGTCTATTTTACTGAAAATCGATTGAGTTCAGCTGATATCAGATCACGCAACGTTTTTTGGTATCAGGAAAACTTCCAGTCATCTTCATGAAATATGTTGATGATTTCATAAGGGGTGGTACTGTGGAATTTGATAAACGTGTTATTAATAAGATTAGAGTAGATTTTAAAATTGGGAGTCAGGCTGGTAAGACTTTTAAAATTATCTCTAAAATTAAATGGATGGATGTAAACCATCTACTATCAGATTGTTTTACCAAAAGACACATCTATGAAGAAATTGTAAGGGCCCCTAGAAGAGGGGCATCTCCCATAGTAATGCTTTGTACATGATATGGAAGTCTTCAGCTTATTTTAAAAAAAAATTTGGTTGTACATATAAAGTCTAATTTATTTAAACAAACTGGGGACAATCCAGGAAAGACATTTCATCAGTTCGAAACATTGCTCTGATCATATTCACAGACCCTGAATATTGTTTATGTTTAAAAAAATAAGGCTCATTAGGATTAAGAGCAAATTAGTTATTGAATTGAATCGAAAGGCCCAATGTTGATGAATGATTTGAGATAATGTCTAGCTCTGTCGGTTGCGGGGGGGGGGGGGGGGGGAGATTTGAATCTCCTCACACTATTCAAAATAATATGGAGGACACTTCTTGTAATATCTTAACGTGCTGGTGACATTACAGTATTCATTAACTGATCAGAAAAAGGAAAATAGTTGAATAATCATTCAGAACAAAGAACAAACAAAGAACAATACAGCACAGGAACAGGCCCTTCGGCCCTCCAAGTCCGCGCCGCTCCCCGGTCCAGGATTGAATCCTGAATCCAGGATCCCCGCCCAATTTTCCAGCCTATCTACATACCAATATCCTATCCACCGAGCTGTCCCTCACAGTATTTGAAAAGGCAAGATTTTCCATATTGGATCAGGTATGAAGTAGTATGGAAAACTTGCATTTATATAGCGCTTTTAACATAGTAAAAATGTCCCAAGGTGCTTCACGAATGTTATCAAACAACATTTTTTGTGAAGGTGCAAAGAAGATTAATGAACATAGCTCAAGCGATAAGGAATTTCAATTAAGTGGACAGATTGGAGATGGGTTGGTTTATTGGAGAAGATTAAGAGGAAATGTGGTAGATGTGTTCAAAATCAGGAGGAATCTATTGGATAGAGTAGATAGGGAGAAACTATTTCCATTGGTGGAAGGGTGGAAAACCAGAGGACACGGATTTAAGATGATTAGTAAAAGAAGCAATGGTGGGGAAGTTTTTTTTAAATGCAAGGCATAAAATCGAGTGCATTGCCCGAGTGATGTGAAGGGAGATTGAATCGAGACCTCCCAAACAGAATTTGAAAATTGCCTGAAGGGAAAGCAATTGTAGGACCAAGCGGAAAAGGTGGGGTGGAACTGTGTGAGTTGTTCGTGCGAGCGGGCACACACACAATGGGTCAAATGATGAGCTCCTATTCTGTAAACATTTCACCATTCTCTGGAAGACATCCACTTTCTCGCACGGTAGCATTCTCCCTAATGATGAGTGGGGTTGATAGGTCTGCAGTAAAGGACGGTGATGTATTTAGGAGACATTTGCAGGGCTGTCAGATGAAGATCAGCTTAGTGATTGTTGGTAGATTGCTAACTCATCCACAGACAATGTATTTACACAGCGGAACGTGCTACCCTCCACGCTGCACTGGGAGGAGTGGGCGCCGGTGCTGCAGGGGGCGCCCTCTTTCCCCCCTCCCCCCTCCCCGTCTGACACAGCCGCTTGTGCTCGGTGCAGGGGAGGTGCAGTCTGCTACTGTTCTCGCTGCTTCTGTGGCAGCGCAGGTAAATTGGGGCCAGGTTAATGTGGTCGGTAATTTTACCCGGAGGGGGGGAGACACCTCAGTTTCCGCAAGTGGTAGACCGGGGGGTGGGGGGGGGAGAAACAAGGACAGCCTTCGGGCCGCCTGACCTCGGGCTGTATCTCGGCTTCCCTCCCACCCTGAGTCCCCTCAGGGTCGGGGCGAGAGCCGAGCCGGCTGGCCCTCAAGCTGACAGCACCATGATCACCTTTAAACACCGCTCCAGTCACACGTAGCAACAACTCCAATCTCACCGCGGCCTCTCTGCCCTTGTCTAAAGTACTTTCAGCTCCTCCCCCAGTGCACTGGAGGATACACAGCATCAGAGCAGGAACTCAGTCACTTGTAAGATTTTTTTTCTATTTGTCAATCGTGTTTTTATTGTAAATTCATTTCTCTTGTTTCAGAATCAGCCTGTAATGATTCTTCTTCAGTTCACCGCCAGGAAGCTTGTTTCGCAGGTGGGAAATTGCTTGAAACGACCTTCCAAGCCGCAACTGACACAGATTGAAATGAACCGCCAAAGTTCAGGTAGGCACTTTGTTGAGGGCAATAATATACTGAGGTAGAACATGGTGTTTGTCTATTGTCAAAGAATTATTTAATGTAATTTAATTTCTCTCAGCCAGGTTCATGTCAGGCAACTCTCCATGTTCCCAGAAGTCTGAATTTGTGGAATGGGTTCCTGGCTCATACAATGAACATTTAACTCAGTGAATTCCTTCAAATTAGTTGAGTGTGTTCCTTGCTGGTGTGGAAATTGTTTTATGCGAAGAACTGAGCAGATATTCTTATCGAGCAAGACTTGTAGAGGCTGGGTTCTTTCCTCTAGAAAAGGAGAAGTTGAGTGACCTGGTGGGTCTATAATTTATGAAATGGTTCAATTGGGTAGACAGCAATGTTTCCACTTGGGGGTGAGTCAGGACCAAAACTAGGGATATGAAAGCCCCCAACAAATTTAGTAAGGAATTCGGGAGAATCATAGAAACCCTACAGTACAGAAAGAGGCCATTTGGCCCATCGAGTCTGCACTGACCACAATCCTACCCAGGCCCTACCCCCATAACCCTACGGAAACCTCTTTACCTAATGAGAATGTGGAATAGATGTATTTAAGGAGAAGCTAAATAAGTACACGGAAGAGGAAGGAATGAAAGGATTTACTGATGGGGGGTAAGATGAAATAGAAAGTGAGAGGAAGTTGATGGTGGGGTATGAACACTGATACAGATCAATTGGGCCAAATGGCCTGTCTGTGCTGTCAACTCTTGAAGTAGGTACCCTGAAATGTTTTGGACTAATTTGATGGAATTAGACTAACCTCGAGGGAAGCGAGTGTTGAACTTGCAGGGGCCCTGACAGACATATTTAAAATGTCAGTATTCACGGGGGAGGTGCCGGATGATTGGAGGGTGGCTCATGTTGTTCCATTGTTTAAAAAAGGTTCCAAGAGAAATCCGGGAAATTATAGGCCAGTAAATTTGACGTCGGTGGTGGGCAAGTTATTGCAAGGTGTGATAAGGGATAGGATCTACAAATATTTGGATAGACAGGGACTTATTAGGGAGAGTCAACATGGCTTTGTGCGTGGTAGGTCATGGTTGACCAATCTATTAGAGTTTTTTGAGGAGGTTACCTGGAAAGTGGATGAAGGGAAGGCGGTGGATGTTGTCTACCTGGATTTCAACAAGGCCTTTGACAAGGTTCCTCGTGGGAGGTTAGTTAGGAAGGTTCAGTCGCTGGGTATACATGGGGAGGTAGTAAATTGGATTAGACACTGGCTCAATGGAAGAAGCCAGAGAGTTGTGGAGGATTGCTTCTCTGAGTGGAGGCCTGTGACTAGTGGTGTGCATGCTGTGGAGGTGCCGGCGTTGGACTGGGGTAAACACAGTAAGAAGTTTAACAACACCAGGTTAAAGTCCAACAGGTTTATTTGGTAGCAAAAACCACCTTTTGCTACCAAATAAACCTGTTGGACTTGAACCTGGTGTTGTTAAACTTCTTCTTACTAGTGGTGTGCTGCAGGGATCGGTGTTGGATCCATTGTTGTTTGTCATCTATAATCAATGATCTGGATGATGTGGTAAATTGGATCAACAAATTTGCTGATGATACAAAGATTGGAGGTGTAGTGGACAGTGAGGAAGGTTTTCAAAGCTTGCAGAGGGATTTGGACCAACTAGAAAAATGGGCTGAAAAATGGCAAATGGAATTTAACGCAGACAAGTGTGAGATATTGCACTTTGGAAGGACAAACCAAAGTAGAACGTACAGGGTAAATGGTAGGAGTCTGAAGAGTGCAGTTGAACAGAGGGATCTGGGAATACAGGTACAGAATTCCCTAAAAGTGACGTCACGGGTGGATAGGATCGTAAAGAGTGTCTTTGGTACATTGGCCTTTATAAATCGGAGGATCGAGAATAAAAGTTGGAGTGTTATGGTAAGGTTATATAAGGCATTGGTGAGGCCGAATTTAGAGTATTGTGTACAGTTTTGGTCACCTAGTTACAGGAAGGATGTAAATAAGGTTGAAAGAGTGCAGAGAAGGTTCACAAGGATGTTGCCAGGACTTGAGAAGCTGAGTTACAGAGAGAGATTGAATAGGTTGGGACTTTATTCCCTGGAGCGTAGAAGAATGAGGGGAGATTTGATAGAGGTGTATAAGATTTTAATGGGTATAGATAGAGTGAATGCAAGCAGGCTTTTTCCACTGAGGCTAGGGGAGAAAAAAACCAGAGGGCATGGGTTAAGGGTGAAAGGAGAAAAGTTTAAAGGGAATATTAGGGGGGGCTTCTTCACGCAGAGTGTGGTGGGAGTGTGGAATGAGCTGCCGTTAACATTTAAGAAAATCTTGGACGGGTTCATGGATGAGAGGGGTGTGGAGGGATATGGTCCAAGTGCAGGTCTGGGACTAGGCACAAAATGGTTCGGCACAGACAAGAAGGGCCAAAAGGCCTGTTTCTGAGCTGTAATTTTCTATGGTTCTATGATGTGAACTCATTTTGATTGCTTAGGATCGTTAAAAAGGGACTTTAGGCTTTTCCCATTTGGCCTGTATATTAATCGTTTTGCCTCTTGGGATCATGTGGCTCAGGGTAGGTGAGGGATGTGTGTATTTTGATGCTTAAAGCATGCCGGTTGGAACAGTAGATAATTATTTGTGTTTGGAAGAAATGCTTGTTAACTAGCTTGAATAATGGATAGCTAGTACAGTAGCTCAAGTAGTGGAATATTTGAGTAAATAAATTGGTTCCTTTTATCTGACTGGATCTCGGGAGAGCAACGCTTAGACTGCTGCACATTGAAGCAAGTTGTCTTGTGTTGATGCTTGGTGTTACTCTGCTTAGGTCAGTTGGAAGATTACTTGATAGGCTCAACTATGTTCAGTGTGTTTGTAAAAGCTCTTACAGACTAAACAAGAATACAATGAACTGGGTTAACAGCATCAGTGCATCAAGCTGAAAGGGATGTACAGGCATGGCATTGTCCCAAAATGACATGTAACAGTCTATGAATCAGTATGGAGGTGATTTAATTATCTGTGTTTGTATTATGCTATTGAGTTATTCCAAAATATGGAGCTGGATGCGAGTGGTTGAGTGCTTTTCGTGGGACAGAACTTTAACAGCTGAGCACAAAATTCCTATAATAGGCCTTAAGTATTGTATAAGCTCTAGAAGTCAAGAAATTAATATTTGGGAGTCCCAATGTCTGAGGAAACATTTCTCTGAAGTTGATGATGATTAAGTGATTTAAATAACTAACAAAAAAGTAACTTTAGAAAATGAAAAGCACATTGTACAGAGGGGGGAAAAGCTTGTAGTTATGAAGTATCTTCTAAGCACCTCAGTATGTAATCCAGCCAATGAATTTTGAGTGTATCCACAGTTCTCTAGGTAAAAGCATAAGCAGATTTGTGAACTGCAAGGTCTCGCAAACTGAGCTCACTGCTGGGGAGTTTCACTGGTTAGTTGAGATCTAAATGGTAGCCAACAGCAATAACTTGCATTTATATTTTCTTTGTAGCTGGAGTACGCAAATAACTATTAATCAGTAAAAATGCAGTTTTGCAAAGTTTTGTGCAGCTTGGACATCATCAACAAAGCAATGACAAGTGAATGCATCACTTTTGGACATGGGGCAGCTGATGTGCAATATTACTTTTAACCACTTGGAGTCAGACGTTTACAGCATGGCAACAGGCCCTTCGGCCCAACTCGTTCATGTCGTCCTTTTTTATCACTAAGCTAGTCCCAATTGTCTGCGTTTGGCCCATATCCCTCCATGCCCATCTTACCCATGTAACTGTCTAAATGCTTTTAAAAAGACAAAATTGTACCCGCTTCTACTACTACCTCTGGCAGCTCATTCCAGACACTCCCCATCCTTTATGTGGAAAAAATTGTCCCTTTGGAATCTTTTGTGTCTCTCCCCTCTCACCTTAAACCTATGCCCTCTGGTTTTAGACTCCCCTACCTTTGGGAAAAGATGTTGACTATCTACCTTATCTATGCCCTTCATTATTTTATAGACCTTTATAAGATTGCCCCTAAGCCTCCTATGCTCCTGTACCCCTAGATCTCTTTGTTCTATAACTCTCCCCAATGCTCTACATTAACTGAGTAAGTCCTGCTCTGGTTCGATCTACCAAAATGCATCACCTGGCATTTATCTAAATTAAATTCCATCTGCCATTCATCAGCCCACTTAGTTGGAATCCTGACTTCTAACCAGCTTATTGAATCTTGAGAAAGTATTCTATAAAGCTTTGTCCTCTATGACCCAAAACTAAGCTGCAGCCTCTACATACAACCCATTATCAAGACTGTTTATTTACATCCTGCAGCATCATTCATCTTTCCCTTGGCTCCCACTCAACTTCTAAAGAAACATTAATCTCTACTTTGTTAACCTCCTTCCACCTTGAACTCTTGATTTATCCAGAACTCCACTGCTGATATCTAGTTCTGCACCACACCAGTCACTGATTTGGCTGACTTCCATTAGCTACCAATGCCTCAATTTAAAAGTGTTCCTTCCAAAACGACTTAGAGGTCTTGTTCCACCTGTCTCTGCTACCGTCTCCAGCCACTTAACCCACATATGTGTAGGTCACGTATGCTGGCCTCAAATGTGTCCTCCTCCCCATCCACTCCACCAACAGAAGCAGAGTTTTCAATCATCAGGACCGTATACCCTCTCGTATTTCTGGTCTCTACTTTGCTACCTCTCTTCTTGCCTTTAACATTGTTCTTAAAAATGTATTTTCAGCCAAGATTTTGGGCCCTTCTCTTTCCTCGATTCTGCTCAATGTATATTTTTGCACATGTAAAGGACTTTAGCACTCTTGGTCTAAGGAGGCCATTCAGCTCATTCGGTCTATGCCAACACTTTAAAATAGCTAATCTCATTCTCCTATTTTCTTTCCTTTTCAAATATCCAATTCCCTTTTGAAAGCCACGAGTGATTCTGCTTCCACAACCCTTTTCGGGCAGATCTTAAAACAAGCTGTGTTTTTTATTTCAAAAAAATTTTCAACGTCCCAATTGGTTCTTTTGCCAATTATCTTAAAACCTTTGTCCTATGGATACTGGTCACCCTACCAGTGGAAACAGTTTCCTCCTATCTATCCTTATCAGTCTTTCATAATTTTGCAGACCTCTACTAAATCTGTCCTTAACTTCTCTGCTTTAAGAATAATCCCAGCTTCTCTAATGTCACCACAGCTGCAGAAAACTCCTCTACACTCTTTAAGGCAGGCTTGTCCAACCTTTTCACATGGGGGGGCATATTTCATTTCTTTTCCCCTCAGGAAGCCGATGAGCAAATTTTGATAAGACAAGGTTTGGCACAAAATTAAACAGTTTAAAAAAAAAGTTAAAAGATAAAAATTATCATTAAAAGCTCTCAAGCAGCAGAGTTGTTCGATAAAACCTTTATTTTTGCATCTTTGCTTAAGCAGAGCTAGAGAAAACAGACAAGACCCCAACACCTGGTCACCAGAGAAGGGGTGGGTATCAGGTCAAGCTAAAGAATTTGGTTCAATTAATGATGGCCTTAAATTCCTTGTCACCCCAGCCTGCTCCACCTTGACTGATGTGTCTGCGTGGGTGTCCTCCGGTTTCCTCCCACAGTCCAAAGATGTGCGGGTTAGGTTAATTGGCAATTCTAAATTGCCCCTTAGTGTCCAGAGATGCGTAGGTTAGAGGGATTAGCGGGTAAATATGTAGGGATATGGGGATAGGGCCTGGGTGGGATCGTGGTCGATGCAGACTCGATGGGCCGAATACCCTCTTTCTGCACTGTAGGGTTTCTATGATGTGCTACTTCATGGGGAAGATGACTGCATGGGAGGGCAAGAGAGAAAGCAGCCAAAGGGAGAGAGAGCAATGTTGTGGAAACAAAGCTGAAGCAACTCGTTCTCCTCTCCTCACTGATCCTCCAATAAGAGACTGCTTCTCTCCCAGATTTGTTGCTGATAGGCTCTCTAGTGTGTGTCCTCTGATTGGAGGAGCAGCAGCTCTTTGCAGAATCTTTCATTGAACTCACCCATAGTTTGGACACTGGTTCTGGGGGCTGGATACAGACCATGAGTTGGGCAAGTCTGCTTTAAGGCCTTGATATCGTTCCTGAAATGGGAGTGCCCAGATCTGGACCTTGGCTGAGACCTAACTGTTGATTTATAAAGGTTTAACACAACTTCCTTGCTTTTCTTTTAAGAGGTGAAGCCTGTTATTTATAGGATGGAAATATGATTGAGGTAAAGGAGGCATATTCAATGTGACTCCACTCATTTCCTCTAAATAAAGTGTTACTATGTGAACCTTTGTGTGGCCCATTGTTTCATCCGAAAGGCAACACCTCAAAACAAAACAACACTCCCTCAGTACTGCACTGGAGTGTCAGCTTAGATATGTGCAGTCCTACTTGGATCCCCCTTTCTCTCTTTTGTTCCAAGTACATTGACTGTACTGGTATCAATTTCTGCTGTTGCCTTGAATGATTGAATGGAAGTATTTTGCCAACTTTGCTTCCAATTTCCATCCTTCCCTTGCCTTCACATGGTCCAACACTGACTTTTCCCTTTCCTCCCTGGACTTCTATCTCTCTCCATTTTTGGTCTATCAGGCAATATTCACTGTAAGCCCACTGACCCCTGGCTCCCACCGCTATCTTGATTGTACATCCTCAAGCTCCACTTCCCGTAAGGACTCTATCCTTTTCTCTATATCTCTTTCTCTGTCACATCTTTCTAAGCAACTTCCTGGACCAACGCTTCCACCATATCTTTTTTCCTTCCCACCTTGGTTGATGGGGCATTCGATTGTTTTCATAACGTTTTCTGCAGTTCTACTTTCTCCCTTCAAAACCTGCCTTTTTTCTAACTTCCACTCCACCAGTCTTCACACTCAACAGATCATTTTCCACTATCTCGCTTTCTATTTATTCTTCCACACAACCCAAGTGTAAGGATGTTTTTGTTTATCCTTTTAAACCCTCTCATTTTTTTCTGCTAGAGAAGAGCTCCAGCGTGTTCAGTCTTTCCTGATCGTACAACAATGAGGTCTGGTATTTTCAGTCCACTTCAATATGACGTGCAATATTGTACTTAAGATAATTCAACGTAGCAGCATTAGAATTGTGTAGTAGGTCTTTCTGAATGTAAAGTCTTTTAAAATTACATTTGTATATATTTTTTAATCTTTTTGATTTTTGACAATTTACAGGAGTACATTCACAGAGCAAAGGTAAGCTGAAACAGTGGCATGAGCAATGAACTTGTTCCATTTATGCTCAGAATTGTAAATTGATACAAAATGTTAATTATGATTGGGACTTTCAAAATACAAGTGGGCAGTTTTGACTCTGCTGCCAACTGTGAACCTTGCCTGCTGGAAGTTATTAGTAGCATATGTCCAAATATGATACATTCCGCAGCAGATGTGGCTCCTCCCAAGCAGTGCAGCCTCATGAAATTGTCCTTTTGAACCTTTATTGTACAACACCTGTATCTTGATTCGAAATTTCATGATCATTTGTTCTTTGTTTAAAGATTTGGCCGAATTTCGGGACGTCTTTGCAAAAGCCAAGCACATAACCATTCTAACAGGAGCTGGAGCTAGTGCAGAGAGCGGAGTCCCCACCTTCCGTGGAACAGGTGGTTTCTGGAGGAAATGGCAATCTCGGGTATGTCCCTATGATTCACAAAACTAGTGGCAGGAGAGTATAATACGTTTAGTAGTATTTCATGTTAAAATGCCACCCTGATGCCTATAAATATCCTAGATAGGGAATTCATTTATTGTGTATAAAATTCTTTAGCAGCACATTTCAGCAACAATTGGTGTGTAAGAGACTACAAATCCCCTGATATGAAGGAAAGCTGAGGATTGTTATTATTGCTATAGTTACTAACTCAAATTTATAATATCTAGATCTAGAGCCAAATGGCCTACTTCTGCTCCTGTTAATATTTGGACATTAACAATTTGTAATGTCAGCAATCTTTTTTTAAAAATGGATACTGGTTTGACCAGGGGGGAGAAATAGATGTGCACTGCAACTTTTATCTGCCATTGTTCAGCGCCAGTATAACAGTAGGTGGTGGGCTAAGGTGATATATCTTTATTTTTCCCCTCTTCTATCCTGTAATGGAAGTGATGCTATGCAACCCTTGATGGTACATCCAAAACTTGGAACTCTGTGTGACCATGAGCTGTTAACTTGTGTTTCAATAAAATGGAACTAAATATTATTTTCCCCTCACATTTTATATTTTCGGTTGGAAAGGTGTTTTGTGATGACTTTTAATTTGATTAAGTGCTAGAAGTGTATAACAAGAATCTGAAAGAGTAAAACAATTGAACGAAACCCTTCTTATGACTGCTTCCAAGTAATAATACCCTTTCCGTAGATTTGCTACAATTTTTTTCTTCCGATTCCAAAATTTGACGTCAGAATTTATTTTGTCAGGTTTAACAAGTTTTCCCTAGATTATCATCTTCAGGTAGCACTCTCTATTATTCAAGGGTTGTGATTTTACTACAAGACAGGATGACAGTGGTTAGCACTGCTGCCTCACTGCGAATGAAATGTTGGCATTTATAGCTAAAGGAATAGAATATAAAGGTAAGGAAATATTGTTGCTGAATGGCCTAATTCTGCTCCTATATCTTATGAACTCATGGCACCAGGGACACGGGTTCGATTCCGACCTCGGGTGACTGTCTGCATGGAGTTTGCACATTCTCCCTGTGTCTGTGTGGGTTTCCACTGGGTGCCTATACGAGGCATTGGTCAGGCCACACCTGGAATATTGTGCACAGTTTTGGCCTCCGTATTTGAGGAAAGATGTAGTGGCATTGGAGGCAGTTCAGAGGAGGTTCACTAGATTAATTCCAGAGATGAGGGGTTTGTCGTATGAAGAAAGATTAAACAGTTTAAGCCTATACTCTTTGGAATTTAGAAGAATGAGGGGAGATCAAATTGAGATATTCAAGATGATAAAAGGTATGGATAAAGTAAATGTGGAGCGGATGAGTGCGCTGGTGGGGCATTCTAGGACAAGAGGTCATAGTCATAGGATAAGGGGTAGCAAATTTAAAACAGAGTTGAGAAGAAACTACTTCACCCAAAAGATTGTGAATCTGTGGAATTCGCTACCCCAAAGTGTGGTGGATGCTGGAACAGTGAGTAAATTTAAGGAGGAGTTAGACAGATTTTAAATTGGTAAAGGGTTGAAAGGTTATGGGGAGAAGGCAGGAAAGTGGGGATGAGGAGCATATCAGCCATGATCGAATGGCGGAGCGGACTCAATCGGCCGAATGGCCTAATTCTGCTCCATTTTATGAAATTATGAACTCTCGGCACCAGGGACCCGGGTTTGATTCCGGCCTTGGGTGACTGTATGGAGTTTGCACATTCTCCCTGTGTCTGCGTGGGTTTCCACCGGGTGCCTTGGTTTCCTCCCACAGTCCAAAGATGTGTAGGTAGGTGGATTAGCCATGCTAAATTGGCCCTTAGTGTCTAAAGTTGTGTAGGTTAGGGGGAATTAACTATGGTAAATGTGCAGGTTACAGAATAGGGCGGAGGGGAGGACCTGACTCTTTCAGAGAGTCGGTGCAGACTTTATGAGCCAATTGATCTCTTTATGCACTGTAGGAATTCTGTGGTTCCATGGAGGTAGAGCCCAAATCTGCATCAGGTGGAACAGGATCAAACCTTGCGCTGTTGACGATATGTGAACCACAGGCTAGCTGTCTAGCCAACTTTCCCTTTGATATTTCACTTTTTAATTTTGAAGTTCTTGATTTCAGTTTTTTTAAATGGCTAAATTGAATTTCATGTCTTGAGAAGTTGTGTTTGTAACTTTTAGATATGGTTTCCAAATCAGGGCTAGACTGACAGCTTAAATTATCAAATTTTCAGGAACCCTGACTCAGATAGTTATCCCACAACAAATATCTGCCCCAATTTTTCACTAAATTGTGAGACTTGCCAAGGAAACACTATTGTGGTTAATTTAATTGGGGCAGAACTCTACTAGTGTTGAAGGATACAGCATTACAGAGAGTGCAGTTCAAACTTTTTTTATTCCTGGAGAAAAAGCAAAAAGCATTTTTTCTCCAGCACTAATGCCTGTAACTTATTGAACACACAAAAAAAGGCTAAATTGTCTAAGACATCAAACTGTAGCCTGATTATTGTGGTTAAGTATTATAAAGTCCAGAATGTAATTTAAACTGCCTTTTTCATGGTCATTGTTTTAGAGAAGCATGGAGGATAATTTTCAACCTTGTTCCTTGGACATTACCTGTTTGGCATAGTGTCCAATCGATTAAAGTCAGCTGAGGCAGCAAAGTTTACTTGCACAAAATTTACTATTTTGTTTAAATTGTTTAAAGTTTGTTTATTAGTCACAAGTAAGGCTTACATTAACACAGCAATGAAGTTACTGTGAAAAGCATGTTTCAAAATAACTTGTAAACCACTCCCGAATTAGTGACTTAAAATTTGCATGAAAGTACCTGATTTTCAATAAAAGCAAAATATTGTGGATACTTAAAATCTGAAATAAAAATAGAAAACGCTGGATAAACTCAGCAGATCTGGCAGCATCCGTGGAGAGAGAAACAGTTGACTCTTCAGAGACTTCTTGCTCGAAGAAGAGTCATACAGACTTGAAATGTTAACTCTTTTTCTCTTTCAACAGATGCTGCCAGAACTGCTGAGTTTATACCTGTTGTTCAAAGCAGTTCTGTTCAAACTTTGTCTCCAGGAGCCATTTTGCTGCATACTTTGGAAATTTGGGGCCACCTTTGTGAAGTTTAAAACAGGCTTGGACCAATTGGGTCAAATTATCTGTTTCTGTTCAGTAAATTCTGCCTTCTGGTTATGTTGCATATGTATTAAGTTGCTGATTTAAAATTTATTCATAAATGTAACAGCCATGCTAAACAGCACTTCCTAATATTCGGGCCCACAAACCAAATAAAACCCAGGTGCCTGGCCTTCAAGACTTGCATATGGCTGATAGGGTTACCAGCTAGAATGTGCATTCTTCGATGCGGAGTGTCTTGCATGTTACTTGTCTATTAACAGGATTTGGCCACCCCGGAAGCATTTTCAAGAAATCCTTCTAGAGTATGGGAATTTTATCACTATCGCCGTGAACTGATGCTGAGTAAAAATCCAAATTCCGCACACATTGCTATTGCTGAATGTGAGGCTAGATTGAGCAAGCAAGGCCGAAAGGTTGTGGTCATCACTCAAAACATTGATGAACTTCATAAAAGAGCAGGATCAAAAGATATATATGAAATTCATGGTATGTGACTGCTTTGTATTCTGAAAGTGTTGTAGTCATTGATATTCACATTTGTACTTGTAATATCTGCAGTGAAGGGAAAAAATAACTGCATTATTAACAAGGCTGGTAACAACGCAAGTTAATTATTGACCAGAGTGAATCTGAATCTTGCTTAGGCATCTGAGTAGAAAATGTTCTAGAGCAGGAAATGCCAATTATGTTCCAACCAGGTCTGCTTGTCTCGGTCACCAATTTGACTGAGGTATAGATTGGATGTGATAAGTTTGATAAGATAAGCTTAAAAAAAACACATGCCAATTACTCTTCCCTCTTTGTTTAATTCCATTGCTCTTTTTGCTGTTCTTTGCATCCTTTTCATCCTCTTATTTTGTTTCTCTCTTTTCTGCATTTCTTTTAACTGTTTCTGTTTTTAGCCCATTTTTCTTCCCTCATTCTCTAACTGTGGCTCTGTTATTCTCTGGTTTTTCTCCACATTTTCCTCCTTTGGGTGGTTTAATAAATTGTAGCAGGCAATCTGAGACAAAATTCATTGGCCTGGATCTTCCTGTCAACAGTGAAGCTGTGGCTTACTTGGCTTGTAGTTTGCAGGAAAAACTTGCTCCTGCATCAGGACCCACTGTCGGAATAAGAGGTGTGGCCATATAGCACGGCGTAATGCTGGCAAAGTCACACCCCTTTTTGACCTCCCAAAGGTAGGGGAGACTCAAACTAGAGGGCATAGGTTTAAGGGGAGAGATACAAAAGGGTCCAGAGGGGCAATTTTTTCACAGAGGGCGGTGCATGTCTGGAACAAGCTGCCAGAGGTAGTAGTAGAGGCGGGTACAATTTTGTCTTTTAAAAAGCATTTAGACAGTTACATGGGTAAGATGGGTATAGAGGGATATGGACCAAACATGGGCAATTAGGATTAGTTTAGTGCTTAAAAAAGGGAAATGGCATGGACAAGTTGGGCCTAAGGGCCTGTTTCCATGCTGTAAATCTCTGACTTTGAGCTGAAGGGCAGCACCTTGAGGTCTGTGTTCAGTTTAACGAAAGTAAGGGCTTTTAATTAACTTTAATATTCTAAAACAATTAGGATACTTTTCAACTGTTAAAAACTCTTAAATATGTTTTAACACTTAAATAATTTTTAAATTTCTGCAAAGTGACATTCAAGGTGACCAGTGACAATCTATTACATAACAAGGTGGAGTTCATGCTTTTGAATTCAAAATATCATTTGTAATTTCCTTTTCAATTTATATAATTAATCATCCATGTGTCTAGACATTTATCCAATGATTTTAAACTAGTGAAAATTTGCGTAGCCATAACCTGAGTTTTAAGACTAATTAAAATGAAAAGCTGTTCATTATAATTTTGAAAAATATATAACTGGTGCCAAACTAATCCTGAAGAAGATTAATCATTAATATTTATGCCTGACTGACATGACTGTGGTGACAGGCTGGCTGGCTGTAGAGATTTGCATTCTAATCAGTATTCTGTAATTTGATTTCTGTGTCTGTGCCCTGTTTGAGAACAGATATGATGTGGAGATGCCGGCGTTGGACTGGGGTAAACACAGTAAGAAGTTTAACAACACCAGGTTAAAGTCCAACAGGTTTATTTGGTAGCAAAAGCCACACAAGCTTTCGGAGCTCTTAGCCCCTTCTTCAGGTGAGTGGGAATTCTGTTCACAAACAGAGCTTAAACAGAGCTCTGTTTGTGAACAGAATTCCCACTCACCTGAAGAAGGGGCTAAGAGCTCCGAAAGCTTGTGTGGCTTTTGCTACCAAATAAACCTGTTGGACTTTAACCTGGTGTTGTTAAACTTCTTACTGTGAGAACAGATATCCACTCCATCTGACGAAGGAGCTCTGCTCCGAAAGCTTATGGTATTTGCTACCAAATAAACCTGTTGGACTTTAACCTGGTGTTGTGAGACTTCTTACTGTGCTTACCCCAGTCCAACGCCGGCATCTCCACATCATGGATTAAATAGACAGGGCCAACTGGATTTGAAGTTCCATCACTTTTTCAGCATTCAAAGGTTAGCATTTAGCTGGGTTGTTGCTTTGGGTTTAAGAGGATACGCTCCTGAGCAGGATCTATGCCTGCTAGTAGCAGCCCTTAAAAAATTCCCGTCAAAACAAATGTAACTTCTGGGCAGTCAGCCCAAATTACAAGTTTCTGCCCCTTTAGAAACTGGCCCGGCAAAACCTGCAGAGCCCGTTTGAGGTGCACAGCAACTTCCAGTTTTCAGTGCAAGCGGGATCACTGGAAGTTGCAGTGCTGTTGCAGCCTTCAGTAGCAGTGAATGTCTCACCACTGAGTCTGCAAGATCCAGACCATTGTCAATACAGGACAGAGCCTACTATTCATGTAATGAATATTATGAGCACCTTTCTAATCTGAAGATCGTTTCAAAATTGAACAACTGTATGATTTCCAAATTAAATTTATCTTCAATTCAAATTCCCTGCCACCCTTCTTTGTTTTAGTTCTTCATTTTTCTCTTTCCCTCTTCACAGCATTTTTACAAGTCAGTGGTATAATGTGAATCAACATATTAATATATTAAGTAAAGTCAGCAATAAGGTAAATGAAATGATCAACAGACAATGCTATATGCCCTACCCCTCTTCCTCCCCACAGCTCCCTTGTATTTGTCTGTCTCTCTGATTTGATTCTCATTTACATTATTTACTTCTCATTTGTTCACACTTTTTCTATCCTTAAATTTAATTGGTTAAGAAACTGTTAAACCTCACGTTCAGGATGTCCAGATACCCACTGAATTTGTCATCTCATGCTCAACTAATACTTGCAACCATCAACCTGAACTCAAATTCACTGAGCTAATCATGAGATGCACCACTCCAGCAATTTGCAGTGATAACTGCTCTCTACCTTTTTGAAGCAAAATTACTTTTAGAAGGTAGTTGAATGTAAATAGTGTTTTTCTAACATCAGCAAATCTTCTGTGGTATCTCTTGCATAGGTAGAAGGTAGATTATTTTGAGATATTACTAAATACTGTGTATTTAGTAACTGCTCATGGTCTTGCCTACAGTCATTGGATGAATTTTCTTTAATACATGGAGACAGTAGAAATAAAAATGTGAGGAGAGACTTCAGGAGTATGAGCTACAGAATTGGTGGTGGTCAGAACACTAAACTACGTTATGATAGTGGGATTTGAAATAGAACTGTGACTTTGGTAGGAAATACTGACCTAAAAGCATAACCAAAAGCTTTGTAACAAGATGCAAAGTTTGTGCATAGGAAGTGCATACCCTACACTTATCGTGTTTAGATAAATTACTAGAAATTGGTCAGATTTTCCATACTTTTATCCTCCTCACCACATGTATTCACCGGGCGGAATTTTCCCAATCCACCTGCCACAGGACACAGACCATGCAAAGGGCTTTTAATTAACTCTGTTGACCTTGGGCAGAATTTTCCGACCTTGGGGTGAGCGCAGCCAGAAAATCCCACCCACTATCTCCACACAAACCTCCTCTGATGTAACCACCATAATTCAACTAGTTTCTTGATGTCTGAACAAAATGTCTGTCTGGATTGTGGTGTGTATCTAAAAATGCGCAACAGTGGAGCAAATGATGTTTCCCTAGGAGATCGGTCTGTGAATCCTGATGCATTGCCTGGAAACCTATTGCTTGGAAAGTTGTTTGGAAAATGTTTGAGCTGCCCCCCAGCAACTCATGGACTCATCAGTCAACTGCTTGGGCACTGCAACAAATTGAGAAGGCAGGCTCAGTAAAGATAATAAACATTTAACCCATTCTTACTGCAGGGCACAGTATTTTTGAAAGCATAGTTTTGAAGCAAGCAGAGCAGATATCAATTGCAGTAGTAAAATATTAAACATAACTCAAAAGCATTCCGGACTGGAGAAGTTACTGTGTACTTGAAAATAGACCACTAATTGATATAGAGTTATGGTAGTATCCTGTGAAAGGAGTATTACCCCACTTATTTGTAGTTGTGCTGACATATGAGCCACCTTGTATTGACCCATCCATCCTTTGACCTTTAGGAATACTGACTCATATTCATTGAAGGAGAGGAGCATTTTTAACACTAACAGGGAGCAGATGTATTTTTAAATTTGTTTTCCCAATTTCTTGCTAAATTTTTAGGTTGATGCTTTAATGTCTTGTTTTAAACTATTTAATTTTGTTCCTTTTAGGCAGTTTATTCAAAACACGCTGCACAAGCTGTAAACATGTAGCAGAGAATTACAGAAGTCCAATATGTCCAGCTTTAGCCGGAAAAGGGTAACGACTTAATAGAACTAACTTTGATATGTATGTGATTGATTCTATAAAACTACTAAACACACTGCAGCTAAGAAACCCAAAAATGTAATTTTGACGTTGCTTGTCCACTGCCTTCCTCCAGGGTTGGAATGCCAATTTTTGCTGGTTTATCTGAGGGGAATAAAGATTTTTTAAAAAGCCCAAGGACTGGGAATCCTTTCCTATGCCTTGAGATCCAGTCAATGATTTCTCTTGAGATCTGTGGTTTGCAATGTCCTATCTAATCCTAACTCTGCATGATTAACTTCTGGGGTGAAGTGAAGAAAGATGTGACAAATCATTTCTTTGGAAATTAGATTAAAGCTTGTTTACTGGAAATAAATGTAAATTTGGCAGATGTATATTGAAATACTGTGTAGAATAGTGTTTTGGGGAAGCTGGAAATGTGGCTATAATATATTTATATGGATGCTTCTTGATTATTTCTAGTGCACCCGATCCAGATATAGATGATGCCAAAATTCCAGTCGAACATCTTCCCAGGTAAAAATGTTTGTACTTTCACAGAACACATTTACAATATGCGATGTAAATATATACAGGAACTAGGCACTGGAGTAGACCATTCGGCCCCTCAAACCTGCTCCACCACTTGATGAGATCATGACTCTGGCTTTAATTCCACTTTCTTGTCAGCCTCCTGTAACCATTGACTCCCTTGTTAATCAGAACTCTTATCTAACTCAGACTTGAATATACTCAATGACTCAGATTTCAGTGCTCTCTGGGGAAGAGAATCCCACAAATAATTACTTGAAGGAAGAAATTACTTCTCTTCCTCAGTCTTAAATGGGGGACCCTAGTTTTTAAACTGTCTCTCCTAGTTCTAGACACCACCACAAAGAAAACATTATCTTGGCATCTATCACTCAGGATCTAAAGCATTTCAGTAAAATCATCTCTCATCTGTCCCTATTCTGCTCTCCCCTTGCAACAATCCATGTGCTGGGTTCCCATTTGTTGATTTGAGGTGGTGATCACCAGGGTCTCTAGAAGCTTGTGTGCAAAGTCTGTTGAGAGTATGGAACAGCTTTTCTGTACAAATGGAATATCAAAACACATATGTGATGCTGAAGAGCTATTTGATAAGAGTTTAACTTTCTAATTTATTTAGATGTGAAAAATTTGGTTGCAATGGTTTACTTCGTCCACATGTAGTGTGGTTTGGAGAGACCCTAGATTCTGATATACTGATGGAAGTGAACAAGGAGCTTGAGATCTGTGACCTTTGTCTTTTAGTGAGTATATATTTTCCTTTTAATACACAGACAGGATTGTTTTCTGTGTGTGACTCAGTCTCGATAAGTGATATTCCTTGATGCTAAAGGACATTAAATAATGACTCATGTTTGACTCACTAAACTAGTAGCTTGGTGACCAGTAGCTAATAATACAAAAGTCTAATTGTTGAGACTTCGGGGTTGAGTGGCATTACTTGGAACTGTCATAAAGCAGTATGAAATCCCTCCCAGAAATGTATGTTTTTGTCATAATTTTCACAAGGCTTACTTTAAAAACTCAAATCAATGACAGAAAAGGCACCATGAAGTTATGCAATCATATTGCTTGTCTTGGCTGATGAAATAACTTTATCAAGCTTTATTTCTCTTGACTGGCCAGCTATTAAACAGGAAAGGGTCTTTGGAAGATATCTTCCACATTCAGTAGCAGAAATCTTGTAGATTTTCTGCAAGATAAACACCAATACAAAGCAGAAAATATCATCCTTTCAAAATCAAACTGATCATCCGGGTAGATCCTGATGTTACATTCAACTAAAATGTGCAGGAGAATTACTGATTCGTTGTGTTTTTTCATTAAGTGAAAACTAGAACTAACTGTTTTGACCACTAAGACTTGAATTTGCAAGAGATCGGACGTAAACTAAATATAAATTATTATATGGAATTGGGAGCATATGAGTTGAATTCAGTCCCTCAAGCCTTTTCTGTCATTCACTTGGATCGTAGTTACTCAGTATCTTGACTCAATTCACCTGCACTGGTTCCATATCACTTACAATTTTTGTTGGACAAGAATATTATCAGCAGAAAATGCTGGAGAAGCTCAGCAGGTCTGACAGTATCTGTGGAGAGAGGATGGAGCCAATGTTTCAAGTCTGGATGACCCTTCGTCAGAGCTGATTTACTATCACAAGACAATGGCTGAAGGAAGGGTAGGAATGGCAGCTCAATATTCTGGGGCATAGAATCTTCAGATGAGACGGGATGTAAAAGAAGAGATGGTGTTGCATTATTGATCAAGAAGTCAATTACTGCAGTGAGAAAAGAGGGACATCACTTTGCTGGGAGTGTGCTATAGGTCCCCAAGCAGTCAGGGATAGATAGAAGAGCAGATATGTAGGCAAATCTCAGAAGTGTAAAATAATAGGGTAATAACAGTAGGGGATTTAAACTTCCCCATTATTAATTGGGATGGCTAAAGTGTGAAAAAAGCCTTAGAGGAGGCAGAATTCTTAAGGTGCATCCAAGAGAGCATTTTGAGCCAGCACATAGAAAGCCCTACAAGAGAGGGGGCAGTACTTCACCTAATTTTAGGGAATGAAGTTGGTAGAAGGTGGGAGCATTTTGGTGATGGGTGACTATAACTCGGTAAGATTTACGGTCGTTATGGAAAAGGACAAAGATAGACCAGAAATAAAGGTTCTGAAGTGGAGGAAGGCCGATTTTAATATAAGACAGGATGTAGCAAAGGCGGACTGGGAACCAGCTATTTGAAAAATCCACATCAAAACAGTGGGAGTCATTCAGAAATGAAAGAATACAGGGTCGGCATGTTCCTGTAAAGGTGAAGAGTGGGACCAAGAAGTTCAGAGAAGTAAGGAAGAAACAGATAATAGGCCAGTGAATCTAACATCAGTGGTAGGGAAATGATTGGAAAACATTTGTGGGATTAATCTCCACTTGGAGACTAAGATTAATCAATTAGTCAACATGGTTGTGATGGGGGAATCATGTCTAACATATTTTGATTGTATTTTTTGAGGAGGTGACTAGATGTGTAGATGAGGGCAGTGCAATTGACGTAGTCTACATGGACTTCAGTAAGGCTTCTGACAAGTTCCGCATGGGGGACTGATCAAGAAGGCAAGAGCCCATGGAATCTAGGGCAGTTTGGCAAATTGGATCCAAAATTGGCTTGGAGCAGGAGGCAGCGAGTGGTGGTCAAAGGTTGTTTTTGTGACTGGAAGCCTGTGTCCACTGGTCTGCTGCAGGTGCTGGGTCCCTTGCTGTTTGTTGTGTATATTAATGATCTATACTTGAAAGTAGGAGGTATGATCAGTAAGTTTGCAAATTACACAAACTGGTGGTATAGTAAATAGCAAGGAGGAAAACCTTAAATTATAGGATGATTTTGATGGGCTGGTCAGATGGGCAGAACAGCAACAAACCCTGAAAATTGTGAGGCAATACATTTTGGGAAGACTAACAAGGCATGGGAATGCACAATGAATGGTAGGAAGTATAGAGGACCAGAAGAACCTAAGGGTGCATATCCACAGTTACCTGAAGGCAGCAGGACAATAGACAAGGTGGTTTAAGAAGACATGTGGGATACTTTTATTAGCCAAGGTATAAAATATAAGTGCAGGGAGGTTATGATGATGATTATAAAATGCTGATTATGGCACAGCTGGAGTACTGTGTGCAGTTCTGGTCACCCCACAATAGGAGGGATGTGATTACACTAGAGAGGGTGTAGAAAAGATTCACCAGGATGGGGTGGATTATGAGGGACATGGATAGGGTGCGTAGGAAGGAATTTTTGTAGCGGAGTGTGAATAATCAGGGGGCGGAGATATAAAGTCAGGGGCGTTGTATCTATTCAGGGAATTTGAGGGAAAACATTTTCACCCAGATGGTGGTGGGAATCTGGAACTCACTGCCTGAAAGGGTGGTAAAGATGGGAACCCTCACAACATTTAAGAAGCATTTAGAGGAGCACGTGAAATGTGTGGCATACAAGACTACTGACACACACACATACCTGTCTTTTGTAACTTGTCACTGACCCACCTGATTTGAAACATAGAAACCCTACAGTGCAGAAGGAGGCCATTCGGCCCATCGAGTCTGCACCGACCACAATCCCACCCAGGCCCTACCCCCACATATTTTACCCGCTAATCCCTCTAACCTACGCATCCCAGGAGTCTAAGGGACAATTTTTAACCTGGCCAATCAACCTAACCCGCACATCTTTGGACTGTGGGAGGAAACCGGAGCACCCGGAGGAAACCCATGCAGACACGAGGAGAATGTGCAAACTCCACACAGACAGTGACCCGAGTCGGGAATCGAATCCGGGATCCTGGAGCTGTGAAGCAGCAGTGCTAACCACTGTGCTACCGTGCCGCCCTTCTGACATCCCACTGACTCAGGCTGAAACTCATTGTTTACAACGAGGTTCCTGGGAAACATTTTTAAAAAAGGTGCCACTTTCAGTGATTCTTGAAAAATGCCATTGATAAATAGGTTTATGAGGGCAACTCACAAACCTACTTTGAGCATCGTGTAGCCTGTGATAAAGTTAGAAATAGGAGGAAATCACATGGCCCCTTGAACTTGCTCTACCATTCAGTGTGATCATGGTTGAATTTGCTCTACTTTCTCTCCCTTCTCATTATTGCCATTGTTCATGGCATTGTAGATCCTGTATAGTAGACTGATCAAATTCACAAAACATGTTAACGATAATTAGGGGCACATTTTTAACATAACATTTTATCTTCAATTGAATGCAGTTCCTACAAGAAGTCTTTATTGCACAGGCTAATGTTTTTTTGGAACATAAAGTGCACTTTATCCTATGGATCATGCCTGTGGGATCCAGATAGTTTTAAGGTTTTGTACCAATAAAAAATGTTGAAAGCAGTTTGTTTGAGGAGTTTCTGTCTGTTCTTCCACCACCTAAAATCAGAAATTGTATCCAGCCAGGACTGTTGGGATTCTTCATTCTTTCTTTATGGTCATGAAAATTTTAAAGTAAATTGTTTGGATGGTTCCAACCAAATTGTTTGTATGTGTGGATCGATGGCACAGAGTTGCTTGCATATTGACAATCTCACTTTGGTTATAAAGATGCCTTGTGTAGGGAAACAAAAACTTGCTGATGCAACAAGGAGTATTCAACTCAATGCATATTTTTGGCAGAATAGCTAGTTCATTCTATTTCTATCCTGAACTGTACCTGTGCTTCTCAAATGCTTTTGTCCATGGACCACTTGTGTGGGGAAAAAGGACTTCACGTCCACCTACCCACCCTACCTCCCCACTTTCACTTACCAGTGCAAAATTCTTATCAGAGTTTTTGATGAGATGTATTTGGTCCCAAGCTGGAGAGCTTAATTCTCATGTCGGGCTCCACATTTCAAACAGTTTTTTTTCTTTGTTTCCAACCCCACAAAGTGCTAATCTGTTCTTGCAGTTGTATGTTGTTGGAAAAGGCAGCAGGTGCTTCAGAGGGGTGTTGGTGAGTCCAGGGTGCTTAAAGATCATACCTGGAACCAAATGTTATTGTCGAATATTAGCTTCAGTGACTTGAACAGACCACCTGGAGGACCCTTGTGGACCACTACTGGTTGGCTGATCACACTTTGAGAAACACTGCATTGTACTATTCTTTGACAATGCAAGCCAAATTCCTAGCACTAAAATCCTACATTTTTGAGTAAAGCTACAGAACTATTCACTCGTGTCTTTGAGGTTTATTTTGAAAATGCCAAGGAGCAAACCAATTTCAAAGTGATTTTACATTTTAAAATAATTAATGGTTATGGTAGTATTGCTGGTTATGTTACTGGACTAGTATTGCAGGTACTGAAAACCTGAAATAAAAACACGCAATGCTAAAAACTCTCAGCAGCTCAGACAACATCTGTGGAGAGATCAACAGATTTAGTGTTTCGAAATGATGCAATGAGATGAATTGACCTGAAATGTTAACTGCTGAGTATGTTAGTTTTTATATTAGTAACCCAGAGGCTTGGACAACTGACCCAGCAGATCCATGAGTTCAGATCCCACAAAAGGGAGGCACAGTGATTATCACTGCTGATTCAAAGACCTGGGTTTGATTTAGGCTGTGGGTGACTGTGTGGAGTTTGCACATTTTCCCCATGTCTGCCTGGGTTTCCTCCCACAATCCAAAAATGTGAAGATTTGGTAGATTGGCCATGCAAAATTGCCCCTTAATGACCAAAAATATGTAGGTTAGCTGGATTACCTTGGTAAATGCTTGTGGTCTCGGAGGTGGGGCTGGGGGCTGGGGGGGGGGGGGGGGTTTGCCTGGGTGAGATGTTCTTTCAAAGAGTTGGTGCTGACTCCAAGGGCTAACTGGCCTGCTACACTATAGGCATTCTATGGATGGCAGTGAATCATTGAAATAAATCTTGAATTAAAAAAATAGTATTAATAATGGTGATAATTGAACTACAAGATTGTGTCATTTTAAAGACCCATCTGGTTCACTAATATCCTTTTAAGAAAGGAAACCTGTCCTTTTGGATGTAGTTACTGTCCACTATCATAGATTTATTTATTTTCTCCTTTTCTTCCTCACTGCCATGTTGCACTATGATCGAATATGTGATACATTACCATCTTGTAGGAATTATTCTCTTACATTTGAAGTTTTTTTCTTTATATATTATGCATCCTCCCAGCATCGTCTCTTTTCCAGGAAAAACAGTGGAGTTATTACCACCATTTGTATCTTGCATGAATATTCACCTTTCTCAGTAAAGCTGCTCGTGCAGGTTAGAAGGAAAGGATTATGTAGGTAACATTATGGATCTTATCTACGTGGAAGCCTCTTAAGAAATGTTTCTTGTGTGATTTCTTTCTTGTGATATCTCAGGATTGAGTTTCTAATTTACTACCTTGAATATGTTTGACTGGCCATTTCTGTGAATGAAATCACAAAGTCCGGCAGCTTGTCCTCTGAAATTTTCTGCAACAAATTAGTCTTGTTCCAGTTTCAATGCAATGCAGGTGAGGGTTGTATACTTACATAAGTCTTTTGAAATTGTTTTCTAAGGTTGGGACATCATCAATCGTTTATCCCGCAGCATTGTTTGCTCCCCAGGTAGCTGCGAGGGGTGTGCCAGTAGCAGAGTTCAATACTGTTATCACAGAAGCCACCACAAAATTCAGGTATTCAGTACAATACTTTCAAATATTGTCATTTGCAAGCTTTGAAATTGTGCCCTATATATCCAAGTCGTTAATATAGAAATGCAGTAATCTTGGTACTGACCCTGGGGAAACCGCATTGTACATTTTCCTCCAATCTGAAAAACAACAGTTCACCACTATCATTCAACCAACTGTATCCAGGCTACCGCTGTCCATTTTCTTCCATGGGCTTCAAATTTGCTAAAGACCTATTATGTGGCACTATATCGAACACCTTTTGCAAGTCCATAAACACCACAACAACCATATTACCCTCATCAAATCAAGTTAGTTACACTCAAAATAAAAACAGAAAATTCTGGAAATACACAAGTCGGGCAGCATCTTGTGGAGAAAGAAACAAGTTTAACATTTCAGGTTGATAAATTTTAATCATAGATCCTGCCCGGCCTGCTGAGTATTAAAGCATTTTCTAATTTTAGTTCCGATTTCCAGCATCCATAATAATTTTCGTTTGCTTTTGTATGAGAAATCGAACACAATTTGCCTTTAACCAATTTGTGATGGCTTTCCTTGATGGATCCACATTTGTCCAAGTGACTTGTTAATTTTGTCCTGGATTACGAACATGTGAATTAGGAGCGGGAATAGGCCATTCATCCCCTTGAGCCTGTTCTGCCATTCAGTAAAACTGATGTGCTTGTAACTTTAACTCCAGATTCCTGTCTACCCCCAATAACCTTTCATCCTCTTGTTCATAGTCATAGAGGTTTACAGCATGGAAACAGACCCTTTGGCCCAACTTGTCCATGCCGCCCTTTTTTTAAACCCCAAAGCTAATCCCAATTGCCCACATTTGGCCTATATCCCTCTATACCCATCTTATCCATGTAACTATCTAAATGCTTTTTAAAAGACAAAATTGTACCCGCCTTTTCTACTATCTCTGGCAGCTTGTTCCAGACACTCGCCACCCTCTGAAAAAATTGCCCCTCTGGACCCTTTTGTATCTCTCCCCTCTCACCTTAAACCTATGCCCTCTAGTTTTAGACTCCCCTACCTTTGGGAAAAGATATTGACTATCTACCTTATCTATGCTCCTCATTATTTTATAGACCTCTATAAGGTCACGCCTCAGCCTCCTACGCTCCAGAGAAAAAAGTCCCAGTCTATCCAGCCCCTCCTTCTAACTCAATCCATCAAGTCCCAGTAGCATGCTAGTAAATCTTTTCTGCACTCTTTCTAGTTTAATAATATCCTTTCTATAATAGGGTGACCAGAATTGCACACAGTATTCCAAGTGTGGCTTTACCAATGTCTTGTACAACTTCAACAAGACGTCCCAACTCCTGTATTCAATGTTCTGACCGATGAAACCAAGCATGCCGAATGCCGCCTTCACCACTCTGTCTACCTGTGACTCCACCTTCAAGGAGCCGTGAACCTGTACCCCTGGATCGCTTTGTTCTATAACTCTCCCCAACGCCCTACCATTAACTGAGTAAGTCCTTCCCTGGTTCAATCTACCAAAATGCATCACCTTTGCATTTGTCTAACAATGGCAGATGGAGTTTAATTTAATCAAGGAATCTATCTAGCTCTGCCTTAAAAATATTCTAAGATTCTTCTTCCATGCCTTTTGAGGAAGAGAGTTCCATAGACTCATGACCTTCTGAGAGAAATTCTCCTCACCTCTGTCTTAAATAAGCGATCCCTTGTGTGGGATCTTATGAGAATCTGGCAGTGTGTCAGTTCTGGTGAGAGAACTGGCGTGGAACTCTCCAGCTTCACTGGCTAGTTTTCCCCTCTGGATTCTTCCACAAGTGGAAACATCCTCTCACCCTGTCACAATCCCTCAGGATTTTATGTTTCAATCAAGTCATCTCTTAGTCTTCTAAACTCTTGTGGATGCAAACCTAACCTCTCTACCTCTCCAACGTTTCCTTGTAAGACAACCCGCCCATTCCTGGTATTCCTAGTATTAGTTTAGTAAACCTCTGAACTTCTAATGCATTTATATCTTTCCTTAAATAAGGAGACACAATACTCCAGATACGGTCCCACCAGTGCCCTGTACAACTGAAGCATAACCTCCCTAGAAGCAGAAGTTGGCTATTCGGCCCTTTGAGCCTGTTCGTTTTGATCATGGCTGATCATCGAATTCGATATCCTAATCCCCCCCTTTCCCCATGTCCCTTGAGCCCCAAGAGCTATATCTGATTTCTTCTTGAAATCAGACATTGTTTTGGTCTCAACTACATTCTGTGGTAGCGAATTTCACACATTCACCACCCTCTGGGTGAAGAAATTTCTCCTCAGTTCTAAAAGGTTTACCCCTTATCTTCAAACTATGACCCCTAGCTCTGGACTCCCCCATCATTGGGAACATTCTTTCTAAATCTACCCTGACCCTGTTAGAATTTTATAAGTTTCTGAGATCCCCCCCCTCACTTTTCTAAACTCCAATGAATATAATCCTAACCAACTTAGTCTCTCCTCATATGACAGACCTGCCATCCCAGGAATCAGCCTGGTAAACCTTCGTTGTACTCCCTCTATAGCAAGCACATCCTTCCTCAGATAAGGACACCAAAACTGCACACAGTACTCCAGGTATGGCCTCATCAATGCTCTATACAATTGCAGCAAAACATTCCTATCCCTAAACTCAAATCCTCTCACTACGAAGGCCAACATACCATTTGCCTTCTCTACTGCCTGCTGTACCTGCACGCTTACTTTCAGCGACTGATGCACGAGGACTCCACTGTCTTGTTGAGTATCCACCTCCCTCAATTTACATCGATTCAAGTAATAATCTGTCTTCCTATTATTGCTACTAAAGTGGATAACCTCACATTTATCCATATTATACTGCATCTGCCATGCAGATTCCCACAAACTCTTAATCTATCTCTGTCCTTTGTAGCCTCCTTACGTCCTCCTCACAACTTGCTTTCCTAGCTAACTGTCATCAGCAAATTTAGCAACCAAACCTTGAGTCCCTTCATTTATATAAATTGTAAAAAGTTGAAGCCTCAGTACTGACTCCTGTGGCACATCACTCATTGCATCCTGCCGATGAGAAAAAGATCCATTTATGCTAACTCTGCCTTCTGTTAGCTAGCCAATCTTCTATCCATGTCAATACATTACCACCTACACCTTGAGCTTTTTTCCACAATAACATTCGATGTTACACCTTATCAAAAGCTTTCCCAACACTGATTTAAACTGACTGGTATGTAGTTCCTGGGTTTATCCTTGCATCCTTTTTCCGAACAAGTGTGGAAACCATTTGCAATTCTGCTATCTTCTGAAACTCCCTATATCCAAGGAGGATTGGAAGATTGTGACCAATACCTCCACAATTTCCATCTTTTCCTCGGCATACTCAGTGCATCCCAGTGATTGGTCAACTGTGAGTTCAGCCAATCTTTCTAGTACCCCCTCTATCAATTTTGATCCGATCTACTTCCTTATCTACATTGTTTTATTGTGACTTTGAAAGCATCTGCTTCCGCGGTAAAAAGGAGATTGCAAAGTGTGCATTTAGTCTTGCCTTTGCTTCCATGTGTAAATCTCCTTTTTGATCCCTACTTGACTCCAGCCTTCCTCTTACTACCCATGTGCATGTCTATAGAAGACATTTGAATTCCCTTATATTAACTGCCATTTTCCTCTTCTTTCTCCCTATCCTTAGCATTTCCTTTTGCACTTCCTCTGAACTGTCTATATTAAGCCTGGTTCTCACTTGTATTATCTGTTATGCTCCTTTTTCTGCTTCATATGTTACTATTGAAAGGGTGCAGGATGTTACAACATCAGTAATCTCGGGAAGGTGAACTCAAATCCCACCATAGCAGTATTTTAATTCAATTTATCATAGGAGATTTATCATTACCTGAACCATGATGGTACCAGTGTTCTGGTCAGTCATTTAACTATGGCAGTAGAGAGGGCTTTAAACTAAATTTTATTAGCTTATCCTGGTTTACCATTTTTCATGCATTTACATATGTGTAAAATCTGCACCCTATGGAACAAACTCCCATCCCTAATGTTACTTCATAAAAGCTGTTTTAGAATTGGGATTAATGATTCAGTTTTGAATTACTTTATCTTTGCTGAAAGCTTTTTGAGCAGAAGCTTTATTGACGAGGGTAGAGACTATACTGGGTTGAATTTCAGGCACTAGGTGATTTCTTTGCCCAGACAAGGGAGTATATGGAACTGTCATTGAGTGATTATATTTTGTGACATCAGCAACTTTAAAACTCTTAATGGTGCTTTTGTGGAGAGGAGGCTGACAATAGTTAAATTATTGTAATATTAGTCTTGTATTTCAAGTATTCAATTTAAAAATCCTATTTTAACCTGCTTTTCTGTTTCCTGTCTAGTTGGATGCAATTTTAAATCATTTCATAATTTTCTCTCATTGCTGTTGTGGGTAAGGTGATTGACATGTTGTTTGAGTGATTAGGCCAAATGACAATAAAAGCAATTAGATTAACATTTGCTAGTGCAACCAGCTGAGAATGATTGTTGGTGGCAGAGGAAATTAAATTCCATTTGCTTGGTATTCGAGCAAGAGTTCAATAAGATTTTACATTAATTGAAGCAACTTCCCTAAATTTCCCCATAAGTATATGACTCTTTTGGCAACCAAAATTTGATTATTATTGTCACATGTATTATTGTACAGTGAAAAGTATTGTTTCTTGCATGCCATGCAGACAAAGCATACCACTCATTGAGTACACAGGGGAGAAGGAAAGTAGAGGATGCAGAATGTGGGTTTGTCATAGCTAGGGTGTAGAGAAAGATCAACTTAATCTAAGGTACATAGAACAGCACAGAACAGGCCCTTCGGCCAAGCTTTATCTGAAACCAAGATCAAGCTATCCCATTCCCTATCATCCTGGTGTGCTCCATGTGCCTATTCAATAACCGCTTAAATGTTCCTGAAGTGTCTGACTCCACTATCACTGCAGGCAGTCCATTCCCCACCCCAACCACTCTGAGTAAAGAACCTACCTTGGACATCCTTCCTATATCTCCCACCATGAACCCTATAGCAGGGAAGAAGCTGTTCTTTATTTATTTTATTTATTTAGTAGTCACAAGTAAGGCTTACATTAACACTTCAATGAAGTTACTGTGAAATTCCCCTTGTCACCACAGTCCGGCGGCTGTTCGGGTCAATGCACCGAACCAGCACATCTTTCAGAATGTGGGAGGAAACCCATGCAGACACGGGGAGAACGTGCAAACTCCACACAGTGACCCGAACCAGGAATCGAACCTGGGTCCCTGGCACTGTGAAGTAGCAGTGCTAGCCACTATGCTACCGTGCTGCCCCACGTTACATACCAACCGTTCTTGAGTCGGTTAGTATGTAACCTCAGACTTTTGTATCTTTCTCCTGTTGGAAGAAGGTGGAAGTGTGTATGTCTGGGGTGCTTGGGTCCTTGATTATACTGGCTGCTTTTCTGAGGCTGTGGGAAATGAAGACAGAGTCAATGATTGGGAGGCTGGTTTGTGTGACATTCACAATCCTTTAGTTTCTTGTAGTCTTGGAAAGAGCAGGAGTCATACCAAGCTGTGATACATCCAGAAAGGATGCTTTCTATGGTGTATCTGTAAAAATTAGTGAGCGTGGTAGCGGACATCTGAATTTCCTTAGCCTCCTGACTTAACTATAGCGCTGGCGTGGGGGACCAGGATAGTTTGGTGATCTGGACACCTAGAAACATGAAGCTTTGAAAAAATGGAAAATTTTGATGATTATATTAATCCAGCAGAAATGGATTGTTTAAAACAACAGTAGAATGAAGATTGTGGTAAATGGACATTTGAGCTAAGATAGGGGTGTCAAACTCTATTTGAATGGTGGACCTAATCCAACGTTCTGGCAAAGGCTACATTCGGCAAAAGTTATTTAGACACACTGGTATGTATTTTGGTATGTAATTGGTATGTATTTTGGATATAATATATATAATTTCTGATCATAAGGTCATGCACCTAAACTGTACTAATGCATGGCTGCCACCAAATTGATCTTTACTGTTTTTAGGCATTGCTGGTGGCTACCTGAAATTGATGTGACCCCTTCTGTGAAAATTGTGGAAAAATTAGGTGTAGGAAGTTTTGAATAGCTTCCCGGTTCTACAGTGACCCTGAAAGGAGTTGGAAGTGTTTGCTTGTGTCAGCCTTTTGCAGAATGTGGAGAAGCTGAAGTGCCTTCTTCCAGTCCAGTCTTTCCTTTCCTCCACCTGCCTGCCCCAAGAGATCAATTGTTTAATTGATGGAATATATTTCTCGTTGCAGATTTTATTTTCAAGGCCCCTGTGGAACAACACTACCACCAGCACTTGCTCGTCATGAAAGTGAAGTCATTTTTTAATGAATTTGTCTAAATACTCGCAGGTCTTTCTAAACAGTGATGAATAGGTCAAGTTATGTTATCAAATGTAGCACTTTAACAAATTGTGGTGCTTTCAGCAAAAGGATCAGTGAATGACGAAGGACTTTTATTGACTCATGAATTTAATGACATGATTAACTTTTTTGTGCTCCTTTTGGATTTATAAGGTTGTTTCTTATAAATGCCTGTCAGCTGAATAGTGCTGTCACAACATTCAATCATTGTATTGTACAGAAATGCTTATAAATAAAACAATTGAATAATTTAAGTTATTCGTGGCCTCATTTTAATTGGTCTTTATCTGTGCAAGGCCATTCCATATGAAATCTTCATTCAAGCTTGTCTCCAATTTCTGTTTGAAAGTAGATGGCATTTATCTGCTCCATTAGTATACTTTGGAAAGGTTTTAATTTAACTTTCATGTTGAATTTGTGAAAAGTGTAGATTTCTACTACAGTACCTTGTATGAAACTAAACTTGGGTTGCTTTCAGTGTGCTACAGTACTGAGTGGAATGTTAATTGGGAAAGAAGTCATGAATTAAGATTAATTGCAGGTAGTAGAATGTAGATTACAGCAGGACTTGCAGCAAGCAATTTATTTTATAGCGAAGACTATCAGCAAACAACCTACAGAAGCAATTTTAAGTGTCTCTACAAACTGGAGTAAGCAAGTCACAAACTGCAGCAGCCTCGTGAAAACGCTGACGTGCATAAAAATTCTGCATGAAGTCAACACTGAAAATACTCAGCAGGTACGGCAGCATTTGTGGAGAGAGAAACAGACTTCATATTTCAGATCTCTGACCTTTCATCAGAAACTGGGAAGATTTAATGTGTTTTGAACAAATAGTGGGGAGAAACAAAAGGGGAATGTCTTTAGGATGGAGGGCAGGAGAGATTAAATAACAAAAAGGTTCACAGTGCTAGGTCGAAGAGAATTGTAATGGACAATTTACTGGACAAGTAAAAAAAGACTGGAGGTGGTGTGATGGCAGTATCATGAATGGATGCCATCTGAAAAATCAGAGAAGAAAGGGAGAAGCTATTGACCAGAAACTAAACTGGACTAGCCATATAAATATTGTGGCTACAAGAGCAGGTCAGAAGCTGGGAATTCAATCGAGAGTAACTCACCTGCTGAGTCATACTCTAATAGGCACAAATTTGGTGTGGCAGTGTATTCTCCACTTGCCTGGATGGTGTAGCTCCAACATCACTCGAAGCTTGACACAGTCCAAGACAAAGCCCCATCCACCAATCTCCCACGACCACTGACACACCGTGACAGCAGTGTATACTATATAGAAGATCCATTGCAGCAACTCACCCAGGAGCCTTCGACAGCACTTTCCAAACCTGTAACCTCTACGACTTAAAAGGACAAGGACCGCATGCGCATAAGAATACAACCACTTGCAATTGCCCCTCCAAGCCACAAATCATCCTGACTTGTCGTTCCTGCAGTGTCACTGGAACAAAATCCTGGAATTTGCTTCCTAACTGCACTGTGGATGCACTTACACCACGTGGACTGCAGTTTTACTAAGACCTTCTCGAGAGCAATCGGGGATGAGCAACAAATGCTGGCCTGGCCAGCGACACCCACATCCTAATGAATAGAATTAAAAACAAAACCACTTTGAAAGAGCTTCCTTTAAAATATATTGCAACATCTTTGATTCCAGGGTTTGTGTAATCCTTTGGTGTTCTCTACTGCAACTTAGACAGCGATATTCATGGGATGTGCAGGAGCACCCACAATCAGAAGAAGCTGGTAAGACTAGAGACATGAAGGCCCTGCTGACAGCCCCATGGCTTCCTTAGAATATTTGACTGGTAGGTAAAATTAGCAGCAGAAAACTGCAATGGATGCCTCGGGATGGTCCCCAACACTGAATGGAGCATGGCTGCTCGTAAAGGCCAGGGGACAGCTGAATTTTTAAAAATTAATTTACGGGATATGGGTGTTACTGGCTAGGCCATCATTTATTGATCATCCCTAATTGTCTTTAGGAAGGTGGGGGTGAGCTGTCTACTTGAACCGCTGCAGTCTCTGACAAGGTACACCCACAGTGCTGTTGTAGGGGAGCTCCAGATTTTTCATAGAATTTCATAGAAACCCTACAGTACAGAAAGAGGCCATTCGGCCCATTGAGTCTGCACCGACCACAATCCCACCCAGGCCCTATCCCCATATCCCTACATATTTTACCCACTAATCCCTCTAACCTACGCATCTCAGGACACTAAGGGGCAATTTTTTTTTAGCATGGCCAATCAACCTAACCCGTACATCTTTGGACTGTGGGAGGAAACCGGAGCACCCGGAGGAAACCCACGCAGACATGAGGAGAATGTGCAAACTCCATACAGACCCACCAAAGGAACGGGTGATATATTTCCAAGTCAGGATGGTGAGTGGCTTGGAGGGGAATTTCTAGGTAATGGTGTTCCCATGTATCTGCTACTCTTGTCCTTCTAGATGCTAATGGTTGTGGGTTTGTAATGTGTTGCCTAAAGATCCTTGGTAAGTTCTGCAGTGTGTCTTGTAGAAAGTGTGCCAATCAAGTGGGCTGTTTTGCCCTGGATGGTTTTGAGCATCTTGAGTGTTGGAGCTGCACACATGCGGGCAGTGGAGAGTATTCCATTACACTCCTAACCTGTGCTTTGTAGATGAACGGGTTTTGGGGAGTCGGGAGGTTACTTGTCACAGGATTCCTAGCCTCTGACCTGCTCTTGTAGCTACCGTATTTATGTGGCTAGTCCAGTTCATTTTCTGGTCAACGGTAACCCCAAAGATGTTGATACTGGGGTATTCAGTGATGGGAATATAAACCCAACCTCCGGCCCAGTGAGGATGGAATAAATAGTGACTGGTTATTTCTGTTGTAGAACACTGACATCTTCTGACTGAAATCATGATAGCACTTTATCTACTTTCAGATAATACAGTTTCCTATTTTGACCTGAAGCTTAGAATTACAGACTCTTGATGTCTCATTGAATTAAGGGATATGGAGAGCAGATGGGAAGTAGAATTGATGACCACAATCAGCCGTGATTGTACCAAATAGCGAAGCAGGCTCGTTAGGCCATAATCAGAATCTCTCACAATTGTTACGGTACATAAGAAAGCCATTCAGTCTGACATGTTTGCACCTGCTCTCCGAGCGTCATGACTTAGTTCCATTCCCCTGTCGTTTCCTCGTATCCCTGTACATTGTTTCCATTCCATCGAACGCTATCTGCTCTGTCCGCCAGAAGGAAGGTCACTGCTAAGTTGCCTTCTCCCCATGGCTGAAGGGCTCCTGCCAGAGTCACAATGCAGATTCCATCCATCAAAAGTCGCTGAACATAATCTCCACAGCAAGAAAATGCAGAGAACATCAGCCACCTTTATTCATGACCTTTCTTTGACCTCACAAAGGCCTTTAACTCTGTCAACCAGAGGGACTGTGGAGCATCCTCCTCAAACTAGGCTGCCCACAAAAATTCATCACCACTCTCCACTTTCTGCACAATGACATGCAAGCCATGATCCTCACCAATGAATCTGCCACAGACCTAATACGATTGCAAACTGGGGTCAAGCAAGGCTGTGAAATTGTACAAATGCTATAAAGATGCTTGTGAGTTCCCCCAAACTGTCACCAGTTTGGGGGAACTCATTTACAGGGCTAAAACTATACAAAGGTTGCAATCAGCTCTTGAGATGACTCCCGAGTACATAAGCTGCTTCTGGTTGGTTCCCTGGGTCATGTGACCCTTACTCTGCGGATTGATCCTTAAAGGAACAATCATCACGTCCCAAGCCTTGGGTCCTTTTATACAAATGTCAATATTCAATTTACACAGCAAAAGATAATTAAACATTAAGTACATGAATTTAATTAATTATAAATTAAATCTTTCAGGGGTTTCTGAATCCCCTTTGTGGAACGGCATAACTCCTCTGTCTAGAGCATTTCCACAGGATTGCTGTCAGCGAAATCACAATGAAAGGTGCCTCTTCAGTCACAGGCAGTTCAGCTCTATCTGTTTCCATGGGGACATTGTGCCTGCCACAGGACAACCGAGTATTTCAGCGTCAAAACACTGGCAATATGTCCAGATGGCAATATACTTCCTAATGGCAAAACTGGCTGCTGGGGCATCTCTCTTTTACTCAAATGGTCTATGTGTTTTCGGAAGATCCTGCCTTCTACGTCCATTTGATTAGAGAAAACAAATCCAGGGACCCAACTCTATCCACTACCAGAATTCCTCACACACATGGCACCATCCATCAGAAAAGATCATGTGAGACAGAGAGAGGAGACAGGAGATAAAAGAGAGAGTAAGACAGAGGAGCTGGGAGATAAAAGAGCGAGAGAAAGAGTGAGACTGAGGGAGGAGCTGAGAGATAAAAGCAGGAGAGTGAGAGCAAAATAAGTACCTAAAACACTGTGTAATTAGGCAACATATAACTTTTAGTTGTATATTTTGATTTGTGGGACATTGGCATTAGTAAGTGGGGACTGTACCTTTAAGACAGTCTGCACCTGAACTGTGCTGGGACATTAGTTGTGCAGCTTGCTAGAACACGAGAAGTAGAAAGGGCTTTAAACTAAACAAGGTGGGGACAAGGTATCAAGGTTGAGAAGATGTAGAAAAGCAAGAGTAGATTCAAGGCAGGAAAATGTAATAGTTTTGGAAATAAGGGTAATAGAATAGAAGGGAGGGAGAGATAAAACCCAAGAATACCAACAGTCAATACTAGATGTTACACAGATAACAAAAATGCAAAACTAAAAGCTCTATTTGAATGTGTATAGCATTCATAACAAAGTAAATGAATTTATAGCACACACTGAAGTAAATAAATATGCTCTGATAGCCATTACAGAGATGGTTACAGGATGATAAGGATTGGGTCCTGAATGTTGAGAATTACATGACGTTCGAGAAGAACAGGAAGTTAGGTAAAGGTGGGGGGGACAGCACTGTTAATTAAAGATGGCATTGGTGCAATAATTAGAGATGATCTTGGTTCAGGAGATCAGGGTGTCGAATCAGTTTGGATAGAGATGAGGAATAGTAAGGGAAAGAAGTCATTAATGGGAGTAGTCTACAGACCCCCTAACAGTAACCACAGTGTAGAGCAAAGTGGGGACTTGTGATAAAGGGACAGCAATAACCATGGGTAATTTTAAATTATATAAACTGGAAAAATTAGATTGGCAGTAGCAACCTGGATGAGGAGTTCATAGAATGCTTTTGAGATAGTTCAAGAAAGTTTCATAGAGCAACACATTCTGTAACCACCCAGGGTGCAAGTTATTAGACTTGGTATTGTGTAATGTGACAGGATTAATTAATATTTTGATGTGATTGAATTTTACATTTTTTGAAAGACAGAAGAGTAGGTCTAAGATGAGCATTTTAAACTTGAATACGAATAACAAGTGGGCATGAAAGCTGAGCTAGCTAAAGTGAACTGGGATCCAAAGCTAGAAGATAGATCAACAGGTAAGCAATGACAGACTTTTAAGTGAATATTTCAGAATATTCAGAATAAGTTCAGAATAATGAGGGAGCTCGGTCTTTTCTCCTTGGAGAGACGAAGGATGAGAGGAGACCTAATAGAGGTGTATAAGATGTTGAGAGACATAGATCGGGTGGACTCTGAGGCTTTTTCCCAGGGTGGAAATGTCTGCATCGAGAGGACACAGGTTTAAGGTGCTGGGGGGTAGGTACAGGGGAGATGTTAGGGGTAAGTTTTTCACACAGAGGGTGGTGGGCGAGTGGAATCAGCTGCCATCAGTGGTGGTGGAGGCGAACTCAATAGGGTCTTCTAAGAGACTCCTGGATGAGTACATGGAGCTTAATAGGATGGAGGTTTATAGGTAGGTCTAGAAGGTAGGGATGTGTTCGGCACAACTTGTGGGCCGAAGGGCCTGTTTGTACTGTAGTTTTTCTATGTTTCTAAGTGTATTCCTACTTTAAAGAAAAATTCTAGTGGGCGGACCCGCCATCCATGGTTAATTAAAGAAGCTAAGACATGTACCAAATTTGATGAAAAAGCATATAACTGCGCAAAGATGTGTGACAGGTCAGATGTTTGGTCAGAATCTAAAGGATAGCAGAGAATGACCATAAGGTTAATCAAGAGAAAGGAAGATGTAAATGTTAGAAGCACTTCAGAGACATTTTACTAGATTTAAGTAATGAGCGAGTTGTCTTCTGAGGAAAGGTTAGAGAGGTTAGGTTGGTATCCACTAGAGTTTAGAAAAGTAAAAAGTGACTTGATCAAAATCTTTAAGTTCCTGAAGGGTATTGACAGGGTGGATTTGGAGAAGACTCTTTTCAGAGAATCTAGATCTAGGAGTCATTCATTTAAGACAGAGATGAGAATTTTTTTTCTCTCAGAATGGTCATGAGTCTATGGAACTCTCTTCGTCAAACAGCAGTGGAAGTAGAATCTTTGAATATTTTTAAGGCAGAACTAGATGGATTCTTGATTAACAAGTGAAAGGTTATCAGGGGTAGACGGGAATGTGGGTTGAGATTACAATAAGATCAGTGTCACTGTCAAGACATGGAGGGAAATATATATTTATCAAATGGACTACTTTATAAGCTCATCTTTTTGTGATTTTCAAAATGAAAAATTGCTGAGCTTACAAAATGGCCCTAGCTGTTCACCTGATGCCTTGCAGCAGTTTCAAAGCAACATTGGCCCCATGGATGATGGGTTTGTTCCAGTCAATTTCCAACAAAGGGAAGCCTTCACAGTTTTGAAGGTTTTTAAAGTTTATTTATTAGTCACAAGTAACACTGCAATGAAGTTACTGTGAAAATCCCCTAGTCGCCACAGTCCGGCACCTGTTTGGGTACACTGAGGTACACTGAATTTAGCATAGCCAAGGCACCTAACCGGCAGGTCTTATGGCCTGTGGGAAGAAACTGGAGCATTCGGAGGAAACCCAGGCAGACACGGGGAAAACATGCAAACTCCGCACAGGTAGTGACCCAAATGGGAATTGAACCCGGGTTCCTGGCGCTGTGAGGCAGCAGTGCTAACCACTATGCCACCATGCTGCCTCGAATAATGGTGCTAATAGCCTGAGCATTAACTGTTCCAACACACTGTTTTCAACAAGAGAGCCTATTTACCAATCCGAAACCAGTGTTTCCTAGAACAAAGGAATCCTAACTCAAATTAAAGATGCATCAAGATTCCAGCTATACATCTTTTACACATATACATCTTTATGTCCAACATTGAGGAGGATGTCACATCGCCTCCCCCAAACTGCACTCTACGTGCCTTCTACCATCATGGAAGTCTCGCTCTGGAAAGACGGAGCATTTTACAGTCAGTCAATGTCCTCTTAGAAGGAATATTCCAGTTGACCTCTGATTCTGGACATATGTAAATCTCAATTTGTATATTATTGTGGTCTTGTCCTCTTCCTAGTTCTTTATCCCCCATTTATTGTGAAACCCCACTCATGTATGTAAAAATAAACCACCCTTTTTATTTCATCTTACCTTGAGTTTGCTGTGCAAGTTATTAATAGAGGATTAGAACATTTCCATAGAACCATAGAAAATTACAGCTCAGAAACAGGCCTTTTGGCCCTTCTTGTCTGTGCCGAACCATTTTATGCCTAGTCCCACTGACCTGCACTTGGACCATATCCCTCCACACCCCTCTCATCCATGAACCCGCCCAAGTTTTTCTTAAATGTTAAAAGTGACCCCGCATTTACCACTTTATCCGGCAGCTCATTCCACACTCCCACCACTCTCTGCGTGAAGAAGCCCCCCCTAATATTCCCTTTAAACTTTTCTCCTTTCACCCTTAACCCATGCCCTCTGGTTTTTTCTCCCCTAGCCTCAGCGGAAAAAGCCTGCTTGCATTCACTCTATCTATACCCATCAAAATCTTATACACCTCTATCAAATCTCCCCTCAATCTTCTACGCTCCAGGGAATAAAGTCCCAACCTATTCAATCTCTCTCTGTAACTCAGCTTCTCAAGTCCCGGCAACATCCTTGTGAACCTTCTCTGCACTCTTTCAATCTTATTTACATCCTTCCTATAACTAGGTGACCAAAACTGTACACAATACTCCAAATTCGGCCTCACCAATGCCTTATATAACCTTACCATAACACTCCAACTTTTATACTCGATACTCCGATTTATAAAGGCCAATGTACCAAAGGCACTCTTTACGACCCTATCCACCTGTGACGTCACTTTTAGGGAATTCTGTACCTGTATTCCCAGATCCCTCTGTTCAACTGCACTCTTCAGATTCCTACCATTTACCCTGTACGTTCTTCTTTGGTTTGTCCTTCCAAAGTGCAATATCTCACACTTGTCTGCGTTAAATTCCATTTGCCATTTTTCAGCCCATTTTTCTAGTTGGTCCAAATCCCTCTGCAAGCTTTGAAAACCTTCCTCACTGTCCACTACACCTCCAATCTTTGTATCATCAGCAAACTTGCTGATCCAATTTACCACATTATCATCCAGATCATTGATATAGATGACAAACAACAATGGACCCAACACCGATCCCTGCGGCACACCACTAGTCACAGGCCTCCACTCAGAGAAGCAATCCTCCACAACCACTCTCTGGCTTCTTCCATTGAGCCAGTGTCTTATCCAATTTACTACCTCTCCATGTATACCTAGCGACTGAACCTTCCTAACTAACCTCCCATGAGGGACCTTGTCAAAGGCCTTGCTGAAATCCAGGTAGACAACATCCACCGCCTTCCCTTCATCCACTTTCCTGGTAACCTCCTCGAAAAACTCTAATAGATTGGTCAAACATGACCTACCACGCACAAAGCCATGTTGACTCTCCCTAATAAGTCCCTGTCTATCCAAATATTTGTAGATCCTATCCCTTATCACACCTTCCAATAACTTGCCCACCACCGACGTCAAACTTACTGGCCGATAATTTCCCGGATTTCTTTTGGAACCTTTTTTAAACAACGGAACAACATGAGCCACCCTCCAATCATCCGGCACCTCCCCCGTGAATATGACATTTTAAATATGTCTGCCAGGGCCCCTGCAAGTTCAACACTAGCTTCCCTCAAGGTCCGTGGGAATACCCTGTCCGGTCCTGGGGATTTATCCACTCTGATTTGCCTCAAGACAGCGAGCACCTCCTCCCCTTTAATCTGTAAAGGTTCCATGGCCTCCCTACCAGTTTGTCCTATTTCCGTAGACTCCACCCCCGTTTCCTCAGTAAATACGGATGCAAAAAACACATTTAGTATCTCCCCCATCTCTTTTGGTTCCATACACAGTCTACCACTCTAATATTTCAAATTTAAAGGTTGGGGAAATCAGAAAAAAAAACGTTTTGTTTACAGATGGATAGAGTGGGGAAATCAAGGCAGTTTATATTGACTCCCCTCCTGTCTGTGAAATCAGCAATGATCGTATTGAATGGCAGAGCAAGCACGAGGGGCTGAGTGACCTCCTCTTGCTCCTAATATGTATGTTTGTATGAGTAAGAGGGTAAACTAGCTAGAGATGTAAAATCAGACAGTTAAGAAGAGAGCAATAAAGTGAGTGTTGATCCTGTAGCGAAGTGGTGGGCAATCTATAGCCCAGGGGCCACATGCGGCCCATCTGGGTTCTGAGCGGGGCCCACAAGACATTTTGTTGATGGTTGCCCACACACAGGGTTGCCGCATTCCACTGACTTCCAGTCACATAGTTTTTCTTCCTACCAGTATGACTGAAGGGATATACACATAAAGCAAGGGCAAGTGAAGTGAGGTGCATGTTGATTACAGACAACATTGACAGTGAGTTCCCTCTCTGTCCAAAGTGCAAATATTTATTTTGTTTTTACTATTTGATGTTGATGAAAGTTCTTTTAATATATAAAGGATTTCTATAACTAATTCTGAAATATTCAGCTTGTATTAAATGTATTTAATTTTATTCATTGGAATCATGGTTAGTGAACAAGTCTGATTTCAATCTTGTGGTCAGCTGAGAAGGAGGAGGGCCACTCATATGGCCCACCCACTAGCTGAGGTTGCCCATCACTGCTCTAGAGAGTTACAATGGTAGATAATAAGGAAATAGTCGATTGAAATGAACAAATATTTTACTTCTGCCTTCACTATGGAAGATACAAAAAAAATTCCAGTAATAGCTATAAATCAGGAAGCATCAGGGAAAGAGGAACTTGATAAAATTACAATCACTAGGGAAGCGGTACTGAGCAAACTGATGGAACTGTGGGCTGGCGGGTCTTTGGGTCCTGATGGACTTCATCCTAGACTCTTAAAATAGGTGGCTAATGAGGTAGTTGATACGTTGGTGTTAATTTTCCAAAATTCACTAGATTCTGGAAAGGTTCCATCAGACTGGAAAGTAGCAAATATAACCCCTCTGTTCAAAAAGGGAGGGTGGCAGAAAACAGGAAATTATAGACCAGTTGGCTTGACATCTGTCATGGGAAAGGTGCTAGAATCAATCATTAAGGAGGTTATAGCTGGGCGCTTAGAAATTGGAGAAGAATCAGCATAGTTTTATGAAAGAAATCATGTTTAACCAATTTATTGAAGTTCTTTGATGAGGTTATGTGCATTGTGGATAACAGAGAGTCTATAGACGTACTGTGATTTTCAGAAGGCATTTAGTAAGTATCACATCAAATGTTATTGCGGGAAAATAAAACTTATTGTGCCGGGGGCAAAATATTAACACGATAGAAGCTTGGCTGGCTGTCAGAAAACAGAGTATGCATAAATAGGTCTTTTTTTGATTGGCCAGATATAACAGGGTTAGGACCTCAACATTTTACAATTTATATCAATGACTTAAATGAGGGGAGCAGTGGCATGGTGGCTAAATTTGCAAATGACACAAAGATAGATAGATGTTGTGAAAAGGACACAAGGAGGTTGTAGATGGATATAAATAGGTTGAGTGGGCAAATAACAGGCAGATGGAATATGATGTGGTAAAATATGAAATTGTTCATTTTGGCAGGGAGCGTAAAAAGCAAAGTATTACTTAAACTAGGAATAACTGCAGAATTCCGAGATGTAAAGGGATCCAGGTTTTCTCATGCATGAGTCACAAAGTTAATATGCAGGTGCAGCCAGTAATTAAGAAGGGAAATGAAATGCTGTCCTTTATTATGAGAACAATCAAAAATAAAAGAAAGGATGTTATGCTTCAGTTATACAGTACATTAGTGAAACCACATCATGAATGCTGTGTGCAGTTTTGGTCTCCTTATTTAAGGAAGGAAGTAAATGCATTGGAGATGGTTCAGAGGAAGTATACTAGATTGATAACTGGAATGAGCAGATTGTCTTATTAGGAAAGTTTGGACAGGTTGGAAACCGGAGCACCTGGAGGAAACCCACGCAGACACGGGGAGAACGTGTGGCCTCCGCACAGACAGTGATCCAAGCCGAGAATTGAACCCAGGTCCCTGGCGCTGTGAGGCAGCAGTGCTTGCCACTGTGCCACTCGTAGTTGTAGTTGCCACTGTGCCACCCACAGTTGCATTCCTGAAAATCGCGACTTTAAGTAAAATTATACTGCCCTATGTCAAGTTGACAGGGAACAACTTTAAAATGAATCTCGCAATGCTAAATAAGAATACAGGCTCCCATTAACTGACCGATTTCAAAGCAAAACAATGTTAAATGGGGATTTACCGTACTGCTGAATCATATAGGTGGGGCTCTAGAAAAGGCTTTAAACTGAATAGTGGTGAGGATGCGTTCATGTGAGGAGAGATTTGGAAAATTAAAGAGAAAGGACAAGGCAATAGTGCAGGGTAATGATACGGGAATGATAGAGTGTGACAGGAAGGGACACAGCATAAAATCATCTCTATGCACCAGCAAATAAGGTCAGAGTAGGGACAAATGATAAAAAGACAGAATGAAAGACTCTTTATCTGAATACATGCAATATTCACAACGAGGTAGATGAATTGTTAGCACAAATAGAAATAAATGAGCATGATATAATAGTGATTACAGAGACATGGTTGTAAAGTGACTACAGGTGGCAGCTAAATATTCAAGGGCAATGACGTTTCCAAAGGACACTATGAAAGGAAAAGGTGGTGGGGTAGCTGCATTAATAAAGAGTGAGATCAGTACAGTCTTGAGAAATGATCTGGCTTCAGAGAATCAAATGTAGAACCAGTTGGGTAGAGATAAGAAATAGTTGAGATGATAAATAGTAAAGGAACAAGAACAAAGAACAATACAGCACAGGAACAGGCCCTTCGGTCCTCCAAGCCCGCGCCGCTCCCGGGTCCAGGATTGAATCCTGAATCCAGGATCCCCGCCCAATTTTCCAGCCTATCTACATACTAATATCCTATCCACCGAGCTGTCCCTCACAGCTACGATGCTTTGTTCATCACAACCTATTAACTCACCCCCACCGCCCCATTCCAGACCATGTGATCTCCAGGGAGAGGCGAAAACCCAGAGTGAAAACCCCAGGGCCAATATGGGGAAAAAAATCTGGGAAATTCCTCTCCGACCCCCTGAGGCGATCGAAACGAGTCCAGGAGATCACACTGCCCCTGATCGGAAAATGCTTCCCAACCCTATTCATTTCCACTTCCACGAACACCATATGAATTCCCTGCCCCCGAGACAGGTTCCCTACTATCCGCAGTCTCGCTCTGTACTGGCACCAGCAAGATGATCATAGAATGAAGCCTTGAAACGAGAAACAAAGAACAATTAGCCCGCGCCGCTCCCTGGTCCAAACTAGACCACTCTTTTGTATCCCTCCATTCCCACTCCGTTCATATAGCTGTCTAGATAAGTCTTAAATGTTCCCAGTGTGTCCGCCTCCACCACCTTGCCCGGCAACACATTCCAGGCCCCCACGACCCTCTGTGTAAAATATGTCCTTCTGATATCGGTGTTAAACCTCCCCCCCTTCACCTTGAACCTATGACCCCTCGTGAACGTCACCACCGACCCGGGGAAAAGCTTCCCACCGTTCACCCTATCTATGCCTTTCATAATTTTATACACCTCTATTAAATCTCCCCTCATCCTCCGTCTTTCCAAGGAGACCAACCCCAGTTTCCCCAATCTCTCCTCATAACCAAGCCCCTCCATACCAGGCAACATCCTGGTAAACCTCCTCTGTACTCTCTCCAAAGCCTCCACGTCCTTCTGGTAGTGTGGCGACCAGAACTGGACGCAGTATTCCAAATGCGGCCGAACCAACGTTCTATACATCTGCAACATCAGACCCCAACTTTTATACTCTATGCCCCATCCTATAAAGGCAAGCATGCCATATGCCTTCTTCACCACCTTCTCCACCTGTGACGTCACCTTCAAAGATCTGTGGACTTGCACACCCAGGTCCCTCTGCGTCTCTACACCCTTTATGGTTCTTCCATTTATCGTGCAGCTCCTCCCTACATTATTCCCACCAAAATGCATCACTTCGCATTTATCAGGATTGAACTCCATCTGCCATTTCCTTGCCCAAAATTCCAGCCTATCTATATCCTTCTGTAGCCTCTGACAATGTTCCTCACTATCTGCAAGACATCTGCAATGTCACTGTGAGTGACTTCTTTCCTTTACTATTTCTTATCTCAACTATTGTGTGACTGATATTCTGCTGAGGGTGTACTTGAAAATAACTACACTGTAGGACAGAATGTAAATTGAGAAATAATGGGGGCTTGTAAGAAGGGTACTGCAATACTCATGAGAGACGTTAATCCTCATGTTGTTTGGACAAATCATGTTGGCAAAGATAGCTTCGATGTGTTGATAGAATGTTTCCATACAGTTTCTTAGAACAATAGGTTCTGGAACCAACAGGGGACAGGCTACTTCAGACCTGGCAATGTGTAATCAGCGAGGATTAATTAATGACATCATAGTAAAGGCCTACCTCCTCACTCAACCGTAGTAAAACCGGCAGTGGCACAGTGGTTAGCACTGCTGCCTCACAGCGCCAGGGACCCAGGTTCGATTCTAGCCTTGGGTGACCACCTGTATGGAGTTTGCACGTTCTCCCCATGTCTGTGTGAGTTTCCTCCCACAGTCCAAAGATGTGCAGGTTAGGTGGATTGGCCATGCTAAATTGTCCTTTAGTGTCCCAAATGTATAATTTAGGAGGATTAGCAGGGTAAATATGTGGGGTTACTGGGATAGAGCAGAGGAGTGGGGGTGGGCCTAGGTATGATTCTCTGTTGGAGAGTTGGTGCAGACTCAATGGACTAAATGGCCTCCTTCTGTACTGTAGGGATTCTATGAAAAGATCATAACACTTTGTTGTTGTTTGGCAATAATCATCAAGGACCGGTCTTCAGGCATGGAATTCAAGCAGAACATTCAGAAAATCAGAATACAATTAGGCAAATTCAACATGGTTTTGTGAAAGGGAATTTGCGCTTGATAAATTTATCACAGTTCTTCGAGTGTGTAACAAGCCAGGTGGATGAAGGAGAACTAGTAGATGAGTGTATTTGGATTTCCAAAGGGCATTAAATAAGGCACATAAAAGGTTACACAAAGATAAGACTGTGGGTTGGGGTGATATATTAGCATGGACAAAGGTTTAGCTAACTAACAGGAAACAGAGAGTGAAAATAAATCAGTCATTTTTGGGTGGGCAAACTTTGGATTGGTAACTATAGGAATACCACAGGGATCAGTGCTAGGGCCTCAACTATTTACAATCCATATTCATGACTTGAATGATGTTAGACTGCATTGTAGCCAAATTTGCTAATGATACAAAGAAAAGAAGGAAAGCAAGTTGTGAGGAGGATACATCATAGACATAGACACCCTACAGTGCAGAAGGAGGCCATTCGGCCCATCGAGTCTGCACCGACCACAATCCCACCCAGGCCCTATCCCCACATATTTTTACCCGCTAATCCCTCTAACCTACATCCCAGCTCTAAGGGGCAATTTTTAACCTGGCCAATCAACCTAACCCGCACATCTTTGGACTGTGGGAGGAAACCGGAGCACCCGGAGGAAACCCACGCAGACACGAGGAGAATGTGCAAACTCCACACAGACAGTGACCCGAGCCGGGAATCGAACCCGGGACCCTGGAGCTGTGAAGCAGCAGTGCTAACCACTGTGCTACCGTGCCGCCCACATATTGTGCAAAGGGATATAGATAGGTTAAGTGAATGGGTAGAAAATTGGCAGATGGAGTATAATATGAGGATGTCCACTTTGGCAGGATGCCATAGTACAGAGGGATAGAAAACATACAAAACATAGAAAATAGGTACAGGAGTTGGCCATTCGGCCCTTCAAGCCTGCACCACCATTCAATATCATGGCTGATCACACACTTTCAGTATCCCATTACTGTTTTCTCTCCATATTTCTTGATCCTTTTAGCCACACGGGCCACGTCCAGTTCCCTCTTGAACATATTTAACAAAGTGGTCCCCAACAACTTTCTGTGGTAGAGAATTCCACAGGTTCACAACTCTCTGAGTGAAGTTCTTCCTCATCTCAGTCCTGAATGGCTTTCCCCTTATTCTTAGACTGTGACCCCTAGTTCTGGACTTCCCCAGCATTGGGAACATTTTACCGTATCTAACCTGTCTAATCTCATCAGGAATTTATATATTTCTATGAGATCCCCTCTCATTCTTCTAAAGTGTGCAGAGGACGCTGAAAGTCTGCAAAGGGATATAGATAGTCTAAGTGAGTGGCTGAGGGTCTGGCAGATGGAGTACAATGTTGGTAAATGTGAGGTCATCCATTTTGGTAGGAATAACAGCAAAATGGACTATTATTTAAATGGTAAAAAATTACAGCATGCTGCTGTGCAGAAGGACCTGTGTTTCCTTGTGCAGGAATCTCAAGGAGTTGGTTTGCAGGTGCAGCAGGTAATTAAGGCGGCAAATGAATTTTGTCCTTTATTGCTAGAGGGATGGAGTTTAAAAACAGCGAGGTTATGTTGCAGCTGCTGGTGAGGCCATACTTGGAGTATTGTGTACAGTTTTGGTCTCCTTACTTGAGAAAGGATATACTGGCACTGGAGGGGGTGCAGAGGAGATTCACTAGGTTGATTCTGGAGTTGGGAGAGTTGGCTTATGAGGAGAGACTGAGTAGACTCGGGCTGTACTCATTGGAATTCAGAAGAATGAGGGGAGATCTTATAGAAACATAAGATTACGAAGGGAATAGTTAAGATAGAAGCAGGGAAGTTGTTTCCACTGGTGGGTGAAACTAGAACTAGGGGGGCATAGCCTCAAAATAAGGGGAAGCAGATTTAGGACTGAGTTGAGGAGAAACTTCTTCACACAAAGGGTTGTGAATCTGTGGAATTCCCTGCCTAGTGAAGCAGTTGAGGCTACCTCATTGAATGTTTTTAAGGCAAGGATTGATAAATTTTTGAACAGCAAAGGAATTAAGGGTTATGGTGAGTGAGTGGGTAAGTGGAGCTGAATCCATGTAAAGATCAGCCATGATCTTATTGAATGGCGATGGCTCAAGGGGCCAGATGGCCTACTCCTGCTCCTAGTTCTTATGTTCTTAAAACTGCACACAATATTCAAGGTGTGGCCTCACCAAGGCCCTGTATAACTGCAATCCACATCATAACTGCAATAAGACATCCTTACTCCTATACTCAAATCCTCTTGCTCTGAAGGCCGGCATGCCATTAGCTTTCCTCACCGCCTGCCATACCTGCATGCCAACTTTCAGCGACTGTTCCATCATGACCCCCAAGTCCATTGCACTTCCCCGTTTTCTAAATTGCCACTATTCAGATCTTCCTTCCTGTTTTTTGCCACCAAAATGGATAACCTCACATTTATCCACATTATATTGCATTTGCGAAGTATTTGCCCACTCAGCCAGCCAGACACCCTGCAGCCTCTGAGCATTCCTCCTCACAGCACATACACTGCCACCCAGCTTAGTGTCCTTGTACAATAAGTCCCCATTTTAAGTTGCCCATTTTGAGTGATTTCACCTTAATGGTGATAAGTTAATGGGGCCTATATTTCTGTTTGGTGTCTCAAGTTTTGTTTTAAAGTTGTTTGGTGCTAGGTCTGATGTGGCATGACATGGCTCTATCAGCGTCATTTTGGAGTTTGACCTTTCCTCTCACTGCCACTCCTTTGCCTCATGTCTTCTGCTTCTCCCTGACTCTCCCTCTGGCTGTTGACCTTCCAGTTCAACCTCTGCCGATCCCTAACCTTTTCACCGCTGACCCTCCAGTTTGTGACTTACTGCCTCCTGCCTCTTACCACTCAGCTGCATAGCCCCGGCATTTGCATCCATTTGTTTGAGAAAGAGTTCCTGGCTATTGTCTTTGCTTGTGAGCATTTCAACCAGTACCTGTTTGAGGAGATGATGGTAGAGTCTGAGACAAACTGGCCCACACGTTCACAGGTGAAGAATTCAGACTCTTCATGAATGATTGGGAAGTTCAGCACAACATATCATCTCCAAACTGTCCCCAGTCAAATGGAAAGGCTAAGGAAACTGAAATTTGCCAAAGAGATCATCAAAAGATCGAGCTCACACCTGTACACGGTGATCCTCGAGTGGAGAAACACACCTACTGAAGATGTGGGAAGTAATCCGGGAGCGCCGTTTCCAGCCTCCCGACAGCAGAGGGCGTAATGTATAGCCTCCCGGCAGCAGAGGGCGTAATGTATAGCCTCCCGACAGCAGAGGGCGTAATGTATAGCCTCCCGGCAGCAGAGGGCGTAATGTATAGCCTCCCGACAGCAGAGGGCGTAATGTATAGCCTCCCGGCAGCAGAGGGCGTAATGTATAGCCTCCCGACAGCAGAGGGCGTAATGTACAGCCTCCCGACAGCAGGGGTCGCGGCAGCGGCAGCGGCAGACCGGAGCTGCGTGATTGCGAAGCTTGGGAGAATGGCGGGGAGGAGGCCGTTGCGACCTGAGAATAGCCGAGAAGGGAAGCGGGAAATGTCGGCGGAATCCAGCCAGGGGGAAGATGATGAGGTGCCGGAGGAGGTGTCTTTCACCAGCGCCCGAGAGGAGGCTCAGAGGAGCATGAAAGCGGCGCTGGAGAGTGTGAGGAGGTGAGGGAGGCCCCGGCTCGGGCCCACTAAACCGCAGCTTTACATTGTCCTCGGCTCTGCAGTATAATGGAGGCCACGGTCAGTCGGGTGAAGTTGGGTTGATCCGCGAATTTCCTTCACGACCGGTTATTGAATCTTCGGAGCCGTCTCCTGGGGCGAGCTGTGGTGCCGAATATTCACCACGGCCTCTGTCCGCTTTCAGCCCGCAGGTGGCGGCCTGTGAGTGAGTCCAGGGTCGGGCAGCCCGAATAACTGAGCCTTTCATGAGGCCCTCTGTGTGAGGGAGCAGGGCACGGCCCAGGACACGGCCTGTCTCTTTACAGAGCTCCTCACTACCGTTATCACCAAGCCTCTGATCCATTCTCCTGGGAGTGCACAGTTTCATTTCGATCTGATAAACTAACAAGTTCATTGGGGCTTGAGCTAGGATTCAATCAATTCGTAGGTCAACAGACATCTACGTGAGTCATTATTAAAGAGGAAAAACGTAACATTGAAACCGAAAATGCTGAAAATAAACAGGATACTTAGCATTTAAGTAAAAGGACAGGCAGATGTTTAAACGTTATGATATAACGCTTTATCAGATCTGGAATTTTAATGTGATAACTCTACTAATTTTTTTCAGGATGTGATTGAGTTAGTTGTCTTTTCAGTGAATCATAGTGATACAATACAGAAGGAGTCAAATCACACCATGGAAAGCAATTTAAGATGGGGTTGGAGAGCATGTGCATAAATTTGTAGCACATAGTAAAGTTAGTGAGATACTGGCACAAATTGCTACATGGTATCTTGGCCTTCATCCTAATACTTGTTGACCTGCAGGCTGTGTGGGGTTGGGGGATCATGAGGTTGGGAGCTGTGAAGGGATGATCTCCAAAGGAGATGGGGGTTAGTGATGGTATGGGAAATTCATGGTACAGGTGAAGGTCAGAGAGAGTTAGCTTTCAACCTTCCCATGGTTCACCAGAAAAATACCACCCTTAACTGTGAATTAATGACAATATTGTGGTTGGATCTGTGAAAATGGAGTGGCCTAGAGGTTAGAGTGAGTAGAGTAGAAACATTGAGATGGCCTTTGGTTTTCTATCTTCCAATGTTTGGAAACTGTTTGAGAATCTGAATTCTGGACGATCGAAAGCAATAATGCCAGAGGTCCATGAAATGAAACACCCGCCTCCCATACCACTCCTTCAGCCAACATTTGTTTACCCCTTTGCCAGTTGGAATAGGCTCAGGTAACAATTCAGAGTGTAAAGTTTATTTATTACTGTCACAAGTAGGCTTACTTACACTGCAATGAAGCTATTGTGAAAATCCCCTATTGCCACACTCCGGCGCCTATTCGAGAACACTGAGGGAGAATTTAGCATGACCAATGCACCTAACTAGCACGTCTTTGGGACTTTGGGAGGAAACCAGCGCACCTGGAAGAAACCCACGCAGACATGGGGAGAAGGTACGGACTCCGCACAGACAGTGACCCAAGCCAGGAATCGAACCTGGGTACCTGGCACTGAGGTGGCAGTGCTAGCCACTGTGCTGCCCGTAGGTTTGTTGAAAAAACCAGACATGTTGTTGAAGATTTATCTTGCATCAAGACAGATGCCATGGCCAATCAGAATCAACTTGTGGATCAGTCCTGGTTTCGGCTGCAGTGGGTGGTACCTATTCCCCTGACTATACTGTTCCCTCCCACTAATACATTTCTTTTCACCCCCTCCAATTGAATGGCTTCTTGCTAGTAGAATCATAGAATCCCTACAGTGCAGAAGGAGGCCATTCGGCCCATCGAGTCTGCACCGACCACAATCCCACCCAGGCCCTACCCCCACATATTTTACCCGCTAATCCCTCTAACCTACGCATCTCAGGAGTCTAAGGGGCAATTTTTAACCTGGCCAATCAACCTAACCCGCACATCTTTGGACTGTGGGAGGAAACCGGAGCACCCGGAGGAAACCCACGCAGTAATGTAAGTCCCCCACTACGACAACCCTATTTTTTCTGCACATATCCAGAATCTCCTGACATATCCTTTCCTCCACTTCCCGCGCAGTACCAGTCTCCGTAATGGTGGCCTATATCGCAAGGGGGATAGAATATAAAAGCAGAGATGTCTTGCTGCATCTGTACAGGGCATTGGTGAGGCCGCAGCTGCAATACAGTGTGTAGTATTGGTCCCCTTATTTGTGGAAGGATATATTGGCCTTGGAGGGAGTGCAGAGAAGGTTCACCAGGTTGATACCAGAGATGAGGGGTGTTGATTATGAGGAGAGACTGAGCAGATTGGGTTTGTACTCGTTGGAATTTAGAAGGCTGAGGGGGGATCTTATAGAGACCTATAAGATAATGAAGGGGCTGGATAGGGTAGAGGTGGAGAGATTCTTTCCACTTGAGTTGAGGAGGAACTTCTTCTCTCAGAGGGTGGTGAATCTCTGGAATTCTCTGCCCACTGAAGTGGTGGAGGCTATCTCGTTGAATATGTTTAAATCACAGATAGATGGATTCCTGATCGGTAAGGGAATTAGGGGTTATGGGGATCAGGCGGGTAAGTGGAACTGATCCACTTCAGGTCAGCCATGATCTTATTGAATGGTGGGGCAGGCTTGAGGGGCTAGATGGCCTACTCCTGCTCCTATTTCTTATGTTCTTATGACCTGAAACTACTGGATTGGTTGCGGTGACGGAGACTTGGTTAAAAGAAGGACAGGACTGGCAGCTGAATATTCCGGGGTATAAGTGTTTTAGGCAAGACAGAGGAGGGGCTAAAAAAGGTGGGGGAGTAGTGATATTAGTTAGGGAGCATATTACCGCGGTGCAGAGGGTAGACAACTTAGAGGGGTCATGTACTGAGTCACTGTGGGTGGAACTCAGAAACAGGAAGGGTGCAGTCACTATGCTGGGGGTGTACTACAGACCACCCAACAGCCCACGGGAAGTGGAGGAAAGGATATGTCAGGAGATTCTGGATATGTGCAGAAAAAATAGGGTTGTCGTAGTGGGGGACTTTAATTTCCCTGGTGTAGACTGGAAAGTGCTTAGAGCTGGGGTTCCGGACGGGGAGGAATTTGTAAAATGCATACTGGAAGGTTCTTTAGAACAGTATGTAGATAGCCTGACTAGAGAGGGGGCTATACTGGACCTAGTTCTGGGAAATGAGCCTGGTCAGGTCGTCAAAGTTTCGGTAGGGGAACATGTGGCTAATAGTGACCACAACTGTTAACTTTAGGATAGTAATGGACAAGGATGAGTACTGTCCTACGGGCAGGGTGCTAAATTGGGGGAAGGCTAACTATAGCTGGATTAGGCAGGAATTGGTGGACGTTCATTGGGAGAGGATGTTCGAGGGTAAGTCCACGTCTGGCATGTGGGAGTCTTTTAAGGAACAATTGATAAGGCTGCAGGATAGGCATGTGCCTGTAAATAGGAAAGGTAGGATTCGAGAGCTGTGGATAACCAGGGAAATTGATGATCTGATTAAAATGAAAAGTTTTTTTAAAAAAAGGGCGGCATGGACAAGTTGGGCCGAAGGGCCTGTTTCCATGCTGTAAACATCTATGACTCTAAAAGGGAGGCGTACGCTAAGTCCAGGCAACTGAAAACAGATGGAGCTCTGGAGGAATGCAGAGAGAGAGTAGGAAAGAACTCAAACGGGGAGTGAGAAGGGCAAAAAGAGGTCACGAGATGTTCTTGGCAGGCAGGATTAAGGAGAATCCTAAGGCATTCTATTCGTACGTTAGGAACAAAAGAGTTGTCAGGGAGAAAATCGGACCCCTCGGGGACAAAGGAGGGGAGTTATGCTTAGAACCCAAGGAAATAGGGGAGATCCTAAATGAATACTTTGCATTGGTATTCACGAAGGAGAGGGGCGTGTTAACCGGGAGTGTCTCGGAGGGAGGTGTTGACCTGTTAGAGAAAATCTCCATTACAAGGGAGGAAGTGTTAGGTTTTTTAGGGAACATTAAAACTGACAAAGCCCCAGGGCCTGATGGCATCTATCCTAGACTGCTCAGGGAGACGAGAGATGAAATTGCTGGGCCTCTGACGGAAATCTTTGTCGCTTCTTTGGACACAGGTGAGGTCCCTGAGGATTGGAGGATAGTGAATGTGGTCCTGTTGTTTAAGAAGGGTAGCAGGGATAACCCGGGTAATTATAGGCCGGTGAGCTTGATGTCCATGGTAGGGAAGTTGTTGGAGAGGATTCTTAGAGACAGGATGTATGTGCATTTAGAACTGAACAATCTCATTAGTGACAGACAGCATGGTTTTGTAAGAGGGAGGTCGTGCATTACAAATTTGGTGGTTTTTTGAGGAAGTGACAAAAACGGTTGACGAAGGAAGGGCCGTGGATGTCGTCTATGTGGATTTCAGTAAGGCATTTGACAAAGTCCCACATGGCAGGTTGGTTAAGAAGGTTAAGGCTCATGGGATACAAAGAGAAGTGGCTAGATGGGTGGAGAACTGGCTTGGCCATAGGAAGAGTTTTAACAACACCAGGTTAAAGTCCAACAGGTTTATTTGGTAGCAAATACCATTAGCTTTCGGAGCGCTGCTCCTTCGTCAGATGGAGTCATTGGCCATAGGAGACAGAGGGTAGCGGTCGAAGGGTCTTTTTCCAGCTGGAGGTCTGTGACCAGTGGTGTTCCGCAGGGCTCTGTACTGGGACCTCTGCTATTTGTGATATATATAAATGATTTGGAAGAAGGTGTAACTGGTGTTATCAGCAAGTTTGTGGATAACATGAAGATGGCTGGACTTGCGGATAGTGATGAGCATTGTCGGGCAATACAGCAAGATTGGGCGGAGAAATGGCAGATGGAATTTAATCCAGATAAATGCGAAGTGATGCATTTTGGAAGAACTAATGTAGGGGGGAGTTATACAATAAATGGTAGAGTCATCAGGAGTATAGAAACACAAGAGGGACCTAGGTGTGCAAGTCCACAAATCCTTGAAGGTGGCAGCACAGGTGGAGAAGGTGGTGAAGAAGGCATATGGTATGCTTGCCTTTATAGGACGGGGTAAAGAGTATAAAAGCTGGAGTCTGATGTTGCAGCTGTATAGAACGCTGGTTAGGCCACATTTGGAGTACTGCATCCAGTTCTGGTCGCCGCACTACCAGAAGGACGTGGAGGCGTTGGAGAGAGTGCAGAGAAGGTTTACCAGGATGTTGCCTGGTATGGAGAGTCTTAGCTATGAGGAGAGATTGGGTAAACTGGGCTTGTTCTCCTTGGAAAGACGGAGAATGAGGGGAGACCTAATAGAGGTGTACAAGATTATGAAGGGGATAGATAGGGTGAACGGTGGGAAGCTTTTTCCCAGATCAGAAGTGACGATCACAAGGGGTCACGGGCTCAAGGTGAGAGGGGCGAAGTATAACTCAGATATTAGAAGGATGTTTTTTACACAGGGTGGTGGGGGCCTGGAATGCGTTGCCAAGTAGGGTGGTGGAGGCAGACACGATGACATTGTTTAAGATTTACCTGGATAGTCACATGAGCAGCCTGGGAATGGAGGGATACAAACGATTGGACTAGTTGGATCAAGGAGTGGCACAGGCTTGGAGGGCCGAAGGGCCTGTTTCCTGTGCTGTACTGTTCTTTGTGATAAAATCTAATCTGGTTCACTAATGTCTTTTAGAGAAATAAATCTGCTGCTGTTACCTGATCTGGCCAGACCCTAAACTGTCCTCTGAAGTTGCCTAGCAAGTCACTCAGTTGTACCAAACAGCTACAGAGAGTCAAAAAGGAATGAAACTGGACACACCACCTGCACTGGAACTGATAATGACAACAGCAATGTGGGTGTACCTACATCAAATGGACTGCTCAAGAAAGTGGCTCGCTATCACCTTTTCAAGGGCACTTGAGGATGAGCAACATTGGCCTTGCCAGTGATGCTTACATCCCATGGAAAAATATAACCACTATCATTGATTGCAAATGCCAGTCCTTTGAAAAATACAGTCTGTTTTATTGCATTGTTTACTCGGATCCAAAGATGAATGCCATTAGTAGTTTTTGGAAATTAATTTCCAGTTATTATAGAATCATACAACATTGAAGAAGACCACTCGGTACCAATGCCAACATTTTGAAAAAGCTATCCAATTAGCCTTACTCTTTCCATATCCTTGCAAATATTTTATTAAGTATATGTCAATTCCATTTTACAAGTTACTATTTAACCTTACTGAAATGGATTTCAGTAAGGCATTTGACAAAGTCTCTCATGGCAGGTTGGTTAAGAAGGTTAAGGCTCATGGGATACAAGGAGAGGTGGCTAGATGGGTAGAAAACTGACTTGGCCACAGGAGACAGAGGGTAGCAGTCAAAGGGTCTTTTTCTGGCTGGAGGTCTGTGACCAGTGGTGTTCCGCAGGGTTCTTTACTGGGACCTCTGCTATTTGTGATATATATAAATGATTTGGAAGAAGGTGTAACTGGTGCTATCAGCAAGTTTGCGGATGACACTAAGATGGCTGGACTTGCGGATAGTGATGAACATTGTCGGACAATACAGCAGGATATAGATAGGCTGGAAGAGAAGGTTTACCAGGATGTTGCCTGGTATGGAGGGTCTTAGCTATGAGGAGAGATTGGGTAAACTGGGGTTGTTCTCCCTAGAAAGACGGAGAATGAGGGGAGACCTAATAGAGGTGTACAAAATTATGAAGGGTATAGATAGGGTGAACAGTGGGAAGCTTTTTCCCAGGTCGGAGGTGACGATCACGAGGGGTCACGGGCTCAAGGTGAGAGGGGCGACGTATAACTCAGATATCGGAGGGACGTTTTTTACACAGAGAGTGGTGGGGGCCTGGAATGCGCTGCCAAGTAGGGTGGTGGAGGCAGACACGCTGGCATCGTTTAAGACTTACCTGGATAGTCACATGAGCAGTCTGGGAATGGAGGGATACAAACGAATGGTCTAGTTGGACCAATGAGCGGCACAGGCTTGGAGGGCCCAAGGGCCTGTTTCCTGTGCTGTACTGTTCTTTGTTCTTTTAAACCATGCATCTTGGATTGTAATTACTTGTGTATTAAAAAAAAAATTTCATTCGACTGCTGATCCTTTTGCAAGTTATTTTAAATCTGTATACTCTTTTTATTCACTTACGGGATGTGGGCATCGCTGGCGGGGCCAGCATTTAATACCCATTCCTAATTGCCTTTGAGAAGATGGTGGTGAGAACCTTTTTGATCCACTGCAGTCCATATAGAACATAGAAAGCCACAGCACAAACAGGCCCTTCGGCCCACAAGTTGCGCCGATCACATCCCCACCTCTAGGCCTATCTATAGCCCTCAATCCCATTAAATCCCATGTACTCATCCAGAAGTCTCTTAAAAGACCCCAACGAGTTTGCCTCCACCACCACCGACGTCAGCCGATTCCACTCACCCACCACCCTCTGAGTGAAAAACTTACCCCTGACATCTCCTCTGTACCTACCCCCCAGCACCTTAAACCTGTGTCCTCTCGTAGCAACCATTTCAGCCCTTGGAAATAGCCTCTGAGAGTCTACCCTATCCAGACCTCTCAACATCTTGTAAACCTCTATCAGGTCACCTCTCATCCTTCGTCTCTCCAAGGAGAAGAGACCAAGCTCCCTCAACCTATCCTCATAAGGCATGCCCCCCAATCCAGGCAATATCCTTGTAAATCTCCTCTGCACCCTTTCAATGGCTTCAACATCTTTCCTGTAATGAGGTGACCAGAACTGCGCGCAGTACTCCAAGTGGGGTCTAACCAGGGTCCTATAAAGCTGCAGCATTATCTCCCGACTCCTAAACTCAATCCCTCGATTAATGATGTAGGTACAGTGTTGTTAGGGAGGGAATTGCAGGATCTTAACCCAGTAAAGTTGCAGTGATATATTTTCAAGTCTGGGTGCTGAGTGGTTTGGGAGAGGAACTTCCAGGTGGTTGTGTTCCGATATATCTAATGATCTTGTCCTAGCTGGTAGAGGTTCTGGGTTTGGAAGGTGTTGTATGAAGAGCCTTGGTGAATTCCTGTGCATCTTATGGATGTTGTACACTGCTGCCACTGTGCGTCGATGATGGAGATATTGGATGTTTGTCGATGGGTGCCAATCAAGCGGGCTGTTTTATCCTGGGTGGTGTCGAGCTTCTTGTGTTGTTGGAGCTGTACTCATCCAGGCCTCCCTGAATTGTGTGTTGTGAATTACTCCCAGGATTCCTAGCCTCTGACCTGCTCATATTACCACAGTATGTATATGGCTAACCCAGTTCAGTTTCTGGACGTTTCTGAATGTTGATTCAACAATGATAATGGCATTTAAAGTCATGGGGTGGTGGCTAGATTCTCCCTTGTTGGAAATAGTTATTGCCTGGTATTCGTGTGGCACACATTACTTGTCAGTCCAAGCCTGGATATTGTCCATGTCTTGCTGCATTTGGACATGGACTGCTTCAATATCTGAGTAGTTGTGAATGGTGTTGAACATTGTGAAATCATCAGCGAGCATCCGCTCTTCTGACATTATGGTGCTGGGAAGGTAATTGATGAAGTAGCTGAAGGTGGTTGGGCATAGAGCACGTGATTATCCACCTTCCTGCCAGAGTGAATGTTTCGTCCCTATATTCTCTATCAAATCCCAACAGAATTTTTAGCACCTGAATTAAATATCCTCTTAATGTTATGTAATCTGAGAACAATTCCAGTTTTTCTGGTGTCTCGACATAACTGAAGTCACTCATCCCTGGTATCATTCTAGGAAATTTCCTCTGCACTTCTTGGGCACACCACTCTTAAAATGCAGTGAATTTCAATTTTACTGCAAAGTAATTTGATAATGTCTCAATAGTTTAATTTTTGTTCTTGGAGAATGTGGTTGTGAAATGGATGAGGAGAGAGAGTGTATTTGCAAATGGGTGGTTTTGTGTTGCATATTGTCACACTTAAATTCAGATTGTGACAAAAAACAAAATATCATTTTTATTTGTAATATGTTTTGAAAACTTTTCAGAGACAAAGCCTTGCTGAAAGAGAAAAGAAAAAGAAAGGAGCAATTATTCAAAGAACAGAAGGTAAGGTTGTTAGTCATTATACCAGACAAACTGGAATCATTTATTTTTGAACCTGGAATTGTGTATCATAGAAACCCTACAGTGCAGAAAGAGGCCATTTGGCCCATCGAGTCTGCACCGACCACAATCCCACCAGGCCCTACCCCCATATCCCTACACATTTACCCTCTAATCCCTCTAACCTACGCATCTCAGGACACTAAGGGGCAATTTTAGCATGGCCAATCAACCTAACTCGCACATCTTTGGACTGTAGGAGGAAACCGGAGCACCCGGAGGAAACCCACGCAGACACGAGGAGAATGCGCAAACTCCACACAGACAGTGACCCGAGCCGGGAATCGAACCCAAGTCCCTGGAGCTGTGAAGCAGCAGTGCTAACCACTGTGCTACCGTACTGTGTATTAACAAGGCATACTTTAAACAACTCACTTCATTTATAGAATCAACTGCCATTGCAACCTTTCACTAAACCTTTCAGTAGTGGAGGCCATTCCATTGATGTTTATGCATGAAGTTAGTTTTGTGGGAAAATGTTTGTTCCGTTTTTCCTGCTTTGCAAAATTTTAGTTGAGTCGCATGATTTCAAAACTGAAGAATTCCACCAGCCTGCCTGACTATGTCATACATTTTGTTTTGGTTGGGATAAGATCAATGAAAGAACCATGATAAAATTCTTCCTAATTTCAGCACTGGCTTGGTAACTTATATTAATAGTTATTTTTGTCATTGGCAAAACTATGACGACAACAGCTTGTATTTATATAGCACTTTTAACATGGTATAAAATGTTCCAAGACACTTCAAAAAGTTTGGTCTTAACATAAGGCGATAATAGGACAGATGACGAAAACCTTGGCCAGAGCTAGGTATTAAGCAGTGTCTTAAAGTTTGAGCAAGAGGTAGAGTTGTTTAGAGAGGAAATTCCAGAGTTTGGGGGCAATGGCAGCTGAAAGCATGACCACCAGTGGTGGCATGTTTAAAATTAGAGTGCACATGAAGCAAAAACTAGAGAAATGCGGGATCTTGGAAGGTTCTGGGTGTGGAGGAGGTTGCAAAGATGGGGAAAAATGAAGCCTCCTAGAGGGATTTTAAAATCCGAGTGATTTCAGACCAGACACCAGTGTATGGCAGCAAGTGCATGGATGATGGTTGAATGAGACTTGGTGCAAGTTCAAATACAGGCAGCAGTGTTTGGGATGAAGCCAAGTGGGTGCATTGTGGGTGGCTGGCTAGTTTGAATAAACCAGACATTGGGTACTTAAGGCATGGATGAGTGAGACAGGTAAGCTGAGACAGGGATGGAGATTGGTGATTCTTTCAGTTGCATGTTACATCAGCCAGTGATAGAAATGACCAAATAAAGTGGTCCTGGAATGTGGAACTCTCTTTGTGGCGTGAAATTACTTTTTAAAAAGAAGTAAGTGAGGAAGATTCAAGATCTTGGATGTACCAATAAGTCCTACTATCTCCCTTGTGACAGAAGAGATCAACCAGTGACCATCTTCCAGATTGTGGGGAGGGATGGCAGATGGGAAGGTAGCAGGGCTTCTTTGGAATGAATGTGCCACCAAGGTGACCTGCTTGTGATGGAAGCTCAGAAGCAAGTCAACCCTGCATGTAAGTCAGTAATCAGATGGGCTGACAAGTGGCAAGACACAAGTGCCAGGCAATGACCATCTCCAACGAGAGAGAATCTAACCTATCGCCCTTTTACATTCAATGGCATTACCATTGCTGAATCCCTCACTATCAACATCCCGGTGGTTACCAATGACCAGAAATTCAACTGGACTAGCTGAGCAGATCAAAGGCTATGAACCCTCTGGCGAGTACGTCACCTCTTGATTCCCCAAAGCCTGTCCACCATTTACAAGGTGTAAGTCAGGAGTGCAGCGAAACTCTCCATTTGCTTGGATGATTGCAGCTTAAACAACACTCAAGAAACTCAACACCATCCATTGAAAGTAGTCCTCTTGCTACCCCTTCCACAAACATTCAATCCCTCCACCATCGACAAACAGTGGCAATCTTGTATACCATCTACAAAATGCACTGCAGAAACTCACCATGATTCTTCAGGTAGCACCTTCAAGCCCACAACCGCTACAGTCTAGAAGGACAAGAGCAGTAGATACCTGGGTACACCACCACCTGGAAGCCCTCCAAGTCACTCACTATTCTGACTAGGAAATATATCGCCATTCCTTCATGATCATTGGGTCAAAATCCTGGAATTCCCTCTCCAACAGCACTCTGGGTGTACCTACACCTCTGAGATTACAGCTCACCACCACCCTCTGAAGGGCAACTAGGGATGGTTAATAAATGCTGGCCTAGCCAGCGATGCCTACATCCCGTAAATGAACAAAAAAATCAAGCTGTTGCAGAGTACTGGGGGGCTATTGATGATTAATCAGCCAGTTTGACTAACAAGTGGGCTGGGATTTTCCATGCGTGTACCTGATAATACTCAAAGTCATTGCTGGAGTAGGATGTTATTGGTGTGACAAATGGGAAGCAACTTTACTGAGCCAATTAAGAAACTCCAAACAGTTTGGGACTCTAAGCCTTAACTCTGCCAATATGTGTCTAAGTTCTCTTACTTGCTTACAAATCTCCCTGTACAGACCATATTGGGCAAACACAGACCTCAAAAGTGAGTCTAGGTATTTATAAGTAACTATGCTCATATCATAAGTGGCTTTCACATAGGTCAGACGCATGGCTACGCCCAGTTTAATGAAAAACTGAAGCACAATAATACAATATACACAACAACACTTAAATGTTTGACCCCACTATACATGCTAATTTATAGTACATACTGTGTGTTCACTGGTACAGGATGTGATATCTGAACTATTTCAATGTGCATACTCTGTCTCTTATTTATGGAGTGCTATAATGGGAGAAAAATGTTTAAAATGAACCTGAACACTCAAAATCATTTTATTCGATTAAGAAGTTAATTTTGAATAACATTGAACTTGAGTCTTCCTGGTCTTTTGAAATGTAAGTACAAAGTTAGTCAAGAATATACTCATTGTCATTCCTACAAAGTGTTGCAAATGTTTGTCATCATTGTGCTCTGCTTCAGAGTTCCCTGTATTTGTGTCACAATGTGAATGCAGGTTCAAAATGTCCTGCGTTACTTAGTCATTATTTGTTAGTGCTTCTTCATGATCACACTCTCAAATCTTAGTGACCGCACCTTGGTCAGTGGGTTGCCATCGGGGAGCCCAGCACCTGGACAACTGCCAGTACAGCTCTGCTGTATCACTGCAACTTTCTAAAATAGACAGAAGCTGACTTACTCTCAGAACTTTTGTTCCAGTCACCTTGGACATGCAATCTCATGTCTCTGAGCCATTCACACTGCCCATTGCCAAGTCAGCTGAAATTGGAGACATGCCTGTGGATAGTCGTAGTATCATTTGATTTATATTGATCTGTGTGAAATATTAAGCACTTGAACTAGGTTTGTTATACAGGCAAGTGCTCCTGTTTTTATTGTAGTTTTTTAAAAAAAGTAATGCATGTGAGGTAGATAATGACTTTTGGATAAATTGAAAATATATAAGATTTTTCTATTCCTTGGGTAGGACCTGAGATTTGCTTCATTTCTAGATGGCATGATGTGAGATTTGTTTGTTTGATAATCTCTCACCACCTGTTTTTGTTGATTATTAAACCAGAAACGCAAGTTACTTCCAGATAGCATTCTTGAAGAGGTCTCTTCAGTCCCAGAAAAGTAAGTAGGCAATTTTTAAACAATCCGTTTATGTATGTATAGAATATATTTATAGCAAGAATCAAAGATAATGAACAAAATCCAAGAAGTACCGGGCCATAACTTCCGAGCTCCAGGACATAATACTGGGGGAGTCCCCAAAGATGCGCTGGCGATTCTCCTTTGCAAGTTCACAGGTGAGGTTTGCACGGCAATTGCCCAGAAGTGCAAACTACCCCTCCTGAGCCAATGCCCTGCACTGGGAACCATCCGAAAGATCTGATTTAAATTGCAAACTTAGGATGAGTCTGACTGGGTTATACCAGTAGTAACCCAGAAAATGCCCCCACCCCACCCAACCTTTCCAGGCCAGCCATTCCTCCACCCTGGGGACGCACTACTTGGGTCTCGTCCACATGGGTTTCTAAGGTCGGACAAGATATGATTTTGGGTAAGGAACTGAGAGTGACACTTATTTCCATTCCAAAGAAGTTCCGGCCCACAGTCTTCGTAAAGGTAGATTACCTGCTAAACATGTCTGATCTTTTGATGAGTTCTTTGAGAAGGTGACCAAAGAGGTGGATGAGGGTAAAGCAGTTGATGTGGTGTATATGGATTTCAGTAAAGCGTTTGATATGGTTCCCCACGGTAAGCTATTGCAGAAAATACGGACGCATGGGATTGAGGGTGATTTAGCGGTTTGGATCAGAAATTGGCTAGCTGTAAAAAGACAGAGGGTGGGAAATGTTCATCCTGGAGTTCAGTTACTAGTGGTGTACCGCAAGGATCTGTTTTGGGGCCACTGCTATTTGTCATTTTTATAAATGATCTGGATGAGGGTGTTGAAGGATGGGTTAGTAAATTTGCGGATGACACTAAAGTCGGTGGAGTTGTGGACAGTGCGGAAGGATGTTGCAGGTTACAGAGGGACATAGATAAGCTGCAGAGCTGGGCTGAGAGGTGGCAAATGGAGTTTAATGTGGAAAAGTGCGAGGTGATTCACTTTGGAAGGAGTAATAGGAATACAGAGTACTGGGCTAATGGTAAGATATCTGGTAGTGTGGATGAGCAGAGAGATCTCAGTGTCCATGTGCATAGATCCCTGAAAGTTGGCACCCAGGTTGATAGAGTTGTTAAGAAGGCATACGGTATGTTAGCTTTTATTGGTAGAGGGAGTGAGTTTCGGAGCCATGAGGTCCATAAGACCATAAGACATAGGAGCGGAAGTAAGGCCATTCGGCCCATCGAGTCCACTCCACCATTCAATCATGGTTGATTTCAACTCCATTTACCCGCTTTCTCCCCATAGCCCTTAATTCCTCGAGAAATCAAGAATTTATCAATTTCTGTCTTGAAGACGCTCAACGTCTCGGCCTCCACAGCCCTCTGTGGCAATGAATTCCACAGACCTACCACTCTCTGGCTGAAGAAATTTCTCCTCATCTCTGTTCTAAAGTGACTCCCTTTTATTCTAAGGCTGTGCCCCCGCGTCCTAGTCTCCCCTGTTAATGGAAACAACTTCCCTACGTCCATCCTATCTAAGCCGTTCATTATCTTGTAAGTTTCTATTAGATCTCCCCTCAACCTCCTAAACTCCAATGAATATAATCCCACGATCCTCAGACGTTCATCGTATGTCAGGCCTACCATTCCTGGGATCATCCGTGTGAATCTCCGCTGGACCCGCTCCAGTGCCAGGTATGTCCTTCCTGAGGTGTGGGGCCCAAAATTGCTCACAGTACTCCAAATGGGGCCTAACCAGTGCTTTATAAAGCCTCAGAAGTACATCCCTGCTTTTGTATTCCAAGCCTCTTGAGATAAATGACAACATTACATTTGCTTTCTTAATTACGGACTCAACCTGCAAGTTTACCTTTAGAGAATCCTGGACTAGGACTCCCAAGTCCCTTTGCACTTTAGCATTATGAATTTTGTCACCGTTTAGAAAATAGTCCATGCCTCTATTCTTTTTTCCAAAGTGCAAGACCTCGCACTTGCCCACGTTGAATTTCATCAGCCACTTCTTGGACCACTCTCCTAAACTGTCTAAATCTTTCTGCAGCCTCCCCACCTCCTCAATACTACCTGCCCCTCCACCTATCTTTGTATCATCGGCAAACTTGGCCAGAATGCCCCGAGTCCCGTCATCTAGATCGTTAATATATAAAGAGAACAGCTGTGGCCCCAACACTGAACCCTGCGGGACACCACTTGTCACCGGTTGCCATTCTGAGAAAGAACCTTTTATCCCAACTCTCTGCCTTCCGTCTGACAGCCAATCGTCAATCCATGTTAGTACCTTGCCTCGAATACCATGGGCCCTTATTTTACTCAGCAGTCTCCCGTGAGGCACCTTGTCAAAGGCCTTTTGGAAGTCAAGATAGATAACATCCATTGGCTCTCCTTGGTCTAACCTATTTGTTATCTCTTCAAAGAACTCTAACAGGTTTGTCAGGCACGACCTCCCCTTACTAAATCCATGCTGACTTGTCCTAATCCGACCCTGCACTTCCAAGAATTTAGAAATCTCATCCTTAACGATGGATTCTAGAATTTTGCCAACAACCGAGGTTAGGCTAATTGGCCTATAATTTTCCATCTTTTTTCTTGTTCCCTTCTTGAACAGTGGGGTTACAACAGCGATTTTCCAATCCTCTGGGACTTTCCCTGACTCCAGTGACTTTTGAAAGATCATAACTAACGCCTCCACTATTTCTTCAGCTATCTCCTTTAGAACTCTAGGATGTAGCCCATCTGGGCCCGGAGATTTATCAATTTTCAGACCTTTTAGTTTCTCTAGCACTTTCTCCTTTGTGATGGCAACCATATTCAACTCTGCCCCCTGACTTTCCTGAATTGTTGGGATATTACTCATGTCTTCTACTGTGAAGACTGACGCAAAGTACTTATTAAGTTCCTCAGCTATTTCCTTGTCTCCCATCACTAGATTACCAGCGTCATTTTGGAGCGGCCCAATGTCTACTTTTGCCTCCCGTTTGTTTTTAATGTATTTAAAGAAACTTTTACTATCATTCCTAATGTTACTGGCTAGCCTACCTTCATATTTGATCCTTTCCTTCCTTATTTCTCTCTTTGTTATCCTCTGTTTGTTTTTATAGCCTTCCCAATCTTCTGACTTCCCACTACTCTTTGCCACATTATAGGCTCTCTCTTTTGCCTTGATGCATTCCCTGACTTCCTTTGTCAGCCATGGCTGCCTAATCCCCCCTCTAATAACCTTTCTTTTGTTTGGGATGAACCTCTGCACTGTGTCCTCAATTACTCCCAGAAACTCCTGCAGGTCATGTTGCAGCTGTACAAAACTCTGGTGCGGCTGCACTTGGAATGTTGCGTACAGTTCTGGCCGCCGCAATATAGGAAGGATGTGGAAACATTGGAAAGGGTGCAGAGGAGATTTACCAGGATGTTGCCTGGTATGGTGGGAAGGTCTTATGAGGAAAGGCTGAGTGACTTGAGGCTGTTTTCGTTAGAGAGAAGAAGGTTAAGAGGTGACTTAATAGAGGCATACAAGATGATCAGAGGATTAGATAGGGTGGACAGTGTGAGCCTTTTTCCTCGGATGGTGATGGCTAGCACGAGGGGACATAGCTTTAAATTGAGGGGTGATAGATATAGGACAGATGTCAGAGGTAGGTTCTTTACTCAGAGTAGTAAGGGCGTGGAATGCCCTGCCTGCAACAGTAGTGGACTTGCCAACATTAAGGGCATTTAAATGGTCATTGGATAAACATATGGATGATATTGGAATAGTGTGGGTTAGATGGGCTTTAGATTGGTTTCACAGGTCGGCGCAACATCAAGGGCCGAAGGGCCTGTACTGTGCTGTAATGTTCTATGTTCTATTTGTGTTAGTTTTTAAAATTAACATGATTCAAAATCATAGAATCCCTACAGTGCAGAAGCAGGCCGTTCGGCCCATCGAGACTGCATCAACAATAATTCCACCCAGGCCATATCCCCATAACCACATGTATTTATCCCACTATTCCTCCTAACCTGCACACCTTTGGGCATTAAGGGACAATTTACCATGGCCAATCAACCTAACATCTTTGGTCTGTGGGAGGAAACCAGAGCTCCCAGAGGAACCCTGGTGCACGTAACATTTATTCTAAACAGTTAAACTGCTGTTTAAAAATAATTGAAGTTGTTGCATTATTTAGACTTTTTTTGACCAATTTCGTGTCAGTTTTGTGAAAAATTTTAAGAAAATTTGGTAATAGGGCATTACTGCAATTAGCCAACAACTGTTGGGGACTGATTGATCTTTGTTTGGAATTAACAAAGCAATCAAAATATAGATCACACGTTTGATTCCAAGTCTGAGCTCTGTGTGCTGATCTAAACATGGATTCATTTGGTGTGCCTCAGCCCCATTGGAAGGGGCATGCGAAATAGGATCAAATGTGTTGGAGGAGCTCTTTGAGTACATCTCAGCAAGTTATCTGGATGGTTTCTGTTTGTTTTATTTTCTGCCGCCTTTTAGTTCCTAGTGCACATTTTAGTTAATGTATAAAGTTAATCCCTTAATTTATCACAAATAATCTGCTTCTGAAAATTGAACCCTGGCTTGCCCAATCTTTTTGCATGGGAGAGCCAATTTTCAATTTTTCTCTCTCTTGATGAGCAAATTTTAGAAAGATAAGGTTTGACACAACAATAAACATGAATTTCAGAGAAAAGCTGACCATATAAAAATAAACAAATTGCTGAGCAAAAAATACACAACAAATTGACAATACAAAAGTGTGATAAATAAAGACAATTATTAGAGTGAAAAGGTGAGACAGTGTGTCCAGCTCACTTCCAGTCTCTAGTGGCTCACTCGCTCACATTTACCCACTGAGAGAGGGTGAGAATGCCTGTTAGTGTGTAAAGAATAATGAGAATCCTGAAATTGGGAGTGAACCTGTCACACAATCTCCCCCCACCCAGCTCTGTCTCTGCCTCTCTCTCTCTCTCTCTCTCTCACACACATTCCTCTCATCCACCTCCGCCCATCACACCCATCCTTGCTGCTCATGCTCGCATGCTCACACATTGACCTCAGGCCTAGTGGTGCCCGCCAAGGGGAGCCCAGAGAATTGGCGGGAACATGGGGGGAACTGGGGATTCGCGACTAGAGCATTGGGAGAGTGAGGGAGGATCTGGCTTGCGCTAGCTCAGAGAATCAGGAGAGGAGTGAAGGCAACTGGAGCCGGTCCAGAGCAGCAAGAACACAGCGTGAAAGCGGCCAGAGCCAAGGGAATTAATGGTGAGTGGAAGCCTGCATGCTCCAAAGTCTCCCTATCATCACAAACTCGCAGCTGCTGGTGTTCACTGCTCCTCCAATCACATCCTGTTTCTAATCCATGTTTGCTGCTGATGAGCTTAATAGGGAACCCATCAGCAGCAAACGTGGGAGAGAAACAGAGCCCCCTGCAGAAATCTTCAAACTCAGTAACCTGTCTTAATGGAATCACTCCGCGGGCCACATAGATTGTGCAGTTTGGATGAGCCTAATCAAATCAATTCTCTTTAACATTCGGGCTCTAGATAAAACTGCACAACAATTTATGTATGAAATACCTTTAATGAAAAAGTGATCCAAGGCTCTTGACAGGAGCGTTCTAAAACAAAATATAACACTGAACCACATGGGGCGATGTCAGATCAGATGATGAAAAAGTTGGTTGAAGCAGTCGGTTTAAAGGAGTGTCTTAAAGAAGGGAAATGATGTAAAGAGGTGGAAAGGTGTAGGGAGTGAATTCCAGAATTTAGGGACTGGGCAATTGAAGGAATGCCTGCCAGTGGTGGGGTGATTAACATCAAGAATGTTCAAGAGGCCAGAATTGGGGAAGAGTTAGCATATTGCTTCACTGGTAGCTATTGTAGGTCAGAGAGTACAAAGGTGACAAGTGAACAGAATTTGTGTAAATAAAGACATAGAGTCATAGAGGTTTACAGCATGGAAACAGGCCTTTCGGCCCATCTTGTCCATGCCACCCAGTTTTTAACCACTAAGCTAGTCCCAATTGCCTGCATTTGGCCCTTATCCTTTCTATACGCATCTTATCCATGTAACTGTCTAAATGCTTTTTAAAAGACAAAATTGTGCCTGTCTCCACTACTGCCTCTGGCAGCTCGTTCCAGACACTCACCACCTTCTGAGTGATAAAATTGCCCCCCTCGTCCCTTTTGTATTTTTCTCCTCTCACCTTAAACCTATGCACTCTAGTTTTAGTCTCCCTTACCTTTGGGAAAAGATGTTTGACTATCTACCTGATCTATGCTCCTCATTATTTTATAGACCTCTATAAGATCACCCCTAAGCCTCGTACGTTCCAGGGGGAAAAGTCCCAGTCTATCCAGCCTCTCCTTAGAACTCAAACCATCAAGTCCCGGTAGCATCCTAGTAAATCTTTTCTACACACATGGAAAGCAAAGTTTTAGATGTTCTCAAGTTTAGAGGATAAAATGTGGGAGACCAACCAGGAATGTATTGGAATGGTCAAGTTTATAAGTAACAAAGGCACAAATGAGAGCTTTAGCAGCAGATGAGTTGAGAGCAGGGGTGAAGTCAGACGATACTGAAATGGAAATAGGTGGTCCTGGGTGTGAATATCTGGCTCGTACCGCATTGTGGTGTCAGTGATAATGTTTGAAGTTTAATACCCCAAGATTGTGAACAGACTGGTTTAATGTCAGACTGTTACCATAGGTATTAGGTAAATGAGTTGTCCACCTAACAATTAAAAATTGGACCAATCTTCCACAAACTTTAATCTTCATGCCCTTCGAGGAAAATGTGTTGATACTTTTAAAATTGTTGTGACCATCAACAGCACTTACTGTGCACTTCCTGTGAAAATTCCCTAGTGGAAGACTATGGAGGGAAACCTTTCCAAGTACCAACTACCTTTGCGAGTCCTTCACATGGACCTTAATTAAAAGTTAAAAAGCTACTCACTAATATTAATTGAATGATCCTAAATCTCAAATTTTCTCATGGAGAGAAGAAATCTTTCCTTGGTTTATATCATTTAACTTGGCTGAATGTGTGGGATTGAAATACCAACCTGCTGTACAATATTCATATAGTGCAAGATTTAGTACAGTATTTCCAAAAATGTAATAAAATTATTGATTGAACATTGTCAGAATTATCAGATGGGGGGGGAAACCTAGAAGCTGTTAACTGCTGTTTTGGGTGGCACTGTAGCACGTAGTGACCATTGCTGCCTCTCAGCGCTAGAGACCCTGGTTCAATTCTGGCCATGGTTAACTGTGTGGAGTTTGCACGTTATTCTGTGTCTGCGTGGGTTTCCTCCGGGTGGTCCGGTTTCCTCCCACGTTCCAATGATGTGTAGTTTAGATGAATTAACCATTGTAAATGCACAGGGTTATGGGGATAGGGCGGGTAGGGTGTGTCTTGGTAAGATGCTCTTTCAGAGAATCGGTGCAGACTCTGCAGTCTTGGTAGCCTCCTGCACTGTAGGGATTCTATGGTTAATGATCTCGTGTTTTATTAGATTGTCCTCATTTTGTAGACGGGCACAATTTTGTTGCTGCTACAGAGTCCTCTATAGAACTTTGATAACATGAGCAGAAATGAGAAAATCTGATTGGTCCCGCTCTAAGTCAATTTTATATAATTGCTCAGAATATGGTGGGGAAACACAATTTAAACATTTTGCAGGTGTTGTGTTTAACCCTGCCTGAATGGTACAATCAGTTAAAAATGAGAACCCATTCAAACTTACAATCTTAATGTTATTGAAAACGTGCTGTTCTGAATTCGCCATGTCTGCCACATGCATTGATTTGTTTTACATGTGAAAAACTACTTTTATCACTACCTACCCAGAAATGTGACTCACTATTTGTTTGACTCCAGTTCCAGCTTTGAGGCTGGAAGTTTCAAATTATGATGAGCAAGTAAAAAAATAGAACTACATCATGAAATTAATTGCAGTGAGAGATATAATAATGATATCCAGTAGCGAGGAAAATAAAATAAGTGCATAAAGCCTCTCCACTCTGTTAAAGAAATTGTGGTCAGTTTGGCTCAATGGATAGAACTCTCACTTCCTGAGTCAAAAGACTGAAGCCCCACTGTAAATCTGAAAATACAGGCTGACCTTTTAGTACAAAATAACACAGAGCTTAATTATCAGAAATGATGCTTTCCAGATGGGATGTTTAAAAAGGTTTATGGTTATTGATATATTGGTCTAACAATCAAGTGTTCAAATTCTACCATCTTGTGTGGTGAAACAGACTTAAATCTAATAATTTTTCAGTTGGCACTGTGGAAATTGCTGGATTTCCACTAAAAATAAAACTGACTCGCTATGTTGCAGAGGGGTGAGAACTTGGCACCCCTGCTGTATATGGTTGAATCTCAAAATGACACAGCAAATCACATAGTTGTGAAGCAGTCACTACATTAGGGATGTAAATTAACCTTTTTTTAGGGAAGCCCGTCTTCTCATTCAAGTAGATGTAAAATAACCTTGGTACAATTGGATAAAGAACAGGGAGTTCTCAAATCCTCAGCCTCATTCCTTCATCCACTAACACCACTAAAGACAAGTTTACCTGAGTATTTATCTGTTCATATATTAGCTGCATAATTTATCTGCCTGATTTGATTACATGCTAGTGGCTATACTTTAGAAGTAACCCATTGTAAAACACTTTGGGATGCCCTGAGATTATAATGATGGGGTATATAAATGCAAATTGTTTAATCCAAAGTAGAATAGTTTAAAACAGGAGTAATAACTGAGAAATATCCTTGTTCTCCTTCCTATCCATCCCAAAAAACTGTATATAGTGTCTTCTTTGTAAGAAAAGACGCACCTTTGTTTAAAGAACATAAAGGTTTGGGATATTTCCAATGAATTAAAACATTTTTTAAATGTTTACCTTTCGGTTACTTTATTAACAACTTTAGCTGAAGCTTGTACTGTATACTGCGAGCTACCAGCACTGTGATGAACCATGTGCTGAATGGTTTGCTTTGTCTTCCAGGAATGACCAGGTGGCATCTGACTCAAGTAAAGAAGGTACAGTATGATGTATACTTCCATTCAGTGCTGCTTTGATGTTGGATTTTTGACATATTGACTTTTAAAACATTTTTTGTTCAACAATTTGGTTTGCTTAAAGGTCTCCCACTTTAAACTTACCAACTGTTTGTGTTCTAATTATCCTCCCTCAATCAGTTTTCTCAGTGCCATTAGAACCAGCAGTGCACATCCACAGCGTCCTTGGGTGTTTGTGTGTTGTGTTTATGGCAGTCTGTCATGTTCTGAATGTTAGTTTTGAAATACAAGTATGTTTTGACTATCGTAACATAGTTATAATAAAGTGCATAATAAGGACCTCTGTGCTATGATTTAAATCTCAAGATTTAAATATTTTGCCCTGTTCACCCATCACCTTGCTGACCTACATTGTCTGCTGTTTCCCCCAATGCCTCGAGTTTAAAATTCTCATCTTCATATTCGTACAGTGATTAGCACTACTGCTTCACAGCGCCAGGGACCCGGGTTCGATTCCCGGCTTGGATCACTGTCTGTGTGGAGTCTGTGCGTTCTCGGCATGGGTTTCCTCTGGGTTCGCCGGTTTCCTCCCACCGTCCAAAAGCATGCTGGTTAGGTGAACTGGCCATGCTAAATGCTCCCTCAGTGTACCCGAACAGGTGCCAGGGTGTGGCGACTAGGGGATTTTCACCGTAATTTCATTGCAGTGTTAATGTGAGCCTACTTGTGACTAATAAATAAACCAACTTTAAATCCTTTTGTGGTCTTGCTCTTCGCTATCTCTGTAGCCTGTTCCAGTTCTGCGTCTTACCACGCAAGCTCTTGTTTCCTCGAGCCTCTTGTACATCCTGCATCTGTTTGCTCCACCATTGACAAAAATCACATAGGAAAAAAATGTATTGGTTTTTGACCAGTCAGTTTGTGCCCTCAGCTTACGTAATCAAATCATTAAATCAGTCATACATTAGGCAAAGTATATGTTTAAAAATGAACCATTGTGGAGCTCCCAACATTAAGGTGGGACAGTTTCGGGTGGCATTACAGATAAGAAAAGGTCCCATGGCTCGACCCAGTCTGGTCTAGGTCCAGCGAAGAGAAAGCACTGCTACAGTTACCTTCTAGACTTGCTCACGGATAGTCATTTGGTTAAAGGTATCAAAGGTTGTCACTAGTTTTGAACCACTTACTCAATTGCAGCTCACCTAAATTTTGCTGTATCATGCCTGGATCAGCATCTGGGAATGTAAATGGGCCATTTTTCAGTGCACTGTAATGACGATACTGTTTCCAGCCAGCTACTTTTAGAGTCACCCATGCAGGTTCTGTAAGCGAGGTTACATTTTGCTGTGTTTGTGTCACTGGTGTGCCGTCGTGGAGTGTTTTATGTTTATAACTTGTTTTGTTTTATTTAAGGTGAAGTTTGTGATTCTGTGCAGCAACCTGAGGAAGATAGCGGATTGGAGGAAGATGTTGAGGAATGTGTAGATACCAGGTAATGGAATCAAAATCTAGCTCAGTCTTGTCAAAGCTGAGCCTATAATCTGAAGAAATAGTTCATATTTCTGGAATCATTCTGTCCAATAATACACGGGCAGATCTCTGATAATGCTCATGTTGAATCGGAAGTTGCACTGTCTTTTTATGCCATGCTTTAATGAGCTGTTACAGGGAGTATGTGCGTAGGGAGGAGAAATTTCTGGCTTGGTGGATTTCCAACATTAGCGTCTCAGAAATCCACTTTAAAATACATGTTTGGGGCTAGCAGAGGGCTTTAAAAAGCAAGTGAGAGTGGTAACTTACTGCAGAGTTGTGAATAGAGGAGCAGCAAGTGCAGGAGAGATGTAGCTGCTCCTGCGACTGCAGATTCTGTCTCTTTCAAGCTTGCTGCCCCACTTCTCCAATCACAGGTTCTCTCCTCCCATTCTTGCTGCTCTTCCTGAGACTGAAACCGATTGGAGGACTGGTGCCCTTGAAGAGCTTCTCGGTTCAGGTGTCTGCCACCCCAGCTCGTTACTGAATTTCCAGCTCCTTCTCTGCCATCAGTCTCCTGGTCCAGGATAATGGTCTCCAATCTAAGGATTCCTCCCTTTTCATCCTTGCTTATCCTCCAATCATCAATTCTGCGTCTGAAGGAACAGAAGGGAGGGAACTTTGATTGGATTTGCTGGAGCAGCCATCATGGGAGAGACAGAATTTGTGATTGGAGAAGCAGCTCTCTTTCTCCTGCACTCACTGTTCCTCCAGTCAAACTCTGCTCTGCAAAGAACAATACAGCACAGGAACAGGCCCTTCGGCCCTCCAAGCCCGCGCCGCTCCCCGGTCCAGGATTGAATCCTGAATCCAGGATCCCCGCCCAATTTCCCAGCCTATCTACATACCAATATCCTATCCACCGAGCTGTCCCTCACAGCTACAATGCTTTGTTCATTACAACCTATTAACTCACCCCCACCTCCCCATTCCAGACCATGTGATCTCCAGGGAGAGGCGAAAACCCAGAGTGAAAAACCCCAGGGCCAATATGGGGAAAAGAAATCTGGGAAATTCCTCTCCGACCCCCTGAGGCGATCGAAACGAGTCCAGGAGATCACAATGGCCCTGATCGGAAAATGCTTCCCAACCCTAGTCATTTCCACTTCCACGAACACCATATGAATTCCCTGCCCCCGAGACAGGTTCCCAACCATCCGCAGTCTCGCTCTGTACTGGCACCAGCAAGATGATCATAGAATGAAGCCTTGAAACGAGAAACAAGGAACAATTAGCCCGCGTCGCTCCCTGGTCCAAACTAGACCACTCTTTTGTATCCCTCCATTCCCACTCCGTTCATATAGCTGTCTAGATAAGTCTTAAACGTTCCCAGTGTGTCCGCCTCCACCACCTTGCCCGGCAACACATTCCAGGCCCCCACGACCCTCTGTGTGAAATATGTCCTTCTGATATCTGTGTTAAACCTCCCCCCCCTTCACCTTGAACCTATGACCCCTCGTGAACGTCACCACCGACCCGGGGAAAAGCTTCCCACCGTTCACCCTATCTATGCCTTTCATAATTTTATACGCCTCTATTAAGTCTCCCCTCATCCTCCGTCTTTCCAAGGAGAACAACCCCAGTTTCCCCAATCTCTCCTCATAACCAAGCCCCTCCATACCAGGCAACATCCTGGTAAACCTCCTCTGTACTCTCTCCAAAGCCTCCACGTCCTTCTGGTAGTGTGGCGACCAGAACTGGACGCAGTATTCCAAATGCGGCCGAACCAACGTTCTATACATCTGCAACATCAGACCCCAACTTTTATACTCTATGCCCCGTCCGATAAAGGCAAGCATGCCATATGCCTTCTTCACCACCTTCTCCACCTGTGACGTCACCTTCAAAGATCTGTGGACTTGCACACCCAGGTCCCTCTGCGTCTCTACACCCTTTATGGTTCTTCCATTTATCGTGTAGCTCCTCCCTACATTATTCCCATACTTTCACAGATGCCTGTGTCTGCAATTGTTCAGTCATAATATAAGCTAATATGTACAGGGCAACGTTTCCTGAATTTTGTGCCCTCCACCCACCCACGTTTGATTTCCTGGGACTATTTCTGAGGTTTCAAGAGCACATTTGCCAGTGTATTTTGAATCTGGCTTTGTATCTCTTCCATTCCCCAGGGTACGTGCTTTTTAATTAATTTTTTTTCTCGCTGTCTCATGCCTCTCTAATTAGGTGTTTTTTGGAAGTCAGCCTCTCCTAAATCTAGAATCTTAGCTGTTTCACGTTTTCCTTTCATACAAATTCAATCTGACCATATTATGATTGATATTAAATAACAGTTCATGCACCTTGAGGCTTTTAACTAACTAAATCTGACTCATTACTACATTGACATGGCTTCTCCTCTTGTTGATTCTTGGACAAATTGTTGAAAAAAACTATCCTGAATATGCTTAACAAATTTATTATCTTTCTCGTCTACTTCATTAAAACTTTTCTGCTTTTATGCCTGACTAATCTCTGCAATTTATACATTCTACCACTTATGTGCCACCCTATGTATCTTTTCCACTGGAATTCTAGACCTAACCTACCGGTGTTAGTATCCTATGAACTCCTGGAACTTTTCTTTCCCGTGCCACTCCTTCAGTCAAAGTTTACCTCCCAAATCTAGTAACCCTCACCCGGGAATCAGTTAGGTAACATAAATAACATATCATGTGGGACTCATGATCCTGCTTATAAAGGATGCTATCTGCCTCCTAATTATTGAATCCTCTGTAACTATTACATTTGACTTGTTTTACTCCTCTCCACTTTGGACAGTGTCCTGTGAGGATGATGGTAGCACAGTGTGTCACTGGTCTAGTAATCAGAGGCCCAGACTAATTCTCTGGGGATGTAGATTCAAATCCCACTTCGGCAGCTGGTGGAATTTAAATTCAATTAATAAATAAAAATCTGTAATTGAAAGTTAGTCTCAGTAACGGTGACCATGAAATTACCGTTGATTATTGTAAAAATCTCATCTATTCACTGATGCCCTTGAGGAAAGGGAATTGATCTGGCTGATATGTGACTCTAGAATCTCTGCAATGTATTGACTCTTAACTGTCCCCTGAAATGTCCTAGCAAGCCATCTAGTTCAAGGGAAATTAGGGATGAGCAACAAATGCTGGCCTTTCCAGCAACATCCCATCCTCAAGAATAAAGAAAAAGAAAGGTGACATAGTCGGTATTCTGGCAGAGCCTGTGCCTATTAAATTAGGTTTGTTTCTGTGGATCATTGTTCTATATCGCATGGGTTCCCATTACTTAATGTGCCATCAGTTATGCCATTCTGATCCTGCATTTTATGAGTGTGGTACTGAGGTCTGGACGTCCAGATTCTCCTCTCCATCCCTTATTTGTCAGAGTGTCTGCAACTTGCACTGCAATTTAATGACTCCCAAGCTGGAGAGATTCAAGACAGAGACGTCTACTGCAGATATTTTCACTCATGCCACTCTTTCTATAAATTAGAGTCATAAAGGTTTACAGCATGGAAACAAGCCCAACTTGTCCCATGCCACCTTTTTTTTAAACCACTAAGCTAGTCCCAATTGCCCACATTTGGCCCATATCCCTCTATACCAATCTTACCCATGTAACTGTCTAAACGCTTTTTAAAAGACAAAATTGTACCCGTCTCTTCTACTACCTCTGGCAGTTTGTTCCAGACACTCGCCATCCTCTGTGTGAAAAAATTACCCCTCTGGACCCTTTTGTATCTCTCCCCTCTCACCTTAAACCTATGCCCTCTAATTTTAGACACCCATACCTTGGGGAAAAGATGTTGACTATCTAGCTGATCTATGCTTCTCATTATTTTATAGATCTCTATAAGATCACCCCTCAGCCTTTTACGCTCCAGTGAAAAAAGTCCCAGTCTACCCAGCCTCTCCTTATAACTCAAACCATCAAGTCCCGGTAGCATCCTAGTAAATCTTTTCTGCACTCTTTCTAGTTTAATAATATCCTTTCTACAATGGGGTGGCCAGAACTGTACATAGTATTCCAAGTGTGGCCGTACCAATGTCTTATACAACTTCAACAAGACATCCCAACTCCTGTATTCAATGTTCTGGCCAATGAAACCAAGCATGCTGAATGCCTTCTTCACCACTCTGTCCACTTGTGACTCCACTTTCAAGGAGCTATGAACATGTACCCCTAGATCTCTTTGTTCTGTAACTCTCCCCAAAGCCCTACCATTAATTGAGTAAGTCCTGCCCTGGTTCAATCTACCAAAATGCATCACCTCGCATTTGTTTAAATTAAACTCCATCTGCCATTCCTCAGCCCACTGGCCCAATTGATCAAGATTCCTTTGCAATCCGAGATAACTTTCTTCACTGTCCACTATGCCACCAATCTTGGTGTCATTTGCAAACTTACTAACCATGTCTCCTATATTCTCATCCAAATCATGAATGTAAATGACAAATAATAGTGGACCCAGCACCAATCCCTGAGGCACAACGTTGGTCACAGGTCTCCTGTTTGAAAAACCCTCTACGACCACCCTCTGGCTTTCAAGCCAATTTTGTATCCATTTAGCTACCTCACCCTGGATCCCTTGAGATTTAACCTTATGCAATAACCTACCTTGCGGTACCTTGTCAAAGGCCTTGCTAAAGTCCATGTAAACAACATCAACTGCACTGCCCTCATCTACCTTCTTGGTTACCCCTTCAAAAAACTCAATCAAATTTTTGGGACATGATTTTCCACTCACAAAGTCATGCTGACTGTCCCTAATCAGTCCTTGCATCTCTAAATGCCTGTAGATCTTGTCTCTCAAAATAACTTCCAACAACTTACCTACCACAGATGTGAGGCTCACCGACCTGTAGTTCCCAGGCTTTTCCCTGCAGCCCTTTTTAAACAAAGGCACATTTGCCACCCTCCAATCTTCAGGCACCTCACCTGTGACTATCGTTGATTCAAATATCTCTGCTAGGGGAGCCGCAATTTCCTCTCTCGCCTCCCACAATGTCCTGGGATACACTTCATCAGGTCCCGGGGATTTATCTACTTTGATGCACTTTAAGGCTTCCAGCATCTCCTTCTCTGTAATACCTCCTCAAGACATCACTATTTATTTTCCCAAGTTCCCTAACATCCATGCTTTTCTCAACAGTGAAAACTGATGAGAAATATTCATTTAGGATCTCACCCATCTCTTGTGGATCCACACATAGATGACTTTGTTGTTCCTTAAGAGGCCCTACTCTCTCCCTTGCTACTCTTTTGGCATTTATGTATTTGTAGAAGTTCTTTGGATTCTCCTTTGCCTCATCTGCCAAAACAATCTCATGTCCCATTTTTGCCCTCCTGATTTCTCTCTTAACTCTACTCCTACATCTATACTCTTCAAGGGATTCACCTGATCCCAGCTGCCTATGCATGTCATTACTGATATTGTTTACAATTTGCTGAAAAACAAACATGCTATCAAATCATTTTGTCATGCGCTCATCGAGATCGCTCACAAGAAATTACCAACAATAACAGGAGAACAATTTAATATTACTTGAGAAGAAAGTGCTGATTGGTTGGCAAATGGACTCTGATTAGTGGAGGCATTGCCATGGAGAATGTAGCATGGAATAGTTAACTGCCCAGCTACTGTTAGAAAATTCTTGCAAATTATCCTGTTGCGTGCAAGATGAAAGTGCTAAAACAATGCTTACCACCTCAAGCTTGCATGAATGACTGCAAGGATTGGAAGAAAAAAAACAGCACCTTCTTTCCCCCTTTCATCAAATGTCCAATCTTGCACCCTGCCCTGCACCCTTTTTACAACTGGTCGGTGCTGATCTCTAATGAAGGCTTGCTGTATAGTTTTACTTTGTTTAACACAGTGTCATATTCATACAGACGGACGGAGAGCTACGTTGCCATGCGATTAAAGGATCAAGGGCAAACAAATCAGCAGATGAAAAATGCCAGAGATTTCATTAATGATCGACTTTATGGTCGAGGCAGCAAAAGAGGCAGTGGTAACTTTGTCTTTGTATTCAGTTCTAGAATTTCACCTTTTCGTTCTCCTTTTATCTCTCCTAACACTGCTTCTGACGTTTTGTGTTTTTAAACTAGTCAACGAATACTTCTCACTTGAAAACAAGAAAGCTGAAAAGAAAAAAGCTGCAATGCAGTTCGCCAACAAATGCTGGGGTATGTAAATATTGACATAATGCGAAGGATGCTGGAAAAAGAATTTCCAAAACTAGAATAAAAACAAAAGGCTGGGAATACTCGGGTCAGCACCTGTGGAGAGAGAAATAGAGTTAGTGTTTCATGTCGCTGAGTTTTGTCAGAACTGGAAGAAGTAGAGATTTGACAGGGTTTAAGCAAACACAGGGGCAAGGTATAAAAGAACAAAAGGGCAGCCCATGATGGGGTGGAGGGCCGGGAAAATTAAATGAGAAAGGAATAATGGTCAGGGCATAAGGAGCAATTAAACAAATGATGGGTCTAGATGGGATGTAAATGGGAAAAGCAGAAATTTCACCAACAATCCAAAAAAAATAAATGGAGGCAGAATTACGAACTGAAATTGTTGAACTCCATATTAAGTCAGTTGGCTATAAAGTGTCGAATTGAAAGTGACTTCTCAACTTTAACATTGATCTTCCTTGGAATAGTATGGAAGGCCAAGTGGGGTAGCAAACTAAAATGACAATGCAACCAGAGTCCCAGAGTCATTTGCACATTTGAGAACTAAACGGAGTTGTTCTACAAAGTGTTCTCACCCAGTGTGCATTTAATCTCCACCTTGTAAACCAAATCATGATCAGTGAATATAGAATGGTAGATTGAAAGAAGTAACGGGTAAATCCCTCGTATTTAAGGCCTGGGATGGTGGAAAGAAAGGGAAATAATGTTGGAAGAGGAGGGAGTGTTGGGTTGTTTGGGGAGTGGATCAATTCATCTTGACTTCGCCATCTCCCTACTAGCTTTCACATCCTCCACTATTTCCACCAAACATTGCAAAGGGATCATTCCCTCTGCAGTACATTGGTCCATTTCTCAATCACCCCAACATACCCTTGATAGAAAATCCAGATTGGGTAACATCTTTACCACACATTTCTATTCAGCTGCCAGCCACCTGCAATTGTAATTTTCTGTCCTAATCCCACACTTCTGTCTTGATTCCTACACTTACAATGAAGCTGAATGAACAGAACTTTGTTTCAATCAGACACTTTACAGTCTTTCAGACTCCACATTGAATTCAACAATTTCAGATCATAATCCCCGCCTCCATTTTTTTATTTTTAGACATCGACTGTTTGAGATTCTTCGACTTTTTTTTGTTGCATCGCCATCTTGCTTTTGGCTTGGGCCACCATTTGTTTTGCCACTTACTCTCTTCTGACTTGCATACTATCATAGACTGAAGAATCACATTGGGCATTTTTGGGTGGCACAGTGGTTAGCACTGCTGCCTCACAGTGCCAGGGACCCGGGTTCAATTCCAGCCTGTGTGGAGTTCACATGTTCTCCTTGTGTCTGCTTTGATTTCCTCCCACAGTCCAAAGATGTGTGGGTTAGGTTGATTGGCCGTGCTAAATTGCCCCTTAGTGTCAGGGGAACTAGCATGGTAAATAGAGGGAGTTACGGGGATAGGGCCTGGGGTAGGGCTGTTGTCGGTGCAGGCTTGATGGGCCGAATGGCCTTCGTCTGCACTGTAGAGATTCTATGATGATTCTATGATTTCAGATTTCCAGCATCTGCTGTTTTTTGCTTTCAAAAATTGGAACATGTCTTTGTGAATCTGCCTGCAATATTAATTATTAGAAGGAAAATGAATGATCATATGAAACTAAATAAAGACCTATCTGAATATTATATTGTCAGATTTATAGTATGCATAGATGGCATGTCAGGTTTACAGTGTGCCTTGCCTAACTCTAATCCTTGAAATCTTGGCATGGGTTTTGTTCTGAGGCACTGTTCACCTCATGGATGGTTCTTTCCATCGTTGTGTCTCCACTGGGTATGTGCGGTGTATGTGAGGCTTATCAACAAATTAAATTGAAGGATTCTCGCTGGTGTGCAGATTCAAAATCAGGAAATACAGATTAGACTGAATTGATATACAAAGTGAGGTTCGGGGAATACATTTTGGATTAAGGAAGTTAGGTGAGAGAGAGAGAATGTTTTTAAACAATTTTAAAAACTCGACACTTAATTTTCTTCTCATTCCCTAAAATTAACTTTCAACACTATAGAGCTTGTTCAGCTGTGGTTATCACTTAATATCTATTTCTACTGCTAAACTAGTGGACAAATTTACAATTGAAACTGAGTCTATAGGTGAGAACTGCAGATACGCACGTAGAATATAGAACATTACAGCGCAGTACAGGCCCTTCGGCCCTCGATGTTGCGCCGACCTGTGAAACCAATCTAAAGCCCATCTAACCTACACTATTCCAATATCATCCATATGTTTATCCAATGACCCTTTAAATGCCCTTAATGTTGGCAAGTCCACTACTGTTTCAGGCAGGGCATTCCACGCTCTTACGACTCTGAGTAAAGAACCTACCTCTGACATCTGTCCTATATCTATCACCCCTCAATTAAAGCTATGTCCCCTCGTGCTAGCCATCACCATCTGAGGAAAAAGGCTCTCACTGTCCACCCTATCTAATCCTCTGATCATCTTGTATGCCTCTATTAAGTCACCTCTTAACCTTCTTCTCTCTAACGAAAACAGCCTCAAGTCCCTCAGCCTTTCCTCATAAGACCTTCCCACCATACCAGGCAACATCCTGGTAAATCTCCTCTGCACCTTTTGCAATGCTTCCACATCCTTCCTATAATGCGGTGACCAGAACTGTATGCAATACTCCCAAGTACGGCCCACCAGAGTTTTGTACAGCTGCAACATGACCTCATGGCTCCGAAACTCAATCCCTCTACCAATAAAAGCTAACACACTGTACGCCTTCTTAACCCTATCAACCTGGGTGCCAACTTTCAGGGATCTATGCACATGGACACCGAGATCTCTCTGCTCATCCACACTACCAAGTCTCTTACCATTAGCCCAGTACTCTGTATTCCTGTTACTCCTTCCAAAGTGAATCACCTCTCACTTTTCCGCATTAAACTCCATTTGCCACCTCTCAGCCTAGCTCTGCAGCTTATCTATGTCCCTCTGTAACCTGCAACATCCTTCCGCACTGTCCACAACTCCACCGACTTTAGTGTCATCCATGCCCTAATCCAGGTCATTTATAAAAATGACAAACAGCAGTGGCCCCAAAACAGATCCTTGCGGTACACCACTAGTAACTGAACTGCAGGATGAACATTTCCCATCAACCACCACCCTCTGTCTTCTTACAGCTGGCCAATTTCTGATCCAAACCGCAAAATCACCCTCAATCCCATGCCTCCGTATTTTCTGCAATAGTCTACCGTGGGGAACCTTATCAAACGCTTTACTGAAATCCATATACACCACATCAACTGCTTTACCCTCATCCACCTCTTTGGTCACCTTCTCAAAGAACTCAATAAGGTTTGTGAGGCACGACCTACCCTTCACAAAACCGTATTGACTATTCCTAATCAAATTGTTCCTTTCTAGATGATTATAAATCCTATCTCTTATAATCCTTTCCAAAACTTTGCCCACAACAGAAGTAAGGCTCACTGGTCTATAATTACCAGGGTTGTCTCTGGTCCCCTTCTTGAACAAGGGGACAACATTTGCTATCCTTCAGTCTTCTGGCACTATTCCTGTAGACAATGACGACATAAAGATCAAAGCCAAAGGCTCTGCAATGTCCTCCCTAGCTTCCCAGAGAATCCTAGGCTAAATCCCATCCGGCCCAGGGGACTTATCCATTTTCACACTTTCCAGAATTGCTAACACCTCCTCCTTATGAACCTCAATCCCGTCTAGTCTAATAGCCTGTATCTCAGTATTCTCTTCGACAACATTGTCTTTTTCCTGTGTGAATACTGATGAAAAATATCCATTTAGCGCCTCTCCTATCTCTTCGGACTCCACGCACAACCTCCCACTACTGTCCTTGACTGGCCCTAATCTTACCCTAGTCATTCTTTTGTTCCTGACATACCTATAGAAAGCTTTATGGTTTTCCTTGATCCTACCTGCCAAAGACTTCTCAGCTCTTCTTAGCTTCTTAGCTTTCTCTTTAGTGGAGGAATAAAGTACACCTGACCGCAACTTTGTATTTAACTGCACATGTGTATACTCTGGGAGTTCTGTCAGCTTTCCTATAACAGTGAGCACCGATAACCTAATTCCAGGTCTTTATGTCTTTGCATAGTTTTTGTATTTCCATATTATTGATATAATATCCTTATTTTTAGGAGCACAACGAAAACAAGCAGCTGTAAAGTTTCGCAAGTTATGGATTCAGAATCGTGGATTAACTGGAAAATGAGAGAATGGAATACTGAGCAAGTGGAAGTCAACGTGGACTCTTAAATGGATGAAACAGAAAATCTCTTGGCTTGAAGCAAACTCTGGGCATGAATGAATTCACATTAATGAGGAACCTTCATGAGGAAGGTTTTGCCACTTGTACTGTAACATTGTGCAGTTAATAGTCATTGATTTGATGGTGTCTTTTATGGTTCTTGTATTCAAGGACAGCTGTTGAATTTATTTCTGTATAAAGAAAGGTGGTTTGAAACTCATGATATTTAATATAATGTGATATCCATAAAATATTTAATCAGTTTGAAAAAATTATTGGAAGCATAAACACTAACCCAAGTTTAAAAGCTGATGGGTTAATTAGCAATAGTGGATTTTGTATGGTCGCAGCAAGTTATACGGTGCAGCAATAAACTTTTTTAAACCATCTGATTCCTCGTAAAGTATATTTAATCTTTAGCGAACAACAGTTAGGAAAATGTATTGATGTTATCAGGCTCATTGTTTTACTCAAATTGAACTTTCAGGTTTTTGGCATGGAAATTCAGAGTGTGTTTTGAGGTTTGCGGAGTTTATGATGGGCGGCACAGTGGTTGGTACTGCTGCATCACTGCACCAAGCACCTGGGTTCAATTCCCAGCTTGGGTCAGTGCCTGTGCGGAGTCTCTATGTTCTCCCTGTGTCTGCGTGGGTTTCCTCCGGGTGCCCTGGTTTCCTCCCACAGTCCCAAGATGTGTAGGTTAGATGGTTAGCCATAGTAATTTGATTTGATTTATTATTGTCACATGTATTAGTATAGAGTGATAAGTATTGTTTCTTTGTTACAAAGCATACCGTACGTAGAGAAGGAAAGAAGAGAGTGCAGAATGTAGCATTACAGTCATAGCTAGGGTGTAGAGAAAGATCAATTTAATGCAAGGTAGGTCCGTTCAAAACTCTAATGGCAGCAGGGAAGAAGCTGTTCTTGAATTGGTTGGTACGTGTCCTCAGACCTTTGTATGTTTTTCCAGATGGAAGAAGGTGAAAGAGAGTGTGTCCAGGGTGCGTGGGGCCCTTAATTATGTTGGCTGCTTTTCCGAGGCAGCAGGAAGTGTAGACGGAGTCAGTGGGTGGGAGGCTGGTTTGAGTGATGGACTGGGCTTCGTCCGTGACCCTTTGTAGTTTCTTGCAGTCTTGGACAGAGCAGGAGCCATATCAAGCTGTGATGCAACCAGAAAGAATGCTTTCTATGGTGCATCTGTAAAAGTTGGTGAGAGTCATCGTGGGCATGCCAAATTTCCTTAATCTTCTAAGAAAGTAGAGGCATTGGTGGGCTTTCTTCACGATAGTGTCCGCATGGAAGAACCAGGGCAGATTGTTGGTGATCTGGATACCTAAAATCTTGAAGCTCTCGACCATTTCTATTTCGTCCCCATTGATGTAGACAGGGGCATGTCCTCTACGACACTTCCTGAAGTCAATGACTATCTCCTTCGTTTTGTTGACATTGAGGGAGAAATTATTGTCGTTGCACCAGATTCTCTATCTCTTTCCTGTACTCCGTCTCATGGTTTGCACACAGGGATTCAAAATAACAACAGGTTTATTGTAGGAGCTGTTACCTGTACAGAGTAGAAAATGAAACTAAAGCTGTGGCACATCCCAGTGACATATCACGTGACTGGTTCTTAAAGAAATCATGCAACCACTTAAATATATAACATCCCTCCCCCTTCTGTGGTTATGACAATTTACTACAATGTAATACATAGGATCAATAGTACTCCAGACACAGTTGCACCATGTTATTACAAAATAAGAACGTCGATCAGAAGGACATCTGTTTCTCTTTAGTTGTATATGACAATCTGGAATTAGGTTGTTTTTCACCCTATAGAAGTATGATTTGGAATCTGTAGACATTTCTTGGAACTAATTCTGCATCATTCTTGCATGATATAGTAACACGAACACAATTATCAGGCAAATCAGATTCAACTGAGGGACTGGTGCAGGGGGCAGGGATTCAGGTTCCTGGACCATTGGGACCTCTTTAGGGGCAGGGGTGATCTGTATACAAAACACGGGTGGAACTTGAATCACAGGGGGACCAATATCATGGCCGGTAGGTTGGCTAAGGCTACTGGGGAGAATTTAAACTAGATAGGTTGGGGGGAGGGGAGCTAGAAGAGTTGACTAGGATCAAGGAACTAATTGATGGGGGGGAGGATGCAGGGGTAAGGGGAATTACAAAATTAATGGTAGAGGAGAGGGTGCAAGTGAATGAAGGCGGTAATTTAGATAAGGGAGTAGAGGGAGAGGGTGTTCGCGACTCATCAAAGCGGGTCCAGATAAAAGCTGGAATAAGGACACTTTGCCTGAATGCACGAAGCATTCGGAACAAGGTAAATGAGTTGATGGTGCAAATCAGCACAAGTGGGTATGATCTGGTGGCCATTACAGAAACGTGGCTGAAAGGTGACCAGGACTGGGAGATGAATATCCAGGGGTATCAGGCGTTTAGGAAGAATAGACAGGAAGGAAAAGGTGGTGGGGTCGCGCTATTAATAAGAGATAATATCAGGGTAGTACTGAGGGATGACATAGGCTGTGAGGAACAAAACGTGGAATCATTATGGGTAGAGATGAAGAATAGTAGAGGGAGAAAGACACTAGTAGGTGTATATAGGCCCCCAAATAATAATGTTAAGGTAGGGAGGGCTATAAACAAGCAGATAAGGGATGCGTGTAAAAACGGAACGGCAATAATCATGGGGGACTTCAACATGCACATTGACTGGCAGACTCAAGTCGGTAAGGGTGGAATGGAGGAAGAGTTCTTAGAATGCTGTCGGGATAGTTTCCTTGAACAGCATGTTACAGAACCGACGAGGGAACGAGCTATTTTGGATCTGGTATTGTGTAACGAGGTAGGTAGAATTAAGGATCTTATTGTGAAGGACCCTCTTGGGTCTAGTGACCACAATATGGTCGAATTTCTGATTCAGATGGAAGAGGAGAAAGTTTGGTCCCAAACTAGTGTCCTCTGTTTGAACAGAGGGAAATATGATAGGATCAGGGATGTTGGCCTATATTGCGAGGGGGATAGAATATAAAAGCAGGGATGTCTTGATGCACCTGTACAGGGCATTGGTGAGGCCGCAGCTGGAATACTGTGTGCAGTATTGGTCCCCTTATATGAGGAAGGATATATTGGCATTGGAGGGAGTGCAGAGAAGGTTCACCAGGTTGATACCGGAGATGAGGGGTTTGGATTATGAGGAGAGGCTGAGGAGATTGGGTTTGTACTCGTTGGAGTTTAGAAGGATGAGGGGGGATCTTATGGAGACTTATAAGATAATGCGGGGGCTGGATAGGGTGGAGGCGGAGAGATTCTTTCCACTTAGTAAGGAAGTTAAAACTAGAGGACACAGCCTCAAAATAAAGGGGGGTCGGTTTAAGACAGAGTTGAGGAGGAACTTCTTCTCCCAGAGGGTGGTGAATCTCTGGAATTCTCTGCCCACTGAGGTGGTGGAGGCTACCTCGCTGAATATGTTTAAAGCGCGGATGGATGGATTCCTGAGCGGTAAGGGAATTAAGGGTTATGGGGATCAGGCAGGTAAGTGGTACTGATCCACGTCAGATCAGCCATGATCTTATTGAATGGCGGGGCAGGCTCGAGGGGCTAGATGGCCTACTCCTGCTCCTATTTCTTATGTTCTTATGAATTGGCTAAGGTAGACTGGGAGAGCAGGCTGGCAGGTAGGATAGCTGAGGAACAGTGGAGGATTTTTAAGGAGATCCTTTTCAGTTCTCAGCAAAAATATATTCCAGCAAAAAACAAGGATTGTAAGAAAAGGGAGAACCAGCCGTGGATAACGAAGGAAATAAAGGAAAGTATTAAAATAAAAACAGCTGCGTACAGAGTGGCCAAAAATAGTGGAGAAACAAGTGATTGGGAAAAATTTAAGAAACAACAAAGAGAGACTAAGAAAGCGATAAAGAAAGGAAGGATAGACTATCAAGCTAGGCTAGCAATTAATATAAAAAATGATAGTAAAAGTTTTTATAAATATATAAAAAGGAATCGAGTGGCTAGAGTGAATGTTGGACCCTTGGAGGACGAGAGGGGGGAGTTAATAGTGGGAAATGAGGATATGGCTGAGTCTTTAAATAAGTTTTTTGTGTCGGTCTTCACGGTGGAGGACACAAATAGTTTGCCAAATATTAACGGTAGAGGGTTGGCAGCAGGAGAAATACTTAATACAATTAATGTTACCAGAGAGGCAGTGCTGGGTAGACTAATGGGACTGAAAGTGGACAAGTCCCCGGGTCCGGATGGAATGCACCCCAGGGTATTGAAAGAAATGTCAGAGGTAATAGTGGCTGCGTTAGTGATTATTTATCAAAACTCGTTGCATTCTGGGGTAGTGCCGGTTGATTGGAAAACGGCTAATGTTACGCCGCTGTTTAAAAAAGGAAGGAGACAAAAAGCGGGTAACTATAGGCCGGTCAGCTTAACGTCTGTAGTAGGGAAAATGCTGGAATCCATTATTAAAGAGGAGATAGCAGGGCATCTGGATAGAAATGGTTCGATCAATCAGACGCAGCATGGATTCATGAGGGGAAAGTCGTGCTTGACGAACATGTTGGATTTTTATGAAGATGTGACTAGGGCGGTTGATGGAGGAAAACCGGTGGATGCGGTGTTTTTGGATTTCCAAAAGGCGTTTGATAAGTGCCCCATAAAAGGCTGCTGAAGAAGATTAGGGCACACGGAGTTGGGGGTAGTGTGTTAAAGTGGATTGGGGACTGGCTATCCGACAGGAAGCAAAGAGTCGGAATAAATGGGTGTTTTTCTGGTTGGAGGAAGGTAACTAGTGGCGTGCCGCAGGGATCGGTACTCAGGCCGCAACTATTTACCATTTATATAGATGATCTGGAGGAGGGGACGGAGTGTAGGGGGACGGAGTGTAGGGTAACGAAGTTTGCAGACGACACAAAGATAAGTGGAAAAGTGAATCGTGTGGAGGACGGAGAAGATCTGCAGAGAGATTTGGACAGGCTGAGTGAGTGGGCGAGGATATGGCAAATGGAGTATAACGTTGAGAAATGCGAGGTTATACACTTTGGAGGAAATAATAACAAATGGGATTACTATCTCAATGGAAACAAATTAAAACATGCTACCGTGCAAAGGGACCTGGGGGTCCTTGTGCATGAGACGCAAAAGCCCAGTCTGCAGGTACAACAGGTGATCAAGATGGCAAATGGGATGTTGGCCTATATCGCGAGGGGGATAGAATATAAAAGCAGGGATGTCTTGATGCACCTGTACAGGGCATTGGTGAGGCCGCAGCTGGAATACTGTGTGCAGTATTGGTCCCCTTATATGAGGAAGGATATATTGGCATTGGAGGGAGTGCAGAGAAGGTTCACCAGGTTGATACCGGAGATGAGGGGTTTGGATTATGAGGAGAGGCTGAGGAGATTGGGTTTGTACTCGTTGGAGTTTAGAAGGATGAGGGGGGATCTTATGGAGACTTATAAGATAATGCGGGGGCTGGATAGGGTGGAGGCGGAGAGATTCTTTCCACTTCGTAAGGAAGTTAAAACTCGAGGACACAGCCTCAAAATAAAGGGGGGTCGGTTTAAGACAGAGTTGAGGAGGAACTTCTTCTCCCAGAGGGTGGTGAATCTCTGGAATTCTCTGCCCACTGAGGTGGTGGAGGCTACCTCGCTGAATATGTTTAAAGCACGGATGGATGGATTCCTGATCGGTAAGGGAATTAAGGGTTATGGGGATCAGGCGGGTAAGTGGTACTGATCCACGTCAGATCAGCCATGATCTTATTGAATGGCGGGGCAGGCTCGAGGGGCTCGATGGCCTACTCCTGCTCCTATTTCTTATGTTCTTATGTTCTAACTAAGTCTTCAGTAGGAGTATTCGCAACACTGGGTATTAAAGAAGTTGGTACTTCTGGAGATGATTCTGAGAACTCATTTTGAGATGACATCATTTAGCATGGTGTTGCCAAACCAATTCATCATTGGTTTGAACCATGAAAGAAATTGGACCTGTTTTTGATAAAACTATGGCTGGTACCAATTTCTCACTCGTGGCATAATTACGAGCTAACACTTAATTTCCTTGTTGAAATGAACATTGTTTGGCTCTCACTTCTCATCTAGCAACTTGCGATTGTTGTTGATGCTCTACTGTCTGATGTTTCTGGAGGTAATAACAAACATAGTTCTCCACTTTCTCTTTAAAAGAAGTAATGCAGGTGAACTTTGGATAGTCGGTTCTATAAGATGACAAAAAGCTATTTACATGGTGTGATAAACCTTGTTCCCTGGAAGCTTTTAAAGAATGCTTCCAGGATTGTATGAATCTTTCAGCTAATCCATTAGTTGATGGATGATAATATATGGGGATCTTATGTGCTGAATACCATTTACTTTGCGATAATCCTCTAACTCCTGTGATGTAAACTGTGAATCTTTATCGCTAACAATCTGTTCTGATTTACCAAATCTTGCACAAAATTTAATCACGTTTTTAATAATTTGTTTAGTTGTAGTAGATCTCATAACTTCTGGTCACTTTGTGTGTACATCAATTATAATTAACACGTAACCATCAAATGGACTCAGCAAACGCTGTGCAATTGTTGCCATGGCATTTTAGACCACTCCCAAGGGTGTAAAGGAGACAATGATAGTTTATTTTGTATTCATGTGCAGGCTTGACATTCCTACTTTTTCTTCAATCTGAGCATCCAGACCCGGCCCTGGAAAAGAATATTAACAAAACTAATAGGTGGCATCTACTCAATAGGTAACGGTAAGTGTGATAATGCATTAATGCACTTGTGTGTGATAATGCAAAGGCATTAGTGTGACACTGATTCCTAAGCTATAAAATATCATCAGTGTGCAGTGACCATAGAGTCCTACAGTGGCCCATTGCGTCTGCACCAACCACAATCCCACCCGGGCCCTATCCCCATAACCCCATGCACTTGCCCTAGCTTGTCCCTCTGACACTAAGGGACAATTTAGCATAGCCAATCCACCTAACCTGTTCACCTTTGGACTGTGGGAGGAAACCAGAGCACCCGAAGAAAACCCACACAGACATGGGGAGAATGCAAACTTCATACACAGTTGTGGAAGTTAAAATGCTCAGATTAGAAAAAAAATCATGCCTTCTCTGTAACAGCTTGCGAGAATGTTATTAGTTGCAGACCTTCAAGGGAAGCCTGTCTGCTTTGGATTAATCTTTTCCTTGCCTAGACCTCAAACCATTCTGCTTTTTGACCTTCACTGGAGGGTGAACAAGACCAGATTTTTTCCATAACAAATACCAAAGGCGAGATATGGGGATATGCCACGCAAATGAATGATTAGCAGGAGTCAATTTTTCATCGAATGAGAAACGGTGAAAACCAAGGTTTTAATTGTCAAATACATATAATGAAAGATGAAAAGTCTCTTGTTACTGATTTGCTGTAATTGACTATAACTGCTGAGTTGTTTCTCTGTAACGTCAGAACCACTCCAGCCATTTTGATGGAGGGAGGGGGAGTTCTCCTTGCGCACAAGTAATTAAAGACCTTGCATTGGATGCAGCTTTGTTTGTGTTAAAGGGCGACTAAGTGTGCCTAAGGTTGCTGGTACCCAAGTGACTCAGTGAACCAAGCTGGAAATCGAACCCGAGTCCCTGGCTCTATGAGGCAGCAGTGCTAACCATTGTGCCACCATGCTGCCCAATCTTTACAATCAACTAGAAGCTAATGTGGCATGCCTTTATATTGCCCAAATAGAGTTAAGAGTCAATGATCAGTCAATAACATGAAATGGTGACCATATAAATAATGATGAACCCTTATGCCAAAAATTATGCCCAATAGTTCTTTTTCCAGTTGAGCATAGTTGGATTCAGTCCAAGTCAAGAGTTCACGAAGCAAAAGCTTGATCATTCTTCTCCCAAAGGCATAATATGTGCAATGACTGCCCCTACTCCATAAAGTGAAGCGTTACAAGCAAGCAGTAATGGTAGCTTCGGATTAAAATGAACCAGTACTTCAGACATCTGCAAAGCATCTTTGCCATCCTTGTATGCTTCTCACATTCTGTTGTCCAATCCCATGACTATTTTACACATCACTACATTATTAAAACCATTGCATAATTTACTAAGGAACAACTTTGCCATAATTTACTAATCCTAGAAAGGACCTTAAATGCATCACATTTGTTGGATGTAGTGCTTCTAAAATAGCTTCCATCTTTTTAGGTGCGTTAATGTCTAATGTAACCCAAGTACTGGACTGATATATGGGAGAAGTCATGCTCTTTTTGATATGCAGACCATGGGCTTGAAGACATTCCAATGTTGCTTCTAAATTATTCAAGTGCTCTTGTTCACAGGACCCTGTAATTAAAATATAATGATGTGGAGATTATTAAAATATAATCCAGCTAACATTGTACACCAGAGACCACTTAAAATCTGATCCACTGATGTTTGGAATAGGACTGTTGCAGATGTTATTCCAAAGGGCAATATTTATAATGAAACAGACCTTATTGGTGGCACAGTGGTTAGCACTACTACCACAGTGCCAGGGATCTGGGTTCTGATTCCTGGCTTGGGTCGCTGTCTGTGCAGAGACTGCACGTTCTCCCCACGTCTGCGTGGGTTTCCTCCGGGTGCTCCAGTTTCCTCCCACATTCCGAAAGACGGGCTAGTTAGGTTACTCACAACTTGTCCAAATCACCTTGAAGCCTTTTAACATCCTCCACACCACTCATATTGTGGTTGAATATTTAAGGTGGCAAGATGGCAGAGTTATTAGCACAGTTGCCTCACAGTGTCAGGGACCCAGGTTTGATTCTGACCTTGTGTGAAATTTACACATTCTCCCCGTGTCTGTGTGGGTTTCCTCTGGGTGCTCTGGTTTCCTCCCACTGTCCAAAGATGTGCAGGATGGGTGGATTGGCCTTGATAAATGCACAGATTTATGGGGTTAGGGCAGGAGGGGTGGGCCTGGCTAAAATGCTTTTTCAGAGAGTTGGTGCAGACTCAATAGACTGAATGGCCACCTTCAGGATTGTATGGATACATTCCCACCAAGTTTTGTGTTGTCAGCAAAATTGGAAATATTACTTTTGATTCCATCATCCAAATCATTGATGTGTATTGTGAATAGCTGAGGCCCAAACACTGATCCCTGCGGGACACCTCTAGTCACCATCTGCCAATTCAAACAAAGACCCATTTATTCCTACGGTTTACTGTTGGCTAACAGAATTTTGAAAGATAACAACCAACACATCCCATGGCCATCTCATTTAATATTCTGGGATGTGGATTATCAGGCACTAGAGATTCATCAGCTTTCAGCCCCTTTCATTTCTTCAGCACTATTTTTCTAGTAATACTAATTTCTTCCTTCTTACTAGATCCTTGATTCCTTAGGATTGCTGGGAAGTTATTTGTGTCTTCCTCTGTGAAGGCAGAACTAAAGTAATTAACTGATCTGCAATTTCCTTTGTTCTCTATTATAAACTCTCCTGCTTTGAATAGTAAGGAACCTACCTTTGTCTTCACCAACCTTTTTCTTTTTACATAGTTATAGAAGTCTGCTTTTATGTTACTTGTAAGTTTACTCTCATTCTATTTTTCCTCTCTTGATCAATCTCTTTGTCCACTGTTGCTGAGTACTAAGCTTCTCCCAATCCTCAGGCTTGCTACAAAGAATAGTACAGCACAGGCCCTTTGGCCCTCATGTTTACCTATCTAAACCAACCACTTATATCCCTCTATTCCCTGTTTGTTCATATGCCTATCAAGGTAAGTCTTAAATGTGGTTAACTGCCTCAACCACCTCACTTGGCAGTGCATTCCAGGCCCCCACCACCGTGTGTGCAAAATCTTCCCCCCACATCTCCACTGAACCTTTCCCCTCTAAGCTTGAACTTGTGCCCCCTTGTAATTGTCATTTCTGCCCTGGGAAAAAGCTTCCAACTGTTCACCCTATCTATACCTCTCATAATTTTATAAACTTCTATCAGGTCGCCCCTCAGCCTTCGTCTTTCCAGGGAGAACAATCCCAGTTTAATCAATCTCTTCTCATAGCTAATACTCATACCAGGCAACACCCTGGTAAACCTTTTCTGCACTCTCTCCAAAGCCTCCACGTCCTTTTGGTAGTGTGGTGACCAGAATTGAACACAATATTCCAAATGCAGTCTAACCAACGTTTTATAAAACTGTAACATAATTTGCCAACTTTTATACTCGATGCCCAATGAAGCATACCATGTGCTTTCTTCACTTTCTTCACCTTTTGTTAAACACTTCTTTAGATCTAAAACCATTCTCAATTTCTTTTGTGAGCCATTGTTAGGCTACTTTTGTGTTTTTTTCACCAGGAAGGAATATACAACTGTTGCAATGCATACATTTGTTCCTTAAATATTAGCCATTGCCTATCCACCATTCTGCTTTTTAACAAATATCCCCGATCTATCTTAGCCAACTCATGCCTCATACCTTAGTAGTTTCCTTTGTTTAGATTTAGGACCCTAGTTTCAGATCAGACTTCTTCACTTTCCATGCTAATGAAGAATTCCATCATGTTATGGTCACTGTCTTTCTAAAGCACCCTGTACAAAAAGATAACAGCTTCTCATTGCATAATACAAAATCTAAGAGAGCATATTCCCTAGTTGCTTCCTCAACATACTGGTCTAAACCCATCTTGTACACCATTTCAATCTGTTTCTCTCTCAAGTCCAGAAAGTATGCAGAGGAATATAGATAGTTTGAGTGGGCAAGGGTCTGGCAGATGGTGTACAATGTTGGTAAATGTGAAAGATGTGCTGATTAGATTACTCACAACTTGCCTAAATCACCTTGAAGCCTCTTAATATCCTCCACACCACTCACATTGTGGTAGGAATAACAGCACAGTGGACTATTTAAATGGTAAAAAATTGCAGCATGCTGCTGTGCAGAGGGACCTGGGTGTCTTTGTGCATGAATCACAAAAAGTTGGTTTGCAGGTGCAGCAGGTAATTAAATGGAATTCTGTCCTTCATTGCCAGAGGGGATGGAATTTAAAAACAGGGACGTATGTTGCAGCTGTAGAAGGTGCTGGTGAGGCCACACCTGGAGTACCGTGTACAGTTTTGGTCTCCTTACTTGAGAAAGGATATACTGGTACTGGAGGGGGTGCAGAGCCGATTCACTAGGTTGATTCCAGAGTTGAGAGGATTGGCTTATGAAGAGAGACTGAGTAGACTGGGGCTATACTCATTGGAATTCAGAAGAATGAGGGGGGGATCTTATAGAAACATATAAGATTATGACGGGAAAATATAGAAGCAGGGAGGTTGTTTCCACTGGTGGGGGCATAGCCTTACAATAAGGGCAAGCAGATTTAGAACTGAGTTGAGGAGGAACTTCTTCACCAAAAGGGTCATGAATTCCCTGCCCAGTGAAGCAGTTGAGGCCACCTTGTTGAACGTTTTTAAGGCAAAGATAGATAGATTTTTGAACAGTAAAGGAATTAAGGATTATGGTGAGCAGGCAGGTAAGTGGAGCCAATTCTACAAAAAGATCAGTTATGATCTTATTGAATGGTGGAGCAGGCTCGAGGGGCCAGATGGCCTACTCCTATTCCTAGTTCTTATAGTCCCGTTTTAAATGATTGAACTAAAACTATCTACCTGGACAATTCAAAGTGATGGAAGTCAAATGGATCCTTGCTTTAACATCTTGTGCCTTAGCACTGCAGCGAAATGTCAGTCTACAATTATATGCTCTTGTCCTGTCGTCACAAATCCAATGAGCTCAGAAGCCTGATTACTGAAGCCAACAGAGCCTGTAAAAGGGTTTTAGTTGTTTTTTGTGCCAGTATCCATTTTTCCTCCAGGTGGCACAGTGGTTAGCAGTGCACCTCACAGCACCAGGGACCCAGGTTCAATTCTGGCCTGGGGGTCACTGTCTGTGGTGTCTGCACATTCTCCCTGTGTCTGTGTGGGTTTCCTCCAGGTGCTCCGGTTTCCTTCCACAATCCAAAGATGTGCAGTTTAAGCAGATTGGCTATGCTAAATTGCCCTAGTATCAGGGAGACTAGCAGGGTAAGTATGTGGGGTTAAGGGGTAGCGCCTGGGTGGGATTGTTGTCGGTGCAAGCTCGAATGAGCCGAATGGCCTCATTCTGCATTGTAGGAATTCTATGATTCTAATTTTCACTCAGGTTCTGCTTCATACTTGGTGTGAACCAAAGTGGTGAAGCACTGTTGTTGTGGTTCTTTAACATGCTATTAAAATGTACATCTGAACCAACATTACAATCTTTGAAGTCCAACCTTTAGAAAATATCCATTTCCACCAGCAATCACGGCAATAGGATAGGCATGTGCCTGTAAAAAAGGACAGGAAGGGTAGGATTCGAGAACCGTGGATAACCAGGGAAATTGAGGGATTGGTCAAAAAGAAAAGAGGCGTACATGAGGTCCAGGCAGCTAAAAACAGAGGGAGCTCTGGAGGAATACAAAGGAAGTAGGAAAGAACTCAAACGAGGAATTAGAAGGGCAAAAAGGGGTCACGAAATGTCCTTGGCAGACAGGATTAAGGAGAATCCCAAGGCATTTTATTCATACGTTAGGAACAAAAGGGTTGTCAGGGAAAAAAAATCAGACCTCTCACGGACAAAAGTGGGGAATTATGCTTAGAGCCCAAAGAAGTAGGGGAGATCCTAAATGAATACTTTGCATCGGTATTCACAAAGGAGAGGGATGTGTTGACTGGGAGTGTCTCGGAGGGGAGTGTTGACCCATTAGCGAAAATCTCCATTACAAGGGAGGAAGTGTTAGGTTTTTTAGGGAATATAATGACTGACAAATCCCCAGGGCCTGATGGAATCTATTCAAGGCTGCTCAGGGAGACGAGAGATGAAATCGCTGGGCCTCTGACACAAATCTTTGTCTCGTCACTGGACACAGGTGAGGTCCCAGAGGATTGGAGAATAGCTAATGTGGTCCCGTTATTTAAGAAGGGTAGGAAGGATAACCCGGGAAATTATAGGCCGGTGAGCTTGACGTCCGTGGTAGGGAAGTTGTTGGAGAGGATTCTGAGAGACAGGATGTATGCGCATTTAGAAAGGAATAAACTCATTCACGATCGTCAGCATGGTTTTGAGAGAGGGAGGTCATGCCTCACTAACCTGGTAGAGTTTTTTGAAGAAGTGACTAGAATGGTAGACGAGGGAAGGGCCGTGGATGTTGTATATATGGACTTTAGTAAAGCGTTTGACAAAGTCCCTCATGGTAGGTTGGTGCAAAAGGTTGGATCTCATGGGATAAAGGGGGAGGTGGCTAGATGGGTGGAGAACTGAGGTGTATAAAATTATGAAAGGCATAGATAGGGTGAACGGTGGGAAGCTTTTTCCCAGGTCGGTGGTGACGTTCACGAGGGGTCATAGTTTCAAGGTGAGGGGGTGGGGGGGGGAGGTTTAACACGGATATCAGAAGGACGTATTTTACACAGAGGGTGATGGGGGCCTGGAATGCGCTGCCGGGCAAGGTGGTGGAGGCGGACACACTGGGAACGTTTAAGACTTATCGAGATAGCCACATGAACGGAGTGGGAATGGAGGGATACAAAAGAATGGTCTAGTTTGGAGGGCCGAAGGGCCTGTTCCTGCGCTGTATTGTTCTTTGTTCAATGAGGTTAGCACTGCTACAGAACAGCACCAGGGACCCGGTTGAATCCCAGCCTTGGACAACAGTGTGGAGTTTGCATGTTTGCCCAGTGTCTGCGTGGGTGCTCCAATTTCCCCCCAGTCCAAAGACGTGGAGGTTAGGTGGATTAACCATGATAAGTGCATGGGGTTACAGGGATACGGCAAGGTATGGGCCTGGAGAAGATACTCTGTCAGAGAGTTGGTGCACTCGGGGGCCGAATGGCCGCCTTCTACACTGCAGGGATTCTATGGAAAAAATTGAAAAGTGTGCAGAATGCATAACGACATACAACCACCACAAAAAGCAGAGACAGAAAGAAATGTCACTGCTCCAATAGATAACCAATGGCATTGACAATTCTCAATTACATTAGTTTGCAGTAGATCTCAATTTACACAATACCAATACTAAAAGTATTGAAATTGTGGCGAATAATGAAATACCATACTGAGGGAGGCAGGTTTGATTTGCTCATCCAGCTGAGTTTTCAATGTCAGCTACATGGATTTGCCAAGCACCCAGCAAACATCTCAAAACAGGGAAAATGAAGAATTGGACAGGCTCTACACTCCTGTGTCTTTCAGCTTTAACGCCTCTCCACCACAGTAGCCATGGGCTAAAACCAATTTTAAATATCCCATGTCCCAGTATCTTTGTAAGATGTATGTCATTGCTGGAAAGTTAAGAATAGAATAGAATAGAAACCCTACAGTACAGAAAGAGGCCGTTCGGCCTATCGAGTCTGCACCGACCACAATCCCACCCAGGCCCTACCCCCATATCCCTACACATTTACCCACTAATCCCTCTAACCTACGCATCTCAGGACACTAAGGGCAATTTTAGCATGGCCAATCAACCTAACCCGCACATCTTTGGACTGTGGGAGGAAACCGGAGCACCCGGAGGAAACCCACGTAGACACGAGGAGAATGTGCAAACTCCACACAGACAGTAACCCGAGCCGGGAATCAAACCCAGGTCCCTGGAGCTGTGAAGCAGCGGTGCTAACCACTGTGCTACCATGCCGCTCTTAATAAGAAATCAAATTACTTGCCAGTCTGCAACATCTGCTCAGAAGGTACAAATTATTACTTTTCAGGAAAGAAAATACTAAAAAAGTCAGATTTGCTAGGTACAACCTAGTGCATTTCATTAAGCCACATGCCCAGCCCCGAACTGGCTTAAACATTTATTTATTTTGATCATCATATCCCCTTCCCGAAACCAAACCTAGAAATTCATTTTGGGAACCACACAATTTTATATCCAGTAAAATATTTATGTAATAATTTATTACTGCAGATATTGTTCAGTTGCAAATTTTCCTTGAAGAAATTTACAATGTTAATTACCACAATATTTTACAGCAGAGTAGTCAGGAATAAAGAGTCATAGAAAGTCTTCAATACAATATCATGAATTAATATGCACATTATAAATGAACTTGTTTCTATGTGGTATTTTTCACGATCTCAGGATATCCCAAAGCACTTCACGGCTAAATAAATATTTTGAAGTGCAGTCACTGTTGTAAGGAAATGCAGCCAATTTGCACAAAGCAAGGTCCATAATCAGCATTGATAAATGACCAGATAATCATTTTTTTTGGTGGAGTTGGCTGGGCAATAACTATCACACAACATTACAACTGAAATTCACTATGGTTGTAAGTAAAGCCACTGAAAATAAACAGTTCTGATTATCACCACAAAAAGCAACTTCAATTGATTTTTCTTGGATTCTTGGAAATAAAAGCAAACATCTTTCAAAAATTCCAGTTTCACAACATACACTGGGTTACAAATCAGCCTGGCCTATGATACTTGTAAGACATGGCCGGAAAAAGAGGGTATGCTTAAAATACTGTATTTAAAATATTTGCTTCAAAGACTATTGGTTACAATAAGCAGTGACATGTGAGATGGTTGCCAAGCCAGATCATGTCAGTACCTAGCCTCACAAGGTAAAAGTGACAATGTTGTCATGAGGGTACGAGTCAGGCATCAAATATTCACGAGTTTTGTTCAGGCTGAAGCTTTCTGGAGCCTGCTGCAGGATAAGACAATATTGGCTCATTATGGTGCACAATTTTTAAAATAGTTTCCATTTTCAGTATGTAGACAATGCTGTTGGGACTAGTAAATAAACACTACCCATTTCAATAGATTTAAATCTTTAATAGCTGATTAATTACGATTCATACATTTGTTTATTGCAGTATAGTACTCACTCAAGCACTGCTTAAAAATGCAGAGTGTACAAAGTTTAAATTAAGACATTGCAGATTTTGACTAAGTATTTGGTTTAATATAAATAATGTCATTACCACACAATGTGTTGACAAGTACTTAACACTGTTATTTTACAATGGTTAAAATGATGGGTGTAGAATGTATTTCTCTGCATTTAAACAATGTTTGGAGAGCGGGCAGGGGAACAGATGAAGATGGAGAGCATGTGCACATAGACAATCTGGCGAGATAAAAAAAAACACTGAGACCAACACGCTGCAATCGTTCACAAGTGTTGTGACTGCCCATTCAGCTCCTGAGTAATGAAGATTTACAATACTCTTAGGAGGGAAAAAAAATTCACTCTCCATCCATCTATACTTAAAAGATCTACCAAATTACTCAAGCATTTAACTTTTTGATGTACATCAGAGGGATGGAAAACATTTTTATCCATTTTGTATTAGACATGCTCACCATTGGAGATCCACTCACACAACAGCAATTTTAAATTTTGGTTTATCACAAAAGATACATTTTAATAAAGTACAAAAAACCTAGTTTTTTGGTTTTAATCTGTAACTAAATACTTTTATTCACACATTCTCACTTTAATTTTGATTAAAGCATTTTTAAATTGTTTTTAGCCAATTAGTTTTTTCTCTTCCAAATATTTAAGAATGAATGACACTGTCCCATATAATGGACCATTTATTTTAGCTGGAGCCTCAATCAGCCCACTTCAGATGAAAACCTTTTGACATGTTTGAGGAATTATTAAGGAAGCACAGTTATGTTCCACTGAAACAGATATACATACTACACTGTTACAACTCCTCCAGACATTGCTATAAAAAATAATGCAAAACATGTCAATGAACTGTGCATATAAGTTAGAAAACAGCTGGACCATGCTGTAAACTAGGAAGCAGAAGTAGAATGACATTTATGATCTGTCCCCAAAAGATCATTCAAAATTAAAAGTCAGTTTCCCTTGAGCAGACCTGGTGCTGGATATGGTCACTAATGTTAAGGTAGCTCTGGGATGAGCTGTACAAATGCATAGCTAGTGCAAATATTCTTCCACTGTGGCAAACGCACAAGAACCGATTCCCAATCGGGCCATCAACTCCAAACACTTTGAAGCCTGTCCAATGGCGAGCGCAAGCGGGGGTTGCTTTGGCAGATTGTGAGACTCTGAAATAGGAAAGACAAAATAAGTAAATTTGGCTGCAACTTCAATACAGCGAATGAACAATTGCGTCAATTTGGGGATTATACAACACTCAGTGAAATAAACAGCCATATAAAAGATTCATTTAGACAAATGATCCTCCTGACAAAAACAGTGAAATAAACATTCAAAAGAATAACACCCACAAACACTATGATCCATCACAAAGCCAACATCCCACAAACAGCAATTGAGATAAATAACCAGTTAATGTCCTTTTGTCAAAACATAACATTAGCCAGAATTTCCTGTTCCTGTTTTACACAATATCCCTTCCAAAGACTGACAATTAACGTTATGGTTCAAGACCAACAGGGTATGAATTTCATAGAATCATAGCATCCCTAGAGTGCAGAAAGAGGCCATTCTGCTCATTGAGCCTGCACCGACAACAATTCCACCCTGGCCCTACACCCATGACCCCACATTTTTACCCTGCTAATCCCTGACACCCAAGAGTCAATTTAGTATGGCCAATCAACCCAACCCGCACATCTTTGGACTGTGGGAGAAAACTGAAGCACCCGGAGGAAACCCACGCAGAGACAGGGAGAATGTGCAAACTCCTCACAGACAGTGACCCAAGGCCGGAATTGAACATGGGTCCCTGGCGCTGTGTGACACTGTGAGGCAGCAGTGCTAACCACGGTGCCATCATCCCGCCCAATCTTGCATCTTCTGGTTTCAAGGCAAGGATGTTTCCAAATAAGCCAAATTGACAATTAAAACACAAATATGAAAAGCTGATTGATTTTTCCCTGGAAAGTAACACGTTAAATGTTTGTAAATACGATGGATTAAATAATAAAAGGGAAGGATTGCTCTCATGCAATGTGTTCATGGAAGGAATAAAAAGATTCATTTGGTCGAATCATCCTCCTTACAAAAAATGTCATTAAGATGATCGGCGTTACTGCAGTTATTACTGTATATTATAAGAGAATGCAGGACAGCACACTCAAACTGGGTATTTGGCATGATTCATTAGGATAGATTGCTTTCAATGGGTTCAGGTCAATTTGACAGATTTGTGGGGCTCCAGTCACAGCATTTCAGCTCGGTTGCACTATGGTACCTGTTGATCCTTTATGGAAATTTTCAGGCTGCTAGGAGGAGGATATCCCCTCTTTGCAATTGACCATTGCATTTAGATGCTTATAAGCAGAGGACTTTCAGTAACTGCACGGTCAGATTAGTCTTTTATAGCTTTCTATACATGTCACTAATAGCTGGATTTTTTAAAGTGAGGGGCCATGATGTGAATATGCCGGTGTTGAACTGGGGTAGGCACAGTAAGAAGTCTCACAACACCAGGTTAAAGTCAACAGTTTATTTGGCAGCATGAGCTTTTGGAGCGCTGCCCCTTCACCAAGTGAGTGGAGGATTGTAGGAGCGAATGCGGTACCGTTATTTAAGAAGGGTAGCAGGGATAACCCGGGTAATTATAGGCCAGTGAGCTTGACGTCCGTGGTAGGGACGTTGTTGGAGAGGATTCTTAGAGACAGGATGTATGCGCATTTAGAACGGAACAATCTCATTAGTGACAGACAGCATGGTTTTGTAAGAGGGAGGTCGTGCCGTACAAATTTGGAGGAGTTTTTTGAGGAAGTGACAAAAACGGTTGACGAAGAAAGGGCCGTGGATGTCGTCTATGTGGATTTCAGTAAGGCATTTGACAAAGTCCCTCATGGCAGGTTGGTTAAGAAGGTTAAGGCTCATGGGATACAAGGAGAGGTGGCTAGATGGGTAGAAAACTGACTTGGCCACAGGAGACAGAGGGTAGCAGTCAAAGGGTCTTTTTCCGGCTGGAGGTCTGTGACCAGTGGTGTTCCGCAGGGTTCTGTACTGGGACCTCTGCTATTTGTGATATATATAAATGATTTGGAAGAAGGTGTAACTGGTGCTATCAGCAAGTTTGCGGATGACACTAAGATGGCTGGACTTGCGGATAGCGATGAACATTGTCGGACAATACAGCAGGATATAGATAGGCTGGAAAATTGGGCGGAGAAATGGCAGATGGAATTTAATCCAGATAAATGCGAAGTGATGCATTTTGGAAGAACTAACGTAGGGGGGAGTTATACAATAAATGGCAGAGCCATCAAGAGTATAGAAACACAGAGGGACCTAGGTGTGCAAGTCCACAAATCCTTGAAAGTGGCAGCTCAGGTGGAGAAGGTGGTGAAGAAGGCATATGGTATGCTTGCCTTTATAGGACGGGGTATAGAGTATAAAAGCTGGAGTCTGATGTTGCAGCTGTATAGAACGCTGGTTAGGCCACATTTGGAGTACTGCATCCAGTTCTGGTCGCCGCACTACCAGAAGGACGTGGAGGCTTTAGAGAGAGTGCAGAGAAGGTTTACCAAGATGTTGCTTGGTATGGAGGGTCTTAGCTATGAGGAGAGATTGGGTAAACTGGGCTTGTTCTCCCTGGAAAGACGGAGAATGAGGGGAGACCTAATAGAGGTGTACAAAATTATGAAGGGTATAGATAGGGTGAACAGTGGGAAGCTTTTTCCCAGGTCGGAGGTGACGATCACGAGGGGTCACGGGCTCAAGGTGAGAGGGGCGAGGTGTAACTCAGATATCAGAGGGACGTTCTTTACACAGAGTGGTGGGGGCCTGGAATGCACTGCCAAGTAGGGTGGTGGAGGCAGACACGCTGGCATCGTTTAAGACTTACCTGGATAGTCACATGAGCAGTCTGGGAATGGAGGGATACAAACGAATGGTCTAGTTGGACCAATGAGCGGCACAGGCTTGGAGGGCCGAAGTGCCTGTTTCCTGTTCTGTATTGTTCTTTGTTGGAGATCACAGAGATGGGGAAGGGTGTAGGGAAGTTTAATTTAGATAATTATTTACAACTAGTTTGTAGTTTAGTCATGGACTTTAGTCAAATAATTAATGTATGTCAACCCGATATGATTTTGTGCTGAATTCTGCAACACTGGCTCATCACATGACTTAGTCATAGCATCATACTCAAACTTGACAAGGGAGAAAAAAACCATACGGCCCTAAAGCCTGTGATGCAAGACGTCACAGTTTCAACTGATGTGGAACTGTCCACCTCCCTAACAATTATTATCAGCTGTATTCAAAGACCTATTGTGCAAGTGCTCAGACATTCAGCCTTGTGCTTTAAATTAGTGCAGTTTAACTTGTGATGTTTAGAAAGGTCACTTACTTCCACTGTATTTAACCATCTTTAGTTTTGTAAGTTTGGATTTAAATTCTGTAATTTGCTTCTGACATCCTAGTTCTTTTAAATCTTAATATCCGTTAGGTGAATGTGTTTTGTTATTTTTAGCACATCAATTTCAAGCATTGATTTTATATACAATGTAAATTTCTGTACATTTGTAAGTTTTACAAAACTATTCTGTCTTTTTAATTGATTTATACCAAGCACCAACAGATACAGCAAAAACATGCTTTGGTAAAGCAGTTACCTCAAGAAAAATACATTAAGATCAGTTTAAATGAAGTTCTACAGGGCTTACTGTTACCTATCGATCAATTAGACATCTGGATCGATTAATCCACGTCCTCAGATGTCACAATAAGTCTTATCTCAAATAAAATCAGACATCAAAACCATTCTCACTTGTATTCTATATATACGCATGACCCAATTTGTAATTTTCTGTTACAAGCAACTTTACCACTTTACCCTTTGTTTTAAAAGTAAAGTAACCAATTCAAAGTAACCACAGAAAGGAGTATCAACTTTCAACTGACCTGTACAAAACAGTGTCGCTGATAATGGTCTGATTTAATACCAATTAAACAAAGTCTGAAACAATGAACTCAAGATATCAATCATGAGGGCATGACATCATACTTTCCCCATCCTGAACAACTGGGCAAGGAAGATATCAAAACATTCTTTTATCTTAACTAGTAAAGTAATAGAAACAAACTTTAATGAGAGAGGTTGTTCCGCAAATAATTGACATTTGAGAGGGCCAGTCAGGGAACAATGGGATATGACACCATAGAACCATAGAACTGGAAGTAACCATAGAACCATAGAAACCCTACAGTGCAGAAAGAGGCCATTCGGCCCATCGAGTCTGCACCGACAGCAATCCCACCCAGGCCCTATCCCAGTATCCCTACATATTTACCCACTAATCCCTCTAACCTACGCATCCTGAGACACTAAGGGGCAATTTAGCTTGGCCAATCAACCTAACCCGCACATTTTTGGACTGTGGGAGGAAACCGGAGCACCCGGAGGAAGCCCACGCAGACATGGGGAGAAGGTGCAAACTCCGCACAGACCGTGACCCGAGCCGGGAATCGAACCCTGGCCCTGGAGCTGTGAAGCAGCAGTGCTAACCACTGATAGATGACCACCACCCTTGAGAAACATAAGAACATAAGAAATAGGAGCAGGAGTAGGCCATCTAGCCCCTCAAGCCTGCTCCGCCATTCAATAAGATCATGGCTGATCTGATAGTGGGTTCAGTTCCACTTAACCGCCCGCTCCCCATAATCCTTAATTCCCTTAATGGTTAAAAATCTACCTATCTGTGACTTAAACACATTTAACGAGGTAGCCTCTACTGCTTCATTGGGCAGAGAATTCCAAAGATTCACTACCCTCTGGGAGAAGAAGTTCCTCCTCAACTCTGTTCTAAATTGACTCCCCCGTATTTTGAGGCTATGCCCCCTAGTTCTTGTTTCCATTGTAAGTGGAAATAACCTCGCTGCTTCTACCCTGTCTAGCCCCTTCATTATCTTATATGTCTCTATAAGATCTCCCCTCAACCTTCTAAACTCCAATGAGTACAGGCCCAGTCTACTCAATCTCTCCTCATAAGCTAACCCCCTCATCTCCGGAATCAACCTGGTGAACCTTCTCTGTACCCCCTCCAAAGCTAATATATCCTTTCTTAAATAAGGGGACCAAAATTGTACACAGTACTCTAGGTGCAGCCTCACCAGTACCCTGTACAGTTGCAGCATGACCTCCCTGCTTTTATACTCCATCCCTCTCGCGATAAAGGCCAACATTCCATTTGCCTTCTTGATTACCTGCTGCACCTGCAAACTGAGTTTTTGTGATTCATGCACAAGGACTCCCAGGTCCCTCTGCACAGTAGCATGTTGTAATTTTTCACCGTTTAAATAATAGTCCATTTTACTATTATTCCTTCCGAAGTGGATAACCTCACACTTACCAACATTATACTCCATCTGCCAGATCCTTGCCCGCTCACTAGCCTATCCAAATCTCTCTGCAGACTGTGTCCTCCACACAATTTGCTTTCCCACTCATCTTTGTGTCATCCGCAAACTTTGTTACCCTACGCTCGGTCCCCTCCTCCAGATCGTCTATGTATATGGTAAATAGTTGAGGCCCCAGCACCGTTCCCTGCGGCTCGCCACTAGTCACTGATTGCCAACCGGAAAAGCACCCATTTATTCCGACTCTCTGCTTTCTGTTAGATAGCCAATCCTCAATCCACGCTAACACTTTACCCCCAACTCCCTATACCTTTATCTTATGCAGCAACCTTTCGTGAGGCACCTTATCCATTCCAAACCTAGGCCAATCTCAGACTGATCACGCACCTCATAAGCCAATTAGGAAATAGTCTCGCCTCATTTAGGCCACAGTGCAATACCATTGATCACACTGTGGGGTGTGGCTTGGAGAGTTAATAAGCAACAGCTTTCACTGAGCATGTCGCATAGCAAGAGACTGCTGTCCACATGGAAGAAAAGGTTTTCGGAAAGTAACAGAGAACAAGTGTCAACCTACTCCCAAGGCCGAACCAGGAAGCAAACACAGTAGTATGCTGGTCAACTTCTGCCCTGTTTTTGACAAGTATTAAGTTACAACTTAAAAATCTCCTGAGTTACTTTCACTAAACTGTCTCATGCAGCCTATATGGTTAAAGTCTCAAAAGAACACAATTCGAATTTAAGTTCAAATAGTACCCGGAACTTAGGGAGGGATTTGAAAGCAAGAAGAAGAATTTTCAAATCAAACATTGTTTGACTGGGATCCCAAAGTAGTCCAGTAAGCAAGGGGTGGTAGGTGAATGGGATTTGGTGAGAGTAAAGCAGCAAAGTTTTCGATGTTCAAGTTTACAGAGAATCGAATGTGGGAGGGTGACCAGGAGCGCATTGCATTAGTTGATCCTAGAGATAAAGACACAAATGGGGGTTTCGGCAGCAGGTGAGCTGAGACAGAGGCAGAGTGGAATAATGTTAGGAGATGGAAGTAGATGGTGTTAGTAATGTGCAGATATATAAATGATTTGGAGGAAAATGTAACTGGTTTGATTAGTAAGTTTGCGGACGACACAAAGGTTGGTGGATTTGTGGATAGCGATGAGGACCGATACAGCTAGATATAGATCAGTTGGAGACATGGGCGGAGAGATGGCAGATAGAGTTTAATCCGGACAAATTGTGAGGTAATGCATTTTGAAAGGTCTAATACAAATAGGAAATATACAGTAAATGGCAGAACCCTTAGGAGTATTGATAGGCAAAGGGATCTGGGTGTACAGGTACACAGGTCACTGAAAGTGGCAATGCAAGTGGAGAAGATAGTCAAGAAGGCATAAGGCATGCTTGCCTTCAACAGCCGAGGCACTGAGTTAAAAAATTGGCAAGTAATGTTGCAGCTTTATAGAACCTTAGTTAGGCCGCACTTGGAATAGTGTTCGATTCTGGTCGCCACACTACCAGAAGGATGTGGAGGCTTTGAAGAGGGTACAGAAAAGATTTACAGGATGTTGCCTGGTATGGAGGGCATTAGCTATGAGGAGAGGTTGGAGAAACTTGGTTTGTTCTCACTGGAACGACGGAGGTTGAGGGACGACCTGATAGAAGTCTACAAGATTAAGAGAGGCATGGACAGAGTGGATAGTCAGAAGCTTTTTCTCAGGATGGAAGAGTCAATTACTAGGGGGCACAGGTTTAAGGTGCGAGGGGCAAGGTTTAAAAGAGATGTACGAGGCAGATTTTTTTTTTTATAAACACAGAGGGTGGTGGGTGCCTGGAACTCATTGCCGGGGGAGGTAGTGGAAGCGGATACAGTAGTGACTTTTAAGGGGCGTCTTGACAATACATGAATAGGATGGGAATAGAGGGATATGGTCCCCGGAAGAGTAGGGGGTTTTAGTTAAGTTGGGCAACATGATCGGTGCAGGCTTGGAGGGCCGAAGGGCCTCTTCCTGTGCTGTGATTTTCTTTGTTCTTTGTATATGTGGTTGGACTTTCATCTTGGGTCAAATATGACACCAAGGTTGTGAACAATCTTAGTTTAGATTCAGTTGCCAGGGAGAGGAATAGAGTTGGTAGCTCAGGAACAGAAGACAATTGCTTCAGTCTTCCCAATTGTTAATTGGAAGACATTTCTATTCATCTAGTACTAGATGTCAGATAAATAGCCTGATAAATTAACAGCAGGAGGGGGTTTAAGAGAGGTGGGGTGGTGAGGTACGACTGGGTGTTGTCAGTATACAGATGAAAACATGAGGACATTTAAATGAGCATTAGTGGGGCCATGGAGGTCACGGGTAATGATGTAACAATGAGAAACCGTAGCATGTTACTCTTCATGATTAGAGTTAAGAATGGAACCACGTGAGAGCAATCCCACCCAGTTGGACGGCAGTCGAGAGACGTTGAAGAAGGGTGGTGCTATTAGCCTGTCAAAGGATGCAGATAGGTCAAGAAGGATGTTACAGTCACAAAGGATGTCATTTGTGAATTTGATAGGAGCTGTTTCAACACTGTGGCAGGGGTAGAAACTGCACTGGAGGAATTCCAACATGGAGCCTTGACAAAGATGGGATCAGATTTGGGAGGCAACAATACGATCTAGGACTATGAAGAGAAGGGGGAATTTGTGTATGTAAGTTTTCAAGGTTGGTGGGTAAAAAGTATGCTTTAGAGGGAGGGGCGATTAGTGGCAGATTTGAGAGAGAAGGACTGCAGCTGAAGAGGCCAAACCATTTACAGTGGCTAACATGGTCTCCAGGAGAGTAAGTTGGGTGGTCAGCAGTTTAGAGGTTGAGGGAGCAGATGATGAATCTCACAGACAAAGTGAGCTCAGTGCAGGTTATGAGAAGAAATAGACAAGAAAGACAAAGGCATGAGTTCAGGGCTGCAAAAGAGGAAACAAAAACAGAAAATGCTGGAAAATCTCAGCAGTTCTGACAGCACCTGTCAGAGAGATAGAATAGAGTCAATGTTTTGAGTCTGGATGGGTCATTCTCTTCTCTCCCCGCAGATGATGTCAGACCTGCTAAGATTTTCCAACATTTTCAGTTTTTGTTTCAGATTCCAGCAGCCGCAGTATTTTGCTTTTATCTGCAAAAGAGGAAGTTAGGTCTTGTGGATTGGTGTATGGGAAGGATGTGGCAGAGAAAGCTGATTGGATAGTCTTGATCTTAGTGACAATGAAATCCATGGGCTCCTCATTGGTTCCTGAAGGCGAGGGTGGAGGAGCTGGGGAGAGGAGTTTAAGAATATGGTTTTCAGTAAAAGCCAGGTGGTTAATTTTGCATTTTAGGATGATTCTGGAAGTGAGCAGTGGATAAGAACCAGATAGTGCTTTGTGTGGTCCAACCAGATTTGGAGGTGAATGGCTCGACCTGTTTGCCAGATCTTTTATGTCTGTTAAGGTAATTAATTCCCTTGAGGGAATGGAGATATAGGTCATACAATGGGAAGTGGCCAGGGTGAGAGAGAGTAATTGTTTTTTGGGCACTCGGACATTAGGTGGAGGTGAGATTACAGTTGAGCAAAGCTGATCTTAACCATGAATGATGAACTCAAACAATCATGTCATTACACTGGCATGTACTCATGTTAGATGTAAGAATTTGTTGAGTGTGTTCAGGAGGAATTTCTCATTCAGTATGTGGATGGCCCGACTAGAGAGGGGGCAAAACTTGACCTCCTCTTGGGAAATAAGGAAGGGCAGGTGACAGAGGTGTTAGTGAGGGATCACTTTGGGACCAGTGACCATAATTCCATTAGTTTTAAGATAGCTATGGAGAAAGTTAGGTCTGTCCCAAAAGTTAAAATTCTAAATTGGGGCAAGGCCAATTTTGATGGTATCAGGCAGGAACTTTCGAAAGTTAATTGGGGGAGTCTGTGGGAAGGAAAAGGGACATCTGGTAAGTGGCACGCTTTCAAAAGTGTGTTAACCAGGGTTCAGGGTAAGCACATTCCTCTGAGAGTGAAGGGCAAGGCTGGCAGAAGTAGATGGATGACTCAGGATATTGAGGCCCTGGTCAAGAAGAAGAAAGAGGCACATGACATGCACAGGCAGCTGGGATCAAGTGAATCCCTTGAAGAGTATAGGGGGTGTAGGAGTTAAGAGAGAAATCAGGAGGGCAAAAAGGGGACACGAAATTGTTTTGGCAGATAAGACAAAGGGGAATCCAAAGAGCTTCTACAAATACATAAAGGGCAAAAGAGTAACAAGGCAGAGAGTAGGGCTTCTTAAGGATCAACAAGGTCATCTATGTGCGGATCCACAAGAGATGGGTGAGATCCTAAATGAATATTTCTCATCAGTATTTACTGTTGAGAAAAGCATGGATGTTAGGGAACTTGGGGAATTAAATATTGATGACTTGAGGACATATTACAGTGAAGGAGGTGCTGGAAGTCTTAAAGCACATCAAGGTAGATAAATCTGCAGGACCTGATGAGGTATATCCCAGGACGTTGTGGGAGGCTAGGGAGGAAATTGCGGGTCCCCTAGCCGAGATATTTGAATCATCGATAGTCACGGGTGAGGTGCCTGAAGATTGGAGAGTGGCAAATGTTGTGCCTTTGTTTAAAAAGGGCTGCAGGGAAAAGCCTAGGAACTACAGGCCAGTTAGCCTCACATCTGTGGTGGGTAAATTGTTGGAAGGTATTTTGAGAGACAGGATCTACAGGCATTTAGAAATGCAAGGACTGATTAGGGACAGTCAGCATGGCTTTATGAGTGGAAAATCATGTCTCACAAATTTAATTGAGTTTTTTGAAAGGGTAACCAAGTAGATAGATGAGGGCAGTGCAGTTGATGTTGTCTACATGGACTTTAGCAAGGCCTTTGACAAGATACCGCATGGTAGGTTGTTGCATAAAGTTAAATCTCATGGGATCCAGGGTGAGGTATCTAAATGGATACAAGTGGTTGTAGAGAGTTGTTTTTCAAACCGGAGGCCTATGACCAGCGGTGTGCCTCATGGATCGGTGCTGGGCCCACTGTTATTTGTCATTTATATTAATGATTTGGATGAGAATATAGGGGACATGGTTAGTAATTTTGCAGATGACACCAAGATTGGTGACATGGTGGACAGTGAGGAAGGTTATCTCCAATTGCAGCGGGATCTTGATCAATTGGGCCAGTGGGCTGACGAAAGGCAGATGGAATTTAATTTAGACAAATGCGAGGTAATGCATTTTGGTAGATTGAACCAGGGCAGGACTTACTCAGTTAATGGTAGGGCGTTGGGGAGAGTTACAGAACAAAGAGATCTGGGGGTGCATGTTCATAGCTCCTTGAAAGTGGAGTCACGGGTGGACAGAGTGGTGCAGAAGGCATTCGGCATGCTTGGTTTCATCGGTCAGAACATTGAATACAGGAGTTGGGACGTCTTGTTGAAGTTGTACAAGGCATTGGTAAGGCCACACTTGGAATACTGTGTGCAATTCTGGTCACCCTATTATAGAAAGGATATTATTAAACTAGAAAAAGAGTGCAGAAAAGATTTACTAGGATGCTACCAGGACTTGATGGATTGAGTTATAAGGAGAGGCTGAACAGACTGGGGCTTTTTTCTCTGTAGCATAGGAGGCTGAGGGGTGACCTCATAGAGGTCTATAAAATAATGAGGGGCATAGACAAGGTAGATAGTCAATATCTTTTCCCAAAGGTAGGGGAGTCTAAAACTAGAGGGCATAGGTTTAAGGTGAGAGGGGAGAGATACAAAAGTGTCCAGAGAGGCAATTTTTTCACACAGAAAGTGGTGAGTGTCTGGAACAAGCTGCCAGAGGTAGTAGTAGAGGCGGGTACAATTTTATCTTTTAAAAATTAAAAAGCTCCTATTTCTTATGTTCTTATGTTCTTAAAAAGCATTTAGATAGTTACATGGGTACGATGGGTATAGAGGGATATGGGCCAAATGCAGGCAATTGGGATTAGTTTAGGGTTTAAAAAAAAGGGCGTCATGGACAAGTTGGGCCGAAGGGCCTGTTTCCATGCTGTAAACCTCTATGACTCTATCATAAGAACTAGGAGCTGGAGGAAGCAATTCAGCCCTTGAGCCTGCTCCGCTATTCAATACGATTATGGCTGATCTTGTCTTGGTCTCAACTCCACTTTGCTGCCCATTCTCCATAACCCTTCAACCCATTACTAATTAAAAATCTGTCTAGACAGACGGCTTAGAGCCTTAATGCTTGCGCAGAACTTGGATGTGGTTGCAGTGACGGAGACTTGGTTAAAAGGACAGGACTGGCAGCTGAATATTCCGGGGTACAAGTGTTCTAGGCGAGACAGAGGAGGGGCGAGGAGAGGTGGGGGAGTAGCAATGCTGGTTAGGGAGCATATTACAGCGGTACAGAGGGTGGACAATCTGGAAGGGTCAGGTAACGAGTCACTGTGGGTGGAGCTCAGAAACAGGAAGGGCGCAGTCACTATGCTGGGGCTATACTACAGGCCTCCCAACAGCCCGCGGGAAGTTGAAGAACGGATATGTAAGGAGATTCTGGACAGGTGCAGAAAAATAGGGTTGTTGGTAGTGGGAGACTTTAATTTCCCTCACATAGACTGGAAATCGCTTAGGGCTGGGGGCCTGGATGGGGAAGAATTTATAAAATGCATACATGAAAGTTCTTCGGAATAATATGTTGACAGTCCAACTAGAGAGGGGGCTATACTGGACCTAGTACTGAGGAATGAACCCGGTCAGGTCATCAAAGTTGCAGTAGGGGAACATGTGGCAAATAGTGACCACAATTCTGTAAACTTTAGGATAGTAATGGAAAAAGATGAGTGTTGTCCTATGGGTAAGGTACTGAATTGGGGGAAGGCTAACTACAGCCGGATTAGGCAGGATTTGGTGGCTGTTGATTGGGTGAGGCTGTTCAAGGGTAAATTGTGGGAGTCTTTTAAGGAGCAGTTGATAGGACTGCAGGACAGGCATGTGCCTGTAAAGAGGAAGGATAGGAAAGGTAGGATTCGAGAGCCCTGGATAACCAGTGAAATTCTGGGTCTAATCAAAAAGAAAAAAGAGGCATACATGAGGTCCAGGCAGCTAAAAACAGATGGAGCACTGGAGGAATACAGAGAAAGTAGAAAAGAACTCAAACAGGGACTTAGAAGGGCAAAAAGGGGTCACGAAATGTCCTTGGCAGACAGGATTAAGGAGAATCCCAAGGCATTTTATACATACGTTAGGAACAAGAGGGTTGTTAGGGAAAGAATCGGAGACCTCTCAGGGAACAAAGGAGGGGAATTATGCTTAGAACCAAAGGACAGAGTGTACAGAGTGGCCAAAACTAGTGGGGAATTAGAAGATTGGGAAAGCTTTAAAAAAACAACAAAGAACTACTAAGAAAGTGATAAAGAAAGGAAAGATAGATTATGAAACTAAACTAGCACAAAATATAAAAACTGATAGTAAAGTTTTTACAAATATATAAAAAAGGAAAAGAGTAGCTAAAGTAAATGTTGGTCCCTTAGAAGACGAGAAGGGGGATTGAATAATGGAAAACGAGGAAATGGCCGTGGCCTTATACAAGTTTTTTGTGTCGGTCTTCACGGTAGAGGACACAAATAGCTTACTGAAAATTGATGGTCGTGGGACTGTAGGGGGTGAGGTCCTTAAAACGATTACTATTACTAAAGAGGTAGTGCTTGGTAGGCTAATGGGACTAAAGATAGGCAAGTCCCCGGGCCCGGATGGAATGCATCCCAGAGTACTGAAAGAAATGGCAGAAGTAATAGTGGATGCGTTGGACTCTGGGGAAGAGCCGGCTGATTGGAAAACAGCTAATGTGACACCACTGTTTAAAAAAGGAGATCGACAAAAGGTGGGTAACTACAGGCCGGTTAGCTTAACGTCCGTGGTTGGGAAATTGCTGGAATCCATCATTAAAGAAGAAATAGCAGGACACGTGGAAAAAATGATTCGATCAAGCAGACACAGCATGGATTCATGATGGGAAAGTAGTGTTTGACGAATTTACTGGATTTTTATGAAGATGTAACGAGTGCAGTTGACAGAGGGGAACCGGTGGATGTGGTGTTTTTGGATTTCCAGAAGGCGTTCGATAAGGTGCCTCACAAAAGCTTGCTGCAGAAGATTAGGGTACACGGAGTTGGGGGTAAAGTGTTGGCGTGGATTGAGGATTGGCTATCTAACAGGAAGCAGAGAGTTGGAATAAATGGGTGCTTTTCTGGTTGGCAGTTGGTGACTAGTGGCATGCCGCAGGGATCGGTGCTGGGGCCTCAACTGTTTACCATATACATAGACGAACTGGAGGAGGGGACCGAGTGTAGGGTAACAAAGTTTGCGGATGATACAAAGATGAGTGGGAAAGCGAATTGCGTGGAGGATGCAGAAAGTCTGCAGAGAAATTTGGATAGGCTAGTGAGTGGGCAAGGATCTGGCAGATGGAATATAACGTTAGCAAATGTGAGGTTATCCACTTTGGAATGAATAATAGTAAAATGGACTATTATTTAAATGGTGAAAAATTACAACATGCTACTGTGCAGAGGGACCTGGGAGTCCTTGTGCGTGAATCGCAAAAACTCAGTTTGCAGGTGATCAAGGCGGCAAATGGAATGTTGGCCTTTATCGAAGGGGATGGAGTATAAAAGCAGGGAGGTCTTGCTGCAATTGTACAAGGTACTGGTGAGGACGCAACTAGAGTACTGTGTGCAATTTTGGTCCCCTTATTTGCGGAAGGATGTACTGGCCTTGGAGGGAGTACAGAGAAGGTTCACCAGGTTGACACCGGAGATGAGGGGGTTAGCTTATGAGGAAAGATTGAGTAGATTGGGCCTGTACTCGTTGGAGTTTAGAAAGTTGAGGGGAGATCTTATAGAGACATATAAGATAATGAAGGGGCTAGACAGGGTAGAGGCAGAGAGATTCTTTCCACTTAGAAAGGAAACAAGAACTAGAGGACACAGCCTCAAAATAAGGGGGAGTCAGTTTAGGACAGAGTTGAGGAGGAACCTCTTCTCTCAGAGGGTAGTGAATCTCTGGAATTCTCTGCCCATTGAAGCAGTGGAGGCTACCTCGTTAAATATGTTTAAGTCACAGGTAGATAGATTTCTGATCAATAAGGGTTATGGTGAGCGGGCGGGTAAGTGGAACTAAACCATATCAGATCAGCCATGATCTTATTGAATGGCGGGGCAGGCTCGAGGGGCTAGATGGCCTGCTCCTGCTCCTATTTCTTATGTTCTTATAAGTAGGTGAGATCCTAAACGAATAATTTGCATCAGTATTCACAAAGGAGAGGGACATGTTGACTGGTATTGTCTCAGAGAGATGTGTTGACCCGTTAGAAAAAATCTCAATTACAAGGGAGGAAGTGTTAGGTTTTTTAGGAAACATTAAGACAGACAAATCCCCAGGGCTGGATGGCATCTATCCTAGACTCCTCAGGGAGGCGAGAGATGCAATTGCTGGGCCTCTAACAGAAATCTTTGTCTCTTCACTCGACACAGGTGAGGTCCCAGAGGATTGGAGGATAGCAAATGTGGTCCCGTTATTTAAGAAGGGTAGCAAGGATAACCCGGGTAATTATAGGCCGGTGAGCTTGACGTCTGTGGTAGGGAAGTTGTTGGAGAAGATTCTTAGAGATAGGATATATGCGCATTTAGAACTGAATAATCTCATTAGCGATAGACAGCATGGTTTTGTACGAGGGAGGTCATGCCTCACAAATTTGGTTGAGTCTTTTGAGGAGGTGACAAAAACGATTGACGAGGGAAGGGCCGTGGATGTCGTCTATATGGATTTTAGTAAAGCACTTGACAAGGTCCCTCATGGCAGGCTGGTGCGAAAGGTTAAATCTCACGGGATAAAAGGTGAGCTAGCTAGATGGGTGGAGAACTGGCTTAGCCATAGAAAGAAGTTTAACAACACCAAGTTAAAGTCCAACAGGTTTATTTGGTAGCAAAAGCCACACAAGCTTTCGGAGCCTTAGGGGCTTAAGGCTCCGAAAGCTTGTGTGGCTTTTGCTACCAAATAAACCTGTTGGACTTTAACCTGGTGTTGTTAAACTTCTTACTGTGTTTACCCCAGTCCAACGCCGGCATCTCCACATCATGATTAGCCATAGAAGACAGAGGGTAGCAGTGGAGGGATCTTTTTCTGGTTGGAGGTCTGTGACTAGTGGCGTTCTGCAGGGCTCTGTACTGGGACCTCTGCTGTTTGTGATATATATAAATGATTTGGAGGAAGATGTAACTGGTGTGATCAGCAAGTTTGCAGACGACACGAAGATTGCTGGAGTTGCAGATAGTGATGAACATTGTCAGAGAATACAGCAGGATATAGATAGGCTGGAACATTGGGCGGAGAAATGGCAGATGGAATTTAATCCAGATAAATGCGAAGTGATGCATTTCGGTAGATCTAATGTAAGGGGGAGCTATACAATAAATGGCAGGACCATCAGGAGTATAGACACAGAGTATAAAGGGACCTGGGTGTACAAGTCCACAGATCCTTAAAGGTGGCAGCACAGGTGGAGAGGGTAGTGAAGAAGGCATATGGCATGCTTGCCTTTACTGGACGGGGCATAGAATATAAAAGTTGGCACATGATGTTGCAGCTGTACAGAACGATGTTAGGCCACATTTGGAATACTGCGTCCAGTTCTGGTCGCCACACTACCAGAAGGATGTGGAGGCTTTGGAGAGAGTACAGAGAAGGTTTACCAGGATGTTGCCTGGTATGGAGGGTCTTAGCTATGAGGAGAGATTGGGTAAACTGGGGTTGTTCTCCCTGGAAGGACGAAGGATGAGGGGCGACCTAATAGAGGCGTATAAAATTATGAAGGGCATAGATAGGGTGAACAGTGGGAAGCTTTTTCCCAGGTCGGAGGTGACGAACACAAGGGGTCACGGGCTCAAGGTGAGGGGGGCAAGGTTCAACACAGATGTCAGGGGTATTTTACACAGAGGGTGGTGGGGGCCTGGAATGCACTGCCAAGCAAGGTGATTGAGGCGGACACACTGGGATCGTTTAAGACTTATCTAGATAGCCACATGAACAGACTGGGAATAGAGGGATACAAAAGAATGGTCGAGTGGGCACATGAGCGGTGCAGGCTTGGAGGGCCGAAGGGCCTGTTCCTGTGCTGTATTGTTCTTTGTTCTATCTCCTCAAACTTACCCAATGTCCTAGCATCCACCGCACTCTGGGGTAGTGAATTCCACAGATTCACGAATCTTTGAGAGAAGTATTTTCTCCTGATCTGTGTTTTAAATTTGCTACCCCATATCCTAAAACTGTGACCTCTTGTTCTAGATTGCCCCACAAAAGGAAGCAGCCACTCTAGGTCTACTTTGTCAACACATTTTATCATCTTAAAGTTAGAAATCAAATTTGAAGGGGAAACAAGTCAACAGCTGATAGGAGTTGCAAGACCACTAGAGATGGCAAGGTCAATGGATGGCCATGAATATAGGATAAATAGGATGTTCACATCAAGGGAGAGATTTAGGGAAGGTAAGAGGGCAGTGAACTAAGAGAGCATGATGAATTGAGATAGAGGTTGCAATCAACCCAAGTGATGTTCCCATATAAAACTTACCTGGTCTATGTGGACTGAACCAGCTAGTGAGTTGGGGGCTATGGAGTGGGGTAAGAGTGATGGAGGGAGGCAAAAGAATTGGAGCCTTTGGAGATGATCAAATGTTGCTGTGTTAGGCGTTAGGTTATCATTGAGTATTGAGATCTTTGGTTGATATTTTATTCATCAACTTTTGAGGATCACAGTATTCAGATAATGAGGTATTGCCTACCTTCAGTTTACTCAATCATTGTCTGTAGGCCAGAGCTTGATGAATTAAACAGTGTTCTCCCATTAAATCATGCTTTATGGGCAACAGGAAGAGTTAACACTTACATTTTAAAAATACAATAGTCATAATCACAGAATTGTTACGCCGTGGGAGAAGACAATTTGGCCCATCATGTCTGCACTGCTCTCCAAATGAGCATCATGACTTTGTGCCATTCTCTTGCCTTTCCCCCATAACCCTGCACATTCAATGTCCTGTTGAATGCCTCGATTGAACCTGCCTCCACCATACTCCCAAGTAGTGCATTAATGAACACCTGTTTAAAGTAACTTGTAAATATACTACTTGTACTCACCTAATATAGCACTATTCAATGCAGAGCACACAGGTTCTCTTTGCACTATATCAAGTTGATATCCGACTGGACTGTTCCATGGATCGGAATAGGCTAGCAGACTAAACGCATCCTGAATGGTGAAAATATATTAAAAATGTAAGCAGTGGATAAAAACTAATTCAATACAGAAAGGCATTTAGGAGAAAGTTGTCCAATTATCCAAAGATTTACTAAATTATAGCTTCTAAATCTGACAAAAATCAAATCACATTGGAGTGATGCACCAGCAAAAAGACACTGCCACTGTTGATCTTGTATATAATGCCATGGTAATCATAACTTTAAGAGTTATAATAAGAATGTCTTTCATTCTGAATTACTGGATCTGACACCATGAATAATGTGGAAGCCAAGTTGACAAATGCATGATTCAGTTTGTTAAAGAAAGCACATGTAAAGCACCGAATGGCACAGTGACTTAGAGACACTGGACCTTTAATTCCAAACCACATAACCTGCAGCTGACACAAACTAGGACTTCCAACTGCATCAGAAGCTGACCTTTCAGAAATTGTGGGGTGAACTCATTTGAATATCAGAAGGCAGGACACAGTTTCAATCCTTCACCGAACGTGGAAAGACTAATTTATTTCAGTGAGATGTTAGCAAAATCTATAGAATTGCATGATAGCTAAAAGCACCATTATGGGACAGTCATCAGGGTAATCAGTAGATTCTTTCACATGGAATTACTAATGTGTAAATCCCCAAGATCTGTTCTCTTGCAGATAATATCTAATCCCAGGCCTGGAAAAGGAGCTGGAGACAGCACTGAAGGTTCTGCCTCTCCTCAGGACAGCAAGCAGCATCAGAAAGTTCCTTATTCAGCTCCCTCAAATGCCTTCACAGATGGAAGTATGTCAGCAGATTAAAGGTGTGAAGATTCCAAGCTCAGGGTAAGCAGCTTGTTTGCTGCAGTTCCATTGAAGGATTCAGTGCACCCGAAAAAAGAGCAGTCTCAATCATATAAACCACTCATCTACATCTGAGGACCTGGGTCAAGTATTAGAATGGAACTAAAGTATATTAAAAATGGCCAAAGGTACAATGGTGAAACTAAATGACTTTGCCATCAAAGTTCAGAAATCTTTTATGTCTGTTTTTCTGTCTCAAATATTCATTTCTCATTAAAAATAAAGTTGCACGGAAATGAAGATATTAGCAGACTTCAGGCACGTTGGCACAGTGGTTAGCACTGCTGCCTCACAGCACCAGGGTTAATTCTGGCCTTGCGTCACTGTCTGTGTGGAATTTGCACATTCTCCCCGTTTCTGCGTGGGTTTCCTTTGGGTGCTCAGGTTTCCTCCCACAGTCCAAAGATGTGCTGATTAGGTGGATTGGCCATGCTAAACTGTCCCTAAGTGTCCCAAATTGTGTAGATTAGGGGTTATGTGGATAGAGCACTGGGCTGGGGAGGGTGGTGTGTGGGCCTGAGTAAGATGCTGAGTCGGTGCAGACCTGATGAGCCAAATGGCCTCCTTCTGCACTGTAGGGCTTCTATGATTCAGCATGTCAAGTGCAGATACGAGTTTCATTGTAGCATTCCTCAACTTCATTTGTGGTCTCATCTCCAAGCAGCTGTACAACATGTTGCTCTTGATTCTGATGGAATGCAACAATACTGAGCTGCTGAAGGTGAAACAGAGCAGTGCCTCTAAACTGGAATTGCCATGTAGCTATCTACGCACATAATTGGACATTAAGACACTGAAGTCCCTTTTAGTTTACAATAATGAGCATGATTGAGAGATGTTAAGAGTATGCTGGAGCAACACTGAAAAGATTCTGTGAAGCAAGTCTACCAAATAAGTGATTTGAATTGGTCTGTAAAGGGAAAAATGTAGACAGCATATGGCTAAAGCTGTGGTAGTTCTGATTCTTCTAGCCAAATAGTGCAGATACAACGAGTAAAGAAACTGACCCCAAGCAAGTAAATCAGACAGTAGCCCTGTAAGAGTGGTCTCAAACCAAAAAACACATTAACAGGAAAGTAAACAGTAACTGCAGCTTAATTAAATGACTCTATGAAGACCATGATGTTTCTCAGATTGGAATAGATCAAAGTTTATTATTTTATAAGATGGAGTAATACAGCTTAATGTTTAATTGTGTAATTAATATTGTTTCTCATTAATTGCTGGGAAAAAAACATTAGAACTGACAATCAGTTTATGGGTTTGCTTTCTGAAGCAAAATAAATCATGCAAACTGAAAAGAAGGGAGGGAGAAGATTGGCAAATAATTCCAATTCAAGTTATTGTTGACATCTATGCAAAGTAGGAGACCAATTAGTTCATTCCAGCTCTGTGAATTCTCTGAAAGGGCTAATAATTTGGTCCCTTCCTTTCAAATATTTCCTTTTACAAACATTCATCCAAAATTACTCTTAAACCACTATGGTTCTGCATCCACCAGTTTCTGGTTGAACCAGTCCACATCTTAACAAGTATTTTTCATCATGTTGTGGCTCTTTTAATAGTTACAAATTAAAGTTATACCATCTAGTTAATAACTCACTGACCATTGAAATAGCTGTTCTCAATTTGCCTCAGCAACATTCCATAATTTTGAACATCTCGGTTAGATCAACTGCTAACCATTGTTTTAATGAAAATGACTGTTTGTTCTCATGACAAAAGTCTTTAAACCCGAACAATCTTTGTCAAGGTAAGCAGTCTCGGTATAGATTCACTTTGTTCCTCAAGTAGGACACAACTGGACAGAAACTTAACAGCATTTGGAGCAATTCAGTTGCTGCTGCCTCTGTCTTTATATTCTATTCCCTCAGCTATAAAAACCTAGAATCCTATATACATTTAAAAAGTTATCAGGTCATCTTCCCACTTTTAAAAGTCTACATATCTAAAACCCCTACTTTTCTGTATTCTTATGCACTTAAGATAATAAAAGTTTAAAAGATGTCATCTTTCCTTTTACCAAAACATATCAACCCACATTAAATTTTCTGACATCTATCTATCCAGTATAATAAACCACTGTCCTCAAAATAATCAGACTCCCTAATTTTATGTTGTCTGCAAGTTTTAATATGTGTTTCCTATATCAGAGAGAGGGAGGGAGAGCCTGCCTAGGTTACGTGCTTAAAAATCCTCAATGTGGCTCATACACAGAACCTTTGGAGTCTGAGGAGACAAAGGTTACTAATAGGGCCAAACTGACATGTTGCTTTGCCTTTCCTGAGATTTGTTTTTCAAAAATTGATTAGCTCTTAATTTATCATTTTCAGCAACATTACAAGTTCCATACCAAGCCAAATCTGTATTACTTTGGTACCTGTAACATTTTTTTATTGGCTGTGTTTTTGCCACATTCTCTTCTCAGCTGCTCACTCACGGTTTGCAGTTCGCGCCCAAAATGAATCATGCGTTCGATCGCTGCCTGGCTGCCACCACAAAGTTGGCGTCGTGACTGAGTCAAGTCTATTTCTGTCAAGAATCCATGAAAAAACATCAAACTGATTTCTTACATTAAAATAAGATAGCAGTCAGACCTGAATAAAATTAAAAAGCAATCAGTGCATCTTAATGAGGAGGCTCTAAAATAGATTGAACACATCAGAATCATTTGGTTGGAAAGCTCAACTGAGTAAACTCAAGCTGGACTGAAGCCTTATTTAGTAAAAGAATATAGGTAAATAAATGCCAAGTTCAAAATGTAGGTGGCCTTGAACCTTAACCCAAGTAAATTTCAGACTTCCTTTCAATACAATCTACAAAATATTGGTCAAGACTTAGCTTGTCATTGAATTCAGTTGAATGCAGGAACAGGAGTAGGCCATTCAGCCACTCGAGCATGTTCAGCCTTACAATTAGATCATGGCTGATTCCCATTTACTAATATAGGTTCCAGATCTCTTCCCTAAAAAAAATCCATCATGTGTATAAGATGTTGCATAGTCAAGTCACATTTATAGATTACACTGTTAATTCTCCTTTTACTTGACTTCCATCTCCACAAGAGAATTAGCATTTCAAACTATTAAACTAGATTGCCAGAAAACGTTGTGTAGAAAAAAAATTAAATGTCGTTTTAAAAAATTAATCTACTATGAAATATTAATAGACCACATGGCTTGTTTTCATCCAAGCAGAAAGTTAAAGGGACAGTAATTCATCACAGGAGATTTTGATTATTACAAATGAATAAAAATATAAACAGTACACCCCCAAACAACTGACCCTTCAACAGTCCCAAATAACTCAGATTGTAATAGATACAAACAGCATTTTGAAACCCCAGACACTCGCAAATTACAAACTACGTACACCCTTCAATGGACCAGATTCATCTATAACTTAGAACACTGGACACACATTAAGTGCAGGGCTTTAGCAGATGTTAAAACAGCTTTAGTGTAATATTACGTATAAAAAACCTTGGGTGTCCTGAAATCATGGGGGTGGGCATTCAAGAGTTGGTGGCACAGGGTGATTGAAGGAGGTCTGGGGAGTGGGCTTGAAGAACAAGTGGCGAGAATGGTTTTCTCTTTTCTCCATGTTGCCTATTCTTGGGTTCTCGGAACCATCACACAACAGTTGCTAAGTGTACCAATTAAAGATTCCCAACGACAGGGGAGCCAATTGTTTTATAAAAGTAAATCCAATAACATTTGTGGAAGTCATGTGATCTGATGTAATGTGGTCTGATATCAACTTGATCCAAAACTATATGCACGAATGTCTTGTTGACAGCTACTCCAGCAGCACATCAGGTACTGATGAGCTAACAGCCTCCTACTCACCAGCCAGCATTTCAAACATTAGCAGCCACAGCACATTGAAGGGAAAAGGAGTTAACAGAACATTCATTTCCACACCACCATCCCTCTTATTTTTCATAAAACCCTTTTCAGCAGAAGAGATTCATGAGAATGGCTCCAGGGATCTGTTACTTCAGTTATGTAGCTAGATTAGAGAAGCTAGGGATGCTCTCCTTGGAAAAGAGAAAGTTAGAGGAGATTTGGTATTCAAAATCACGAGGGGACTGGAAATGAGAAACTGTTCCCCTTGGTGGGAGGGTCAAGAAACAGAGGGCACAGATTTAAGGCAATTAGCAAAAGAAGCAATGGCAACACAAGGAAAATCTATTTTATGCAACAGTTGGTTAGCATCTGGAATGCATTGCCTGACTGTGGGATGCAGGCAGGTTCAATCACAGCATTCAAAAATGAACTGGATCACAAATTGTATCATTAACAGAAAAACAAAAATTTGCTGTGCTATGGGGAAAAATGGGGAGAGGCAGTAGGCGAGTTGCTCTTGCGGATTGCCAGCAGAGACATGACCAGGCTGAATGGCCTTCTGTGCCATTACCATTCTATGGTTCTATTCCATGATATGGTTGGGACCTTCCAGGCATTGTGATCCTACAGCAGCCACCTTGTCCCTTGCAGACAGCCAGATTCTTGGACAATCCTTCCCTTAATTGAAGAGGATCTTGGAAATTGCAATGACCCAGGAACCCCACTAAACAGGAAATTAACTAAATACATCCTCCTAGCAGAACTCCAGAATGATGCACAATCCCAGTTGGGGGGGGGGAGCTTCTGGAGTTGCCCCCAGGACCTCCAGATTACTGTGTGTATGTGACCATTTTGAAAATAAAGACAGCTTTTGCAAAACCCCTGGATTCCCAAATTTACGGGATTTCCCTATACTTCAGCAAAATGATTGGGATATTGTGACTGAATATAACAATGGGTTGAAACAAAAGGCACTTTGGGGCCTTATTCAAATTCAACCTACACAAATTGGGATGCAAATATCCTTTGAGAGCTGGTTGTAAAAGTAGTAAGTGGACTAAAGTTAAGCCTCCTCAATCTGGTTGCTTGTGGTTTATGTTGTGAAACGCCCCCACATTTTACATCGATATTCAACAATCATAAGACTGGCAAATCTTTTGGGAGTCCTCGTTGCAGTGCAAAGTAGTGGGGGACTTGAAGGAAGACAGAAAAGGAAAGAGACCTTAGAAGGTGAAGTGAATCAAGTTTTGTTTTTGTAACTGGCTTGCGTTTGACCTTGGAGTGAAAAGTAACAGTATTGTATTGGACACCCTCTATTTTGATGAAAAAGTGATTTATGGTCACTCCCATACTTAATAGAATGTTCAGTCAGCAGTGCATTTTGCTGCACAGACAATTCATCAGTGTCACAGAAAGGCAAAGGGAAAATTCAAAATGAGACAGTAAATGCACAAATCAATCTGTAACAAGAGGGGAAAAAGTAACATATTTAAGGTAGACCTTTGTTCAGAATTGAGTTCTGACAAAGTGTCTACACTCAAAATCAATAGGCGGCCTTTTTTCATTTGTTAAATATTCATACCCATATCAGTATCATTTTCATCCATATCATGGTCATGCTTTGAACTGCCATTAAGGAGGCCATTAGTTGAAGAGTCTGCCACCCCATTGGTGTAGTGCTCGGTCTCCATATCTATATCAGTGCTACAGAATAAGATAAATAAGAATGACAGCATTATAAGATTTATAGTGAAAATTGCATTCTGCTCTCAATCAAGACTGAAGTAATTTTAAACGGCAAAACAATGACAGAATTTTGTAAGTTGGCTATTTCCTCCCGACACCCACCCCTTATATAAATAGTTTAAACTTCATTCTGTATCTTGCTCACTATTTATAATTAACAATTCTTCTCAAACACACATCGATGCTTCCTGCAAATGAGCCAAAGAACAGTTAATTATTTCAGGATTCCCTACTTCAGACATTCAACCTGACATTGGGAACATATCAATAAGCAAAGTGGCTTCATGGCAGATTTTGCTAGCTAGCAACACAATCTAGTGTAAGCCCTTTTTTAAACAAATTATGTTCCTCATTCCGCAATAAGGCAAAAAAAATCTTTTGCCTTTTTAAAAAATGCTTTTGGGAAGTGAGCTGCTGGGGCAAAGCCAGCATTTATTACCACCCCTGTTTGCCCTTAAGCTGGTGGCAAGCTGTATTCTTGAGTTGCTGCAGCCAATGCAGAGTAGGGAGAGAGCAAAGATTTTGGAACAGCAACAGTGGAGGCAATATGTCAGGATGGTGTGTGACCTGGAGGTGGCGGTGCTCCCATGAATCTACTGTCTTTGTCCTTTTAAGTGTTAGAAATCACGGGTTCAGAAAGTGTCTTGAGCAGCTGCTGTAGTGCATCTTTTAGATGGTATATACTGCTGTCACTGAATCAGTGGTGGAAGGAATCAATATTTACAGTAGCGTTCGGGGTGCCAATCCAGCAGGTTGTTTTGTCTTGCGAGATGTCAAGCTGGAGTGTTGTTGGAGCTGCTCTCAGTGAGGCATTCCATCACACTCTTGACGTGCGCCTTGTAAGTGGCAGTAGGCTTCGGGAAGCCAGGAGGTGAGTTAGTCGCCACAGATTTTCCAGCCTCTAATCTGCTTTTGTCACTGGCTGATCCAGTTAAGTATCTGCTAACCCCAGGATGTTGATTCAGCAATGGCAATATCACTGAACACCAAGGGGATAGAGTTAAATTCTCTTTTGCTGGGGATGGTCATTGCCGAGCATGTGTGGCATGAATGTTACTTGCCATTTATTAGCCTAAGCCCTAATGTTGCCCAAGTCTTGCCACATGCAGGCATGAAATGTTTCAGTATCTGAGAAATTACAAGTGGTGCTGAACACGGTTTGCCAGTGAACATCTCCATTTCTAACCTTATGTTGGAGGGAAGGTTATTGATGAAGCAGCTGGCAATGGTTGGGCTGGGACACTCCCTTCAGGAACTCCTACAGTGATGACCTGGGACTGAAACAATTGGCCTTGAACAATCACAACGATCTTCATTTGTGCTAGGTATGACTTCAACCAGTGGAGAGGTTTCCCTCTACCCGATTACCACCCATTTTGCAAGGGCTCCTCAATGTCATGTTGAGTCTAATGCTGCCTAGATGTCAAGGGCAGTTATTGTCACTTTACCTCTTAAATTCAGCTCTTTGTCCATGTTTAGACCAAGACTATAAATGAGGTGTGGAGCTGAGTGCACCCGGCTGAACCCAACGTAGTATTGGTTAGCAAGTAACTGCCATTTGCTAGCACCAGCACAGCTACAGGCACGTCAGTGGACATATGCGTATTGGAGAAGGTGATAACACACAGTGGTGAAGGCAAATCATTCTTGCCTGAGAAGCTAGTACAAGCAGAGTCCCAAGATCACCGGTAGTCAGAGAGGATTGCTGCAGATCAGGATGATGCTGAACCTGAGGCAGATGATAATCCTCTGGAGTTGCCCACCAGGCAGCAGATGCTGGATGTCCAGCGGGATGCGTGTGGAGATCTCTGAGGGTCTGAGCGCAATGGTGTCACAGTGTTGGAGGATTCCATGCGGAACATGAGCACTGCATTGACCTAGAGCTCAGAACATACAGCCTCCTCCATAGAGAGAGTAGTGACTCTCGTAGCAGCTCCAGGAGCTCAATCAGGGTTTTCTGGGGCTGTGTTCAGACCTGTGGGCCTACACACACTGGCAGTGACCTCAGCCGGAGAGAAAGAGGTGGGTGAGGCGCGTGGTGACTCTGTAGCTGTCCATCCAGCAATGGGGATCAACAGGGTCCAAACCAACCTCACGTTGGCGGACAACCTTCAACTCGCATCTGGGGGCTCCTCGCAGGGTGATCTTGATGATGGCAACTGATGCTTTGGAACATCACCACCTGGAGTTTCCCTTCCAAGTCATTCACGATTCTGACTTAATATATAACTGTTTACACTGTCACTGGGTCAAAGGACTGAACTCCCTCCCCAACACTGTAGGTGCATCTACATCTCAGGGATAGCAGGGGTTCAAAAAGGTAGCTCACCACCACCTTCAACAGCAACAAAGCCTGATGCCAGCTTTGCCAGTGACACCCACTCCCGTAAATGAATTAGAGAGTTCCCCTTCCAGTCACCATTGCATTTGAGGAAACTGCGATGACGGAGGAGTCATGGTGCTGGACTCTCCCACCCAGATGAGGTTTCCACAGGCACCTGCTGGTATCCCTCCCTTAAAACGGGATATTGCTCCTCACACCAAGGCTCTGTTGGCTCCTCTTCAGACTCAGCACTTGAATCATCCTCCGTGGCCTCTGCAGTAGCTTCGCTGCCTTCATTTTCAAAATGGATCCCCCCCCCACCCCTGAAAGAATAAGATTGTGCCGTGCACAGCAGACAACAATAGAGGTGACACAGTCAAGAGAAAATTGCAGTGAGCATCCTGAGCGGTCAAGGAAACTAAACCGCACTGAGTAGGCCTATGGTCCTCTCAATTATTGCCCTTGGGGAGGCTTAATTGCGATTGTCTCTCCTCAGCTTCCGTGCTTGGATGTCAAGTATGCCGGAGCAATTTGTCCAGACGGTTGCACAAGTTTCTGTACTTAAAAGGGCCTCTGCAAATGCTTCAAAATCAGAGTGTTCTCCAAAACACCAAAAGAATTTCAGGATTGATCTCTACACCAATTCCAAACAACTCGTAGCAAAACTAACTTCTCACGCTACCAACATCTACTGGGTCTTTTAGCCTATCCTGAACGTAGAAAAAATGTGAAGACCACCTGGCCAATTAGCCTATGCTGCAAACATAAAAACACACGGGCCACTTAAAGTTGCTTCAATTGCTCTTTAAATGGGCTTAATTGGACTTTTAACTGTTGGCGAGTGCAGTGCCAACTTGTGTGCCAACAATATTGTGAGGCAACAATATGACGACGTCAAGACACCCTCCCAATGTCTTTGCATTCCAATTCATGACTGTATCTAACACGCGCGATCATGGTCAGCACAAAATTCTGGCCTTGACATCACAGAGTGAATTGAATCAGCTGACCTCTATGATCTTGGTGTCCTCAAGATGGGTCAACTACTTGCCACTTGTGGCTGAAGATGGCTGCAAATGCTTCTGATTTGTATTTTGTACTGACTTGCTGGGCTCCACATCATTGAGGATGGGAATGTTTGTGGAGTCTCCTCCACCACTACCAACATTAAAGACTGCAGAGCTTTGATCTGATCCATTGGTTCTGGGATCACTTAGCTCTGTCTGTAGCATGCTGCTTCCTGTGTTCAACATGCTTGTAATCCTATATTCATCAGTTGGCACCTCATTTTCAGCTTTGCCCTGTACTACTCCTAGCTTCTCACCTTTACTCTTCATTGAATCGGGGTCTCATAGAATCCCTACAGTGCAGAAGGAGGCCATTTGGCCCATCAACTCTTGTTCCCTAGCTTAATGATAGTGATAGTGAGAAATATGCCAGACCAAGAAATTGCAGATTGTGGTTGAATACAATTCTGCTGATGTCCCACAAAGCCTCATGGATGCCCAGTTTTGAGCTGCAAGATCTGTTCCATGTCTATTCTATTTTGCACTGTATTAGTGCCACATGTCCTCAGTCTCTGTGGAGACAAAGTTCCTTCTTCACACTGGGGGTTGAGTCATGCACCAGCTATAACCAATAATTCTTTGGTGTCTGGCAGCACAGCTACGAAACCAACTGCCAGGCACGTTACAAAAGAGGATTCTCGAGTCTAATTATCACCTTTATTTTACATTTTATCATTCAGATTAGTTCCATGAGCTGACAGGTTTTAACATTCATTTTCATTTCTGTAGCTAGTCCTTGAGGATGTTTAATTATACTAGAAAATGTAAACTTGACCAGAAATAAAACAGTTGGCAGGGGCTGGAGGGTATGAAAGGGTATGAAAAGTAACTATGTTGGATTCATAATTCCAGCTCAGTAAATACACACAAAAAGCTTGAAGACAGGGTATTTAAACTAAAACACTTACTTGTCTCTGCTACAGCTGTTTGATTGCTGAGATCTTGCAGCATTTAAATTGTTTAGTTCTGATGTATTTAAACACGAGGCTGGGTGCTTGTGACTGCTGGATTGATGACCTTTATTTGATATTATACCATTGCTACAATTATTTTCATAACCTGTTAAAAAATGAAACAGACTTTTTGTAAGGACAGGCAGAGAGAAAGGGTGGTGGGGTAGCTTTGTTAATACGCAATAGAATAAGTACAATTGCAAGAAATGATCTTGGATTGGAAGATGTAGAATCCATATGGAAGGAGGTAAAAAACAACTAGGGAAAGAAGAAACTGATGGGAGTAGTCTTTAGGCCCCCTAACAGTAGTTATACTGTAGGATGGAGAATAAATCAGGAGATAGTAATAAGGACATGTAACAAAGGCAGTACTCTAATCATGGGTGGCTTTAATCCTCATGTAGATTGGGAAAATCAAATTGGCAGAAATAGAATTCACAAAGTATCTAACATGGGTCCAGAGGGGCAATTTTTTCCCCACACAGAGGGTGGTGAATGTCTGGAATGAGCTGCCAGATGTAGTAGTAGAAGCGGGTACAATTCTGATTTTTAAAAAGCAGTTAGGCAGTTACATGGGTAAGATGGGTATAGAGGGATATGGGCCAAATGCAGGCAATTAGAATAAATGCCCAAACAATAAAGGACAGGAGCAGGTACGTAACAGCAGATAACAGTTCATGCCACATCCCCTGCACACTCAGGTGCTGTAACACTAACCAACAGGAAAACAAATTGGTCAAAGGTGTTGCTCATGCACTAAGGTTATACTGAGACCGTAATATTAAGTAAAATATGTGAAGCTTGCTTCATGTGATAACCTTATACATGTTATCAAATGTAACTTAACTAAGAGATGTCCGGGAGGCAGCTGTGGAACAGATGGGATAACATTGAAACTTTCATAGAGGCAGTAGTCACTGGCATAACCAGGTATATGCAACATACATAAATCCAAACACTTACAATCCCTTGGGTTGACAAATCAGCTATTGAAGTGAAATCACAAGCTAACAATAACTGATTTACTCTCTCAAGGGATTTGTGTTTTTTTAACATGATCTTCTTACTGTTGCCCCAGTTATATCATTTTTGCAAGAGGGGATTCCTTGTGCCACAATAAAACTGGAATTGCCACTTGCAGCACAAATTCCAACTTAAAACAAGTGCGTCAAGCAAGAACTATGGTTGTAAATAGCACCAAGAACAAAGAGGAAAGAAAGCCTCTGAAGTTCTAGTATTAAGACCGGTTTGTCTTGAGCTCTAATCTAGAAAACCATCAAGGTTATCTGAATTGCTTTGTGAAAGACACACACTTTAGGATTATGCAAGTATCACATATTGGAAATAAATTTCTTCACTGATATGCATAAAACAAGGGAGGCATTTTCTTTTAAAATGAGAATTCCAATTATAGCTGATCTACAATAAGGACTTGCATTTTCACAGAATTGCTACAGCGAAGGAGGCCGCCATTTGGCCCATTATGTCTACACCAGCTCAATATCATGACTTTGTACCATTCCCCTGAACATTATTTGAATAGATGGTAGGACAAATTTAAATGTGGATTACAGGGTCAAAGGTAGGGTTCTGAAGACTGTGGAGGAACAGAGAGATCTTGGGGTCCATATCCACAGATCTCTGTTGGTTGCCATTCAAGTGGATAGAGCTGTGAAGAAGGCCTATAGTGTGTTAGCTTTTATTAACAGGGGGTTGGAGTTTAAGAGTCGTGGGGTTATGCTGCAACTGTACAGGACCTTGGTGAGACCACATTTGGAATATTGTGTGCAGTTCTGGTCACCTCACTATAAGAAGGATGTGGAAGCGCTGGAAAGAGTGCAGAGGAGATTTCCCAGGATGCTGCCTGGTTTGGAGGGTAGGTCTTATGAGGAAAGGTTGAGGGAGCTAGGGCTGTTCTCTCTGGAGCGGAGGAGGCTGAGGGGAGACTTAATAGAGGTTTATAAAATGATGAAGGGGATAGATAGAGTGAACGTTCAAAGACTATTTCCTCGGGTGGATGGAGCTATTACAAGGGGGCATAACTATAGGGTTCATGGTGGGAGATATAGGAAGGATATCAGAGGTAGGTTCTTTACGCAGAGAGTGGTTGGGGTGTGGAATGGACTGCCTGCAGTGATAGTGGAGTCAGACACTTTAGGAACATTTAAGCGGTTATTGGATTGGCACATGGAGCACACCAGGATGATAGGGAGTGGGATAGCTTGATCTTGGTTTTAGATAAAGCTCGGCATAACATCGTGGGCCAAAGGGCCTGTTCTGTTCTGTTCTATGTTCTAGATAATTGAATAGAAACAATTATCTAATGTCCTCTTGAATGCTTCAATTGAACCTGCATCCATCACATTTCCAGGTAGCGCATTCTTGACCCAAACCACTCGCTGTATGAAAATGTAGGTTTTCACATCACATTTGCTTCTTTTGCAAAATAACTTTAAATCTATGCCCACTCATTCTTGATCCTTATCAATCTGTCCACCCCCTCATGATTTTGAACATCTCCATCAAATCCCCACTTCACCTTCTCTCCAAGGAGAACAGTCCCAACCTTTTCCAATTTATCTTTAAAACTGAAATTTCTCATCCCTGGAACCATTCTTGTAAATCTCTTTTGTTCACATCCTTCCTATAGTGTGGTGCCCAGAACTGTACACAGTAGTCCAGCTGAGGTCTAACTAGAGTATTGTATATAGTGTTCAGCATAACTTCCTTGCTCTTGTATTTTATGCCCCTATTAATAAAGCCCAGAACACTGTATGCTTTATTAACTGCTCCCTCCACCTGTCCTGCCACTTCCAACGATCTATGCACATAAACACCTAGGTTCCTCTGCTCCTTCCAAATTTTGTGTCATCCACAAACTTTGAAATTGTCCTCTGCACACCAAGATCTAGATCATTAATATATCAGGAAAAGTGAGGATCTCAAAGTTCCCTGGAGAACAGCACTACAAATCTTCCTCCAGCCCAGAAAATATCCATTGACCATTACTTTCTGCTTCCTACTATTCAGCCAATTTTGTACCCGCGTTGATATTGTCCCTTTTATTCCATGTGCTACAACTATGCCCACTCACAAAACAATTAATCAATTTAATTGATTTATTGTTTATTATTCTGGAAGTCTGAGCAATAGCAAAAGTGAAACTTTTGTTAAACTTGTGCATTAGTCATAGGTATATTACTGCACTTTTAATTGAGAACTAGGATGCCAGCTGTGGTTCAGTGATATTTAGTTTCTGATACAAAGGCTGTAGGTTCAATTCCCATGCCAGATTACAGTCACAGATTATTGAGCACAAAATCTAGGCTAACATACCAGTATACTATGGAGGGGTGTACTGTTGTTTTTTCAGATGGAGCATTAGACTAAGGTCCCATCTGTCCTCACAGATGAACATTAAAGATTTGATGGTACCCATTTCTTTAGAGCAGGGAAGGTCTCCCTGGTGTTGTGACCAATATTAACTTCTCACAAAACAACTAAAAGCAGATCAATTATTTGCAAGGCTTTGCTGTGGCAAAATTAAAAATATGTCTTCACTGGCTGTAAGGTGCTTTGGGATGCTCCTGGGCTGTGAAAAGTGCAATATAATTGCAAATCTTTAATCTTGGGATTGGGACCAATCAAGGGGCACACATATAATTTCAAAATAGTTTACAAAAATTCAGTAAGCTGAATGTTGGAGATGCTTAGACTACAGCAAATTCCCACTCCACCATGCCCCATTTTAAATTGTTCTACTTTTAACATTATGGATATAATGGGAGCGGTATGCTCACTTAGTGTCAGGATTTCCGTTTTAGCATTGTTTCGCACTGGACTGATATAGCATCACATGACCTGATTGGTGTCATTTTGGTGTGCTCTCTCCCGCTCACCTCCGTGATGTTGGGGGGCGCAGGGAAGTTGACCCATTATTTGTAAATGGGGGGCGGGTTGGATGCCCCTTTCTGGTGATGGGTTGGTGGTGCCCTCTGGACAGTGGAGGGGGAAGGGGTACTGTCTCCAAGATTGGGCCGCCTTTTAAAAATTGTGGCCTGGCCTTGGAACAGCAGGGCTGGCCAGTGGGTTGCAAGGATTTGGCAGAAGGAAGCAACAAGCAATAGGTTTGGAGAACAAGAATGCGAGAGAGAAAGAGTTGGCATATTTCTTTTATATTTTTAAAATTTATTTTACTTTAAAAGTCATTTCATTTATAAATATGGGAATTTAGGAATGTATACTATTTCAACATTCAGGATAAAATGTTTTAATGTTTTTTCTGATGAGAAAGTTCTGACAGAATTCAACTATGATTTTTACATTGGTTGTAATGGGTAAACCTCATTCACTTAACAAAGCTGAACTTTTCAAAAACACAACCATTACACTAAGCAAGATTTACTATATTTGGTACACAGATTGAGCAGTGTACTGAAAACCATTTTAGAAGCACTATTTGCGTGTGCCCTGCAGGAAAGAAAAACTTGTTTTCATACACAAGATAGGACACTTCAGACTGCTTTACAAACAGTGAATTAGTTTGGAAATACGTCAAAACAACAGAATAACTGAATGACCACACAATCTATTCATGGTAGTGTTGGCCAGGGGAATATTAGCCAGGATACTGGGAGAACTTTCTGCTCTTCTTTGAATAGTGCAATGGGATCTTTTACTTTCACCAGTGCAAAGTGCCTGGGTCTCATTTTAACATATTATTTGAAAGACAGCATCTTTAACAACATAGCATTCCCTCAGTATTTCAATGAACTGCAGGATTGTGTCAGAAGATACTGGGGTTTTCTTTCTATTAACTTTATTTGGATGATATATTTGACCTCCTCCAAACTGAGGTAAGAAATCCTTTCTGCCAAGCTTCGGAATCTTGCCAAGATGTCAAAGAATTACAATGTCATTTGCAGGGAATTAATATATCTTTTGCACTACATGGGATTATGGCAAACAGAAGATATATATGCAGAGATCTTTAGGTCCATGAAAGGATAAGCCATTTAGTCTACACATTGACACACCATCATTTGTATTTCTCCCTGGACCTACCAGCTGTTTGGAGAAAAAGATTTAATCACCAGGCACTATCCCACCCTCCTGAAAATATCCTGAAAAACACTGACCTTGATACTAGCATTCTAGTTGGATTAACCTTGACTGAGCACTGAGGTTACATCAGTTAAGATTGTCTAATTGCTTCAGTGAGATTGTCTGGATAGTGCCAGGATCTCTGAACTGACTGGGGTTTGGAGGCATCAGTCTAATCAATTTAGTGTTTATATATAACTGGGCCTAATGACTCAACTGCACAGAGACCAATGACTCACCAGCACTGACTGGAGTCACTAAACTCTTACAGCATTGTGTTTAGCAGGCAGTCTGAATTCACTGCACTTTGTGTTGCCCACAATATATGGAATACAGTGCAGTATGTGAAGTAAACTTTGTGCTCTCAACCAACATTTTCCAGGTCCCAGTTTCACATTTCAATAGCATTTTTTAACTAACGTATCGAGAGTTATCATGTATAGACGAGAATCATTATATCAGTTTCCATTGAAAATTAAAATATTTTTATCAGAGATTTTACTGTTTGAGAGAGAAAAGGATCAATGGAAGATGGACTCCAAAAATTGGAGAAGTTTGGAGAAAGTTTGGAGAAATATAATCATCAGGCAAGTTGGGGCAATTATGTGTGTTTTGACACTTCATGTCCTATGTACAGTCATAAGATTGTTGTCCGCAGACCACAGGGATGTTGTATGAAAAGGGTTTGGACAGTCTCAGTCCAGCTCTACTGGGCAATGGTTAGGAATACCTATTGGCAATTTCACTGAAAGGTTATAGGATTGCAGCTCAAGTAGGGCATGCTCTTCTATGGCTTGAACTTTCTCACACTTGGCTGACTTGGGTGTGTCAGAAACTGGGTGTAAAATTGTAAATATAAAACAAAGCGCTATCTCAAAAATATCTAACATTTTGAACTCCTCAAAGTGCATAATGTTCATTCAGAGTCATGGGAGGAGAAGACAAGATTAGGACAAAGGAATTAGAAGAAAGTGGCAAAGTTTGCATTGAGTTCGTTGATCAGTACATTAAACAGGGCATGACCAATTCCTTTTATCATAATATGGCTATTAAAAAGGGGCATTTTCTCACTTATATGCCCGGTGTCATTGCTTCTTTGAGGAGATCTTTCTGTTTTGATCTTTGGAGTCAGCTCAGCAAAAACACTCCGAGAGGTAACAGAACATTGCTGTTCTGTGTTTGAAAATGAGATACAAAATGGATACAAGTAAATGGCAGGGAAATTTAAACAAAAATGAACTCTAAGCCATAAGAAACTCAACAGCATTTTAGGTGCATCACACTAAAAAGAAAATCTGTCAAACAAGCAATACATTCCTCCTGGGCATGAAATCCACCAACTTTCTTGCTTAAATCAATTCCATTCATGCAACCGTTGTAGACAGAGAAAAAAAACATAATGAAATTGCCATCTTAATCTCACATTGCTTTCATATTTGGCATAAAAGCTGACTTGAGCAAAAACAAACCTGGTCTACACATTAGTTGTTATCGAGAAAACATTGTACAATTTGTTCTTGTAATAGTGAATGGCACAGAAAAACGTTAACATTGCCTGGTTATTCTATCCAAACTATTTACCTGTAAAGTGACTGTGTGCACCATTCCCTTTGCATGCTGCTAGAATGTGTATATTGCTCCCATGGTTGGGACTCATGCTAGGACTGTTGAAGGTTCTAGGACTGCCCGGGTAGCTGTCTTGAGACTTTGGACTTCGACCTCCTAAACACCGCACTTCACTATCTGTCCCATTTACCATTTCTATAAACTGGCGGACTCTAGGGTGAATACAAAAGACATGTTTATCAAACTCCATTAATGTACAGTAATATTTAAATTAAAATAACTTATCCCTATAATCATTGTCCATTATCTTGTAATTCTGTTTTAGCAGCCAGTTGCTCAAGAAGTCAGTAACAAGGTAGATCATGGTAATCCTAACCCTGCTAAATAAACATATGAATAGGTCCACTTCCATTCTGCAATATGTTGCATTTAATCATAGAAAGCTCCAATATATAGCTTACCATAGTGCTTAAAACAATAGCACTGACAAAGTCAAAATCAACTTGGCACCTGGAAGATTCTGTTTTTAGCGATGAAATGGAACATATAATGTCTTTAAATGCCTAGCTTTAACATACATAACTATGAAAAGTCAAGCTTTTCTTTAACCCAAATCCTGGATTCATGAAGAAATGCCACAAGTGATGACCACTATTTCAGCAGTATGAATATTTCATTAGCATTAAAAAAAATTGCTAGGAAAGCTACTTACTTTAACATAAAAAGGAGGTTGGATTTTCTTTCAAGTAGACCTGGATATAGTTGCTGTGTTGTTTCAATAGCTTCTCCCATTCGTCCTGCTAGTACCAGTTTCTGAATTCCTAAAAAAGTAAAATATAAATTAATTGTGGCCATCTTCACTGCAAGTGGCATACCTAATAGATAATGTGCAATTCTATAAAATTCTTAACTAAAGCAAGTTAATGCCATATTAAACTTGAATGGAATATTGCTGGAGAATCAGGTCTGCATCAACCCTAACCTTTATTATACCTGTATAACTTAATATTTCTAATAATGGAGTGCAAAACCAAAGTGGAGTGAATACATTGTTAGCCTCTGATTATCACGTTTACATGGTTGGGTGTACACACAGACACACACACAGACACACACACAGACAGACGTCACAAGGTTAAGATCATGTGAAACCACCATTAATAGTCTGCAAGTTCACATTTTAGAAATTAAATTAGAAATACTTCAAACACTAACCTACAACTGAGGTAGTCTATCATTCATTTCACTAACACTAACATTACTCATTTCACTAACACTAACCAACTGAATTTTGAATATATATTTCTAAGCTAACTCCATAATGCATGGTTATTACCAGCATTGTACCTTCAGGCTTACACAAAATACCTTCAGAATAACATTATAGAATTCCTACAGTACAGAAAGAGGCCATTCAGCCCATCAACTCTCTGAAAGAGCATCCTACCCAGGCCCACACCCCCATCCTATCCCCATAACCCTGTGCATTTACTATGGCTAATCCCTAACCTACACATCTTTGGACACTAATGGAAAATTTTGCATGATCAATCCACCTAACCTGCACATCTTTGGACTGAGGGGGGAAACCGAAGCACCCGGAGGAAACCCATGAGAAAACGTGCAAACTCCACAGAGTCACCCAAGGCTAGAAATAAACCCGGGTCCCTCGTGCGGTGAGGCAGCAGTGCTAACCACTGTGCCGCCTCCAAATCTTACCAAAGCATCAAATGTTTCATTGAGGCAACATACGACAACCCAAATGCATTAAGATAACTTGCTTCAACATAAAGGGCAGAATTCTCCCATTTTGGGGCTAAATGCCCACGTTGGCAGGAAAACAAAAGTGTGTTTCCCGCTGGCGTTGGCAGCACCTGTCACGTGGGATTTATCCACCTGAAAGATGCTAATAAGCTCATTTTGAGCAACCCACTGGCCAGACCTGCTGTTCCAAGGCCAGGCCACAATTTTTAAAGGGCGGCCCAATCTTGGAGACAGTACCCCTTCCCCCCCAAAAAATTAAATAGTGCCCACCCCTCCACTGTCCAGAGGGCACCACCAACCCATCACCAGAAAGGGGCATCCAACCCGCCCCCCATTTACAAATAATGGGTCAACTCCCCTGCGCCCCCCAACATCACGGAGGTTGGAGAGTGATCGGATTTGACCCCCCCTCCAGGGCTCCTTCCCCTTCAGAGCCCACACTCAGACCTCCTTTTCCCTTTAGACAACCCACTCAGGCCCCCTGCCCCTCAGAACCCCTACTCAGCCATCTTTCAGGCCACATGCCTTGGCAGTGCCACAGTGCACTGTCCCCTAGCATCTTGACACTGACCCCCTGACCCCCCAAGGGGCCTCAAGAAAGTTAGCCGATTGGCCATTTGCCCCTCTGCTGCTGTCAAACTATAGAGGAAGCAGCAGCAAAGGCACAAATGGCCACTGGACCTACCTTCTCTAGCTTCCTTGAGGCCCAAGGCACCGGCCTCGTGAGTGCCAGCATGGAGTGCACTGTTGGTACAGTCAAGGCGGATGGCCTGAAGAGAGGCTGAGGCGATGGTCTGAGGGGAAAGGGGGCTGAGGGGAGGTCAGGTCAGGTCACCCTGATGCCTGTTTGGTGTGTCACCCGTGATTTGAGTGGTGGTGGGGTAGGGGGAGGATGTCCCACTTTTCTGAGGGGTTGCTAGTGCTCTCCTGAACCCTCAGGGTCTAGCATATCATGACCATGCTTGTGGGTAGCACGTGTAAAGCCCACCCGGTGCCGTTCCCGCTGGTGGGCCAGGTGAATGGCAGGAGGGTGGTGAATGGCCTGTCAAACCTGCTAATGACATTCAAATTAGCGGGTTTGTATAATTATCGGGTTGCTGCCCACTCTGGGCAGGAACCTGATCGGGGACAACGAGATGAATCCCAAGAGCCTCATGCCTGTCAGGAATCCCAATTTTGGCCTACACCCCAGTCACCAGGGCATTGGGATTCCTGCTGGCCATGTGGAGAGGTTGGAAAATCGGGCCCAAAATCTTTAATTGCATCACAATAATAGATAGCAATTACAAATTAACTGGATATTTTCAGTGAATAAGCAGTAAACAGAACTCAATCCTCCTTTCTACATGAGTATTTCCAACATGCACCTATCTAGGTAAAAATCATTAATCATTTCTTAGAATATCTGCTTAACTGTTTGAGATTACTCTGAATACTAACATCTCTCACATGCTCACCAGCCACAAAGCTCAGCATTCTCTGTAAATTTTATTTTTACAAACCCACCATCATTATTTGGGCATTGTTGGGAATGAAAAAGCTGAGTAAATTCAGAAGGGAACATAATTTTAAACAGCACATCTTCAAACAAGTCACCAAGCAGAATCAAACTATTGTTCAATTTAGACTCACTTTGTCTATTCTTAATGGATGCTAGTTCCTCCTGGAAAGCCTGTCCTGTAGACCTGGCAAAGGCTTCAGCTGTGGCACAATAACCGTGATGCACTAAGTAAGATGAAACCATTCTGGAAATTGAATTTTAAAAAAATGTTACAAAACAGTCCAAGGTCAGCAGTATTTCACAATACAGTGCAGCTTCTAAAAATTCTAGTATAAAGATGATTACACCAGGCTGTACATGTGCAATAACAGGAAACACTTACCAAACTCAATGGAAACTGTCTTGCGAGTGTGCACACACCACGTTTTCCCCATTGATTTCAACATTCAGGTTACATGTTTTGCAGAGTTATGACGTTTGTAAATATATTTGCAGGAACAGCCCACAAATAAATGCACAAAAACTCTCATTGCACAGAACAAGATAATAGATTGCAAAAATTCACACAATAAACATCAAAAAGTCAGCACTTAAAATGTATTAAAACTTATGATGGGTTATTTACACCAAAAACGAAGTCTTCACTAGTTCCTTCTTCTGTTACTGCGATTTTGTTACCAAGAGGACTCAGTTAAATCATAAAATGTTATCAACTCAGACAACAAAAATATGTAGTTAAAAGGGAAGCAGTGGCTTTAGACATGTACATGAGAGAAAGGCCACATGCACAGGATACAGACAAGAGGACTGCAAGAGTGATACGACAAATGGGGAAAAAGGCTGCTCATATGGGAGAAATGGAGAAAGGAAGCATGTAGAACATCGGAAGAGAAATTTATTGCTTTAAGCAATAAGGAAGACATGTAAACTGAACTGGAGAATTAATAGGCAACTAAAACCATCCTTTAATTAAACTTACACGCCAATCTCTGAGCCAATGCAACAGCAAAGCATTGAGCTATTCTTAGCTGAAATCAAAACAACTTTTTGCAGCTTTGTAAACCTGGGGAAGGGGAAAAAAAAAGAGAAAGCAAAGGGAAAAAGAAAGATTCCTTTGGATAGGAGAGGAGGAGGGTTTCTCACAATTCCAAATTAAATGCCTGCCCAGAAATATAATTTTGTTATTGTTTGAGAGATGTAGGACTATATTTTACTTCTATGTCCATGACCAGGTCAGTTAATATCTCTTACTGGATGCATTCAAATAGGGCAAGGTTTAAAAGTGCAGCATTCAGCTGAATATTTTTTCAGTCACTATGACCAGATTTATTGTTAATAAAAAAAATTGAAATATGAGCATGTACTTTGTAGCATTTAACATTGAGAAATACAAGTCGTAATTATTAGATGCAAGAAGAAATTCATCTATCTTTTAAATCTAAATCAGAATTAAATCACAGGAAAGGAAACTGTTTTAAATATTTGTAAATGAAAAATGCTACTGTAGATAACAGACAATGTGTCACCTACTTTTGAATCATTGTCTGCCATTCCCCTTCTCGATCTCCTACAGGGAATCTTTCAATCTGGGTCTGAATTTTAGATCTCCATTCTCGCATGTAGTCCTCTATATCAAAAACAAATGGATGCTGTCCAAAATTAGCATCTATCACCTCCCCTGGTGTCTGCAGTCCAACTGTGGGGTATAAATTTGGCTGAACAAGAGAAAAAAAATAATCACTTTGCAAGTTTTAGATTCTTCAAACAGTCCAGTATTTTCCTAGTCGACAATGGTCAGATATATGGGCAGTTTTGCAGCTGAAAATTACTTTAAAATATGTTATTACTGCAAAGATTCATTGTGAATTAAACTTGCAAACTTCTACTTCCTCCTGAGAAGCAGCATGATATGCAAAGCTATATTTCCTCCTCCTACTCCACCCATACCTGTATTTTACACAATTTAAGGATAATATATCACAATTTTAAATTCACAAACATTGAACAGGACTATAGAATAAACTGGTCTGTGTAAAAATCTAAATAGTTTGGGGGGGGGGGGGGTCACTTCAATCAATAAAGCTTTGCAGAAGTAACAAAAAAAGTTGTTCTTTATTACTTTTGAGATGTGGGTGTCGCTGGCATGACCAGCATTCGTTGTTCATCCTTAAGCCTTTGAATGGAGTGGCTTACTAGGCCATTTCATAGGGCAGTCAATGATCAATCACATTGCTGTAGGCCAGACCGGGTAAGGACACCAGATTTCCTTCCTTAAAGAACCTAAAAGGATCTTTATGACAAGGATGATAATTTCATGGTCAGCATTACTCAAACTGGCTTTCAATTCCAGATTTTTTAATGTGAATGTAAATTCCACCAGCGACCATGGACCCATGTCCCCCAAGGTATTAGTCTGGGCCTCTGGATTATTAATCCAGTGACATTATGGGCAGGATTTTACGGCCTCGCTCGAGTGAGTTCAGAAATTCCAGCTCGAGGTCAACGGACATTTCCATTGTCTGCCCCTCGCCTGCTCCGATTCCATGGCAGGCAGGGCAGTAAATTCCACCATATGTCCCCTCAAGATCCATGGGGAAAACATTGGTACTGTAGCTTGGCAGTTACAGCAGAGATCTGGCAAGCAGACACATAGCTCCATATCCAGGCTCCAGAAAGCATCACTGCACCCTGCTAGTTTTGCTGATCCTGAAGTGGTATGAGGCACACAGCAGTCGCAGTCCCAGTCCCAGTGGAAGAAGCAGAAAGAAAAGACAATTAGCACACCCACTCCACCCAAAATGGGACATCTCTATACAGAACACAATGAGGCATCCGTATACTCCAACATCCACTTAGTGCTTATGAGATCATAGAATCCCTACAGTGCAGGAGGCGGCCATTTGGCCCATCAAGTCTGCACTGACTCTCTGACGGAGCATCTTACCCAGTCCCTATTCCCACAACCCCATGTATTTTTTCCCTTAACTCACACATCTTTGGACACTAAGAGGCAATTTACCATGGCCAATCCACCTAACCTCCATAACATTTGGACTGTGGGAGGAAGCTACAGCACCCAGAGGAAAACTATACAAACACTGGGAGAACGTGCAAACTTCACACAGTCACCGAGGCCGGAATCGAACCTGGTCCCTAGCACTGTGAGGCAACAGTGCTAACCACTGTGCTGCCTATGGCTGAGATAACATAGCCACTTGAAGTGATGCTTTTGCCTTCCTCTGCCATTCATGTGACCAAACATTCTCCTTCCCAACCCTTCCATATAGCTGAAGTCACTAGTCATAACACTTTTGTTTTTCCTACAAAAATAAAGGGATAGATTTTACAAATTTGTCCCCCATTTTGCAGAACATTGTGCACTGGAGCTCTAGCCAAAAAAAAGTGTTGGCATTAACTTGGTGAACACACACAATATCCTCCACTCCAATGTGTTAGTGTTTCACTCATCCATAAAATCTATACCTAATAATCAAGGTCCCAACGTAACCTCCAAATTGTAAACTGGCCCTATAGTACATATACAAAAGACTTGCAGAATGTGTCTTTGAGTCCAGGATATGTGATTACTGGAAAAATGACATTTGCTGAATTCAAGGAAAAGGAAACAATAATACAGAAACAGCAGTAGGCCATCCAGCCCTTCAATACAGTTCTGCCCAATCAATGGGATCATGACTGATCTATATATTAACTCCAGCCATCTGCCTTGGCTCCATATCCTTTGGTGACCTTCCTCATGCACAAGCTGGTAGAAATGTGGAACTCTCTGATGCATAGATTTTGTGTTTGCAGAATTGTTTCTTAACTTCTTCCTTGAATGGACTTGTCCTGGCTTTAAGGTTATACACCCTTATCCTAGACTGCCCTATCAGTGGAATTTTTTTTTCTCTGGACTACCCAATCAATTCCTTTCAAAATACCACATACCTAATTAGGTCACCTCTTAACCTATTATATGCCAGAGACTGCTAGCCCAGTTTACAAGTATTTATTCATATTCAGATAGGATTGTTAAATGGGGCAAAAATGCAAGAGGAGATTCCTTCAACAGTAATTTTCAGTGATCCTCCCCATCAGTCTCCCACATCCCCTCCATTACATGTGGTAGTTAAGTACTACAATCACAAACTAATTCCCCCATTCTTGTTATATGAATAATCTGTAGCACTGCTGCAAGGGGCTTCCATCTCTCTTAAAATGTTTACATTAAAAGATCCAAGTTCTCTAATGCAAGAAACACCTTTATAGAAATAAGTGTTGAAGCGAACCCAGAATATTACAAAAGCAAAACATTGCAGATGCGAGAAATCTGAAATAAGAACTGAAAATGCTGGAAATACTCAGTGGGTCAGAGAGAAAGAGAATTAATGTTTCAGATCAATAACCGTTCATCAGAACCACTTTTCTGATATCCGTTGTAGTTTCTGTTTAATTCTAGCATGTTCATTCAAAGCAAGTCTGGTTATTGAGACCAGAAGATAAATTTAGTGAAAGATTTCAAATGGATTACACACAAGGTTGGACTTTTAAAAACAGACAAGCTGTCAAGCATGGCAGATGACTCCTCAGAAGAGCTTAATCCTTGGGACTGCACCAGCTCAGATACTGACACTTTGGTGGGGCCAGTAAGAATTAGCTGGGGTTTCAACAGATGACTCACACCTCAAGTCAGGATCAGCTGATGGCGGCTGCTGGGACAGCAATAGTGAGAACTCCTCGGTGGGCGCAGGCCTCTCGAAGGTCTGTTTAACAGGACACAGATGAAGAATCACAGGAACCACCGATGAAGAGGATAATCATTAAGCAGCTGCAGAGGTTGTGCAATGTACAGGCATTTCAAGCACAATGTGCAAAATTGCAAACAGATTCTAGAAGTGTGCCCTCAAGAATGAGTGGGATGGTATGGCAGGCCATCAGGTTGATGTTTCTTCTATGGATAAAATGGCTAATTGCATGGAGTATCATGAGGCAATTCAGGTCATGAACAAGGGTTTGCAGACTCTTGATTCCAGTAAAAAGGTGGAATAATAACCCAACCTTGACAAGGCAGCACCCCTCTGATCTGCAATAAAGTGTCCTTCAGCACAGTAGCAGCAATGAAATACTGCTGGTCCATGAAAGGGATAACAATGAAAGGAGACAAGGAAATGAGAACTTCCCTCAAAGAGCTTTCACTTCTTGTCTAGTGCCCTATTCAGAATCCGGCATTCCTGCCTCTTGTTTTGATGGTAGAGTGTGCACCTGCTCTGTGTGCTCTGACATGCGCAGCACTATGCTGCCGGCCTCTTGGGCGGGATAAGGCCCCACCCCCCCTACTTACCAGAGTGAATCTTGCTGAGGCACTCTGCAATGCTCAGAGAGTCGGAGCTTCTCTCTGTTAAGTACACCTAAAAAACGGGTAGGAAATACTTAACTTTTTTGGGAGAATCCCAGCCTTGTAGTTGCACAAGGGTAGTGCACGGATGTCTTTGACATTGTGATATTAAGTGCCTTAATTTGAATTATTATTGCTTTACACCACTTTTCCATGTTGCCAATCCTTGGTTCCGATTGCTAGTGGCCTTTTCAGTTGTTTGAAGATGAATTGGAAAACCTGAATTAACAGCAGCTAAAGAGGAGTGTGAAAAGGAGCTTGGTTTTTAAAAGAACAATCGTATGTTAGTGGAAGGTAGCGGGAAAGGATGGGGAAAGTCTGAAGTGGTTTTCATGAGCTGGCGAGATGAGTGGACCAACTGAAGCTAGGTGGATTTGACGATAATCACGATATCCCATGCAGCAATGTGCGCCACTCATGTGCATTGCCCTCATCACCACCTCCTCCTCAGAATTCTCCAAAGAGACTTTGTGATCTGCACCTTTGTTCCTTCTACAGGTCAAAGCCTTGGTGCTGATCCACCCCAAGCACCTGAAGTGCATCTTCAGCATTCCAATGGTTTGTTTGATGACATATCTGATGGTCAAATGACATTTATTGTATTCCTGGGCTTCATTCCTCAAGTTTCTGAGAGGTATCACTGGAGTGCAACCTCAATGGAGTGAGAGTTTGGTGAGTGTAGAGAAACTTTATCATCTTTCTAGAAACTCAATATTGTCTGTATTTAACATTTAACTGCAAGTGCTATTTAAATTCTAAGTCACATTCAGAAGCCCAAGCAGGGAGTAACTGAAATAGTTAAATAAGGACACCGGCTTGAACTGGTCTTTGCTGTACTTGAGCTCATCTAGTCCCTTTATTCAGAACATATAAATTTAGACATTCTCAGTCCAATCAGCAGTAGAGTGCAACCTAAAAAGAGAGAGAGAGTTTGGTGATCTTAAGGAGTTCGGTGAGGAGATACTCATTTGTCTTTTCTAATATTTTCACCCTGTAGCATTTGGTTCTTGCTCTACTACAGGGGAAGGAGTGAACCGTTTGATGAGTATTTGGTAAGTGGACAAGGCCTATAATATTCTTATGGTTTAAAAGAGTACAGGAAGTTGTGATAAGATTAATAAATATTTGAAAGAAAATAAATAATCAAATGAATTAAGTCATGAATGAAAGCACATAAGTATGGCAGGACATGCGATGTGTCATGGCTGCAGAATGTGGGAACCTCTGGATACAATTGTGATCCAGGGCAGGTACACCTGCAGCAAGTGTCTGCAGCTTGAGGAGCTTCGGCTCAAAGTTATTGAGCTGGAGGCTGAGCTGTGGACACTGCGACACATCAGGGAGTGTGAAAGTTACATGGATGCTTTGCATCAGGAAGTGGTCACACCCATTAGGTTCGGGTCTTCTGGTTTGGAAGGTGGTCAGGGACAGAAGAGTGTGACTACAGCAGAGGAAGGGCAGGGGTGCAGGAGTATCAGCCTGTGCAACTGTCCAACAGGTCTGAGGTTCTTTTTTCTTGTTTGGATGACGGTGGAGGATCCAGTGATAGTGGTTCATGTAGGTACCAATGACATGGGCAGGATGAGGAAGGAGATTCTGCATAATCAGTATGAAGACCCAAGTATCAAATTAAGAAGCAGAACCTCAAAGATAATACTTTCTAGATTACCTGAGCCATGTGCAAATTGGCATGGGATTATTAATATCAGAGAAATGCATGTGTGGCTCATAGACTGGTGTAGTGGAAGTGCATTCAGGTTCGTGGCACAGTGGCACCAGCATTGGGGAAAGTGGAATCTGAAACGTTAGAACGGTCTACACCTGAATTGTGCTGGGCTGCATAATTAGGGAAGTAGAGAGGATTTGAAATTAAATAGTGGGGGCAGGGGATCAAATTTGGGAAGATATGGTATCAAAGAGTAGAGGCAAGGCAAGAGTGGATGTACTGTACTTAGATTTCCAGAAGACATTTGATAAGGTGCCACATCAATGGTTGTGAAACAATAAAAGCAGGGGGTAACATATTGTCATGGATAGAAGATTGGCTACCGAACAGGGAACAGTTGACATAAATGGGTCTTTTAATGACTGACCGGATGTAGTGAGTGGTGTGCTGGGGGCTCAACGTTTTATAATTTATTTAAATTGCAAGGATGAAGGGACCTAACACAGGGTTCTGAAATTTGCTAATGCCACAAAGATAAGAAAATAAATTGTGAACAGGACATAAAGGAGGCTACAAAGAGACATAGGAACTGGAGTAGGCCATTCAGTCCATCGAATCTGCTCTGCCATTCAATATGATCTTGGCTGATCGGACATTTGAATGCCTTTTGCACACACTATTGACCTAACCTCTTACATTATTATTAGGCTGAAATCTATCGACCTCCACCTCAAACACACTCAATGATTGAGCATGCCCAGCCACCTGGAGTAGAGAATTCCAAAGATTCACAACCATCTGTGTAAAGAAATTTCGCCTAATCTCAGTCCTAAGTGGCGGTCCCTCTTATTTTGAAATCGTGTTCCCTGGTTCTAGACTCCCCAAGCAAGGGAAACATCTTACTTACATCTAACCCTGTATATTCCTTTAAGTATTTTGTAGGTTTCAATGAAATCATCTCTAATTCTTCAAAACTCTAGAGAATACAGGCCCAGTTTGCCCAATTTTTCTTCATAAGACAGTCCCGCCATCCCTGGAACAAGTCTGGTGACCCTTTGTTACACCCCCTTTATAGCAATAATATCCTGAGTTGAGGGGAGCAAAACTGCACACACTACTCCAGATGTACAATTGAAGCAAGACCTCACTACTCCTGTACTCAAATCCTCTTGTGATAAAGGCCAACATCTCATTTGCATTCCTAATAGCTTGCTACACCTTTATGTTAGTCTTCAGTGATTTATGCATAACCACACCTTGGAACATTGATAGGTTAAGTGAGTGGGTAAAGATCTGGCAAATGGCGTATAATGTGGGAAAACTTGAAATGTTCCATTTTGAGAGGAAGAATAATGAAGAAAATCTAAATGGTGAGAGATTGCGGGATCTTGGTGCCCTGGTGTATGAATCACAGAAGGCTAGAATGCAGGTACAGCAAATAATTAGGAAGTGACATGATGGCCACAGGGATCATCATCAATAAATCTCCCTGTGGGCCTTGCTGAATATGAGCTCCCCTATTAAGCGAATGCAGGCTTGCCCAATAGGGAAGGAACAGAAGGGGAGTTCAAAACCAGCTGTCTCCACTCAGGCTGGCAGTCAATAGACTGATCTGCACTCTGTAGTCGTTGAAAGGCATTCAGGTATCACTAAATAAAAGGGTGATTGGTGATGGAAGACTGGTCTTAATAAGATTATTACATTGACGAGAAGTAAAACAAGTTTTTTCTCCCCTTTTCACCATCTTTACTATTGAGGCAAGTACTCCTCCGGGAAGAAACATGCCTCTTTTTGGGAAACTTTTTTTCAGGCCAACAGTATGGAGAGGGACAAAGCAGAAAGTGATCCTGTTGACGGCATGCAGGGTCCCAATTTTCAGTGTAATAAAAAGCCTGACCTACCCGGATGCCCGACCCCAAAATCTTTAATGACTTGGCTAAAAGCTATTATGACCCGAAACCCTCCATAATACTCCAGCGACACCACTTTAACATGGTAGGGCAAACTCCTGGGGAAACTGTCACCGAATTTCTGATCAGGTTGCGAAAACTGGCAGAGCACTGTGACTTTGAGCCACCCCTGAACAACAGGTTGCGAGACAAACTGGTCTGGAACTAACAAGGCGGCGATCCAAAAAAAATTGGCAGAACCCATTTTGGATCTAAAGAAGGCCATTGAGATAGCTCTATTGTTGGAGAATGCAGAGAAAGGAGATTAGGAACTAAAGGGACTGTCAGATAGCAGTGTCCTCTGATTGGGCAGGGGGGTCTCATGTAATGTCCATCCCTCAACTGAGAACAATGGTATCAGTAAAATAACCCAGTAGCCCTGTTAACAGTGGAGCCCGAGTCGCATCACCAGGCAAGGGAAGACAGGGACAGCCTTCAAACACCTAGGAAGCTTATTCTAGAAAGTTGTAGATGCGCCCAATACGCCCAAGTATTTTACCTTTGCAAGTGCAGCAGATCATCATAATCAAAGCTAATATATAAGGAAAGTCAAAATGCGGGCAATTTTGAGAAAGGCCAAGGCCAGTACCAGACCATAACTTGCAGAAAGATCCTTGACCGCCGACATTGCAATTAAATCGCGTTTCCCATGACAACGGTTGCTCCTACAATGGTGAAGCTGTTAGTAAATGGCCACCCATTAAAAATGATGTGGATATGGGGGCTACGGTCTCCAATATTGGGGAGCAAATTTATAATCACCTCCAGGCTGGTATTCAGCTCCTGAACCTAGAAAGCACAAAAGCCAGGATGGCCACCTACACAGGGGAACTATTACAGATAAAGGGCACCACAGCAACCCTAGTGACTTACAGGCAGCAGTTGACTTGACTTCCACTCATCACTGTGTGAGGACAAGGACCTAGCCTTATGTGGAGAGATTGGATCCAATGCTGAACTGGCTAGAGATCTTTCGGCTAGGCTCAGGGGGACTGTATGAAGTCATCAATAAGTACACTGAAATCTTCCAAGAAGGACTTGGGAAAATAAGGGGAGCCAAAGCTAAGATTTACGTTGACCCCCATGCTACACCCAAGTATTTTACAGCAATATCAGTTCCATACTCCCTACTGGAAAAGGTAGATTCAGAACCAGAACACATGGAAAAGCTGGGCATCACAAGAATCAAACTGTTTACAGAGTGTGCCGCACCCGTTGTTCCTGTCCTTAAGCCAGATAAGTCGATCTGACTTTGTGGAGACTATTGGCTTCCAATCAATAGGGTTTCTAACAGCTTGACGGATACCTCATGCCCTGGATTGAAGACCTGTATGCCAGGTTAACTGGGGGCTAAACATTTTCAAAGTTGGACATGAGCCATGCATATCTCCAACTTGAATTGGCCTCCTCCCGAGGTGCTCAGCTTCTCATGCCAGGCTTCAGCCAATTTGATTCACTCCAAGTGTTATCAAGAAATGGCTGATAGCACTGGATACTGCAAAGGCTATGGGCCCTGATAATATTCTGGCAACAGCATTGAAGACTTGTGCCCCAGAACTAGTCACACCTCTGGCCAAATTGTTCCAGTACAGCCACAATACTGACATCTACCCAGCAACGTGCAATATTACTATCCACAAAAGGCAGGAAAAATCCAACCCAGCCGATTACTGCCCCATGAGTCTACTCTAAATCATCAGCAAAGTGATGGAAGGAGATGTTGACAGTGCTATTAAATGGCACATACATAGCAATAATGTGCTTGCTGACGCACAATTTGGGTTCCACCAGGGGCCTCAGCTCTTCACCTCATTATTGCCTTGGTCCAAGCATGGATAAAAGAGTTGAACTCCAGAGTGAGAATGACAGTTTTTGACATCAAGGTAGCATGTGACTGTGTGTGGCATCAAGGAGCCCAAACAAAACTGAAGTCAATGGGAATCGATAAAACTCCGATTGGAGTTTTATCTAGCATTAAAGAAGATAGTTGTGATTGTTGGAGTTCAATCATCTCAGTTCCAGGACATCACTGCAGGGGTTCCTCAGGGTAGTGTCCAAGGTCCAACCATTTTCAGCTCAAAAATGATTTTCCCTCCATCATAAGCTCAAAAATGGTGATGCTCATTGACAACTGCACAATGTTTTGCACCATTCATGACTCCTCAGATGCTGAATGTCCATTTGCAGCAAGACCTGGACAACGTTCAGGCTTAGCCTGCAATAAGTAACATTCATGCCACACAGGTGCCAAGCAATGACCATCTCCAACAAGAGAGAGCCCAACCAACTGCTCTTGACATTTAGTGGCATTACCATCACTGAATCCCCCATTGTCAACATCCTGGGTGTTACCATTGACCAGAAACTTAATTGGACCAGCCATAAAAATACTATAACTAAAGAGGTCAGGGGCTGGAAATTCTGCATAAGTAACTCACCTCTTGACTCACCAAACTCTGTCCACCATTTAGAAGGCACAAATCAGGAGTGTGATGGACCACCCAGGAAAAAGAAAAGGAAGATAGATGGTTTTACAATATGTATGGTGGACATCAACTGGAAGGGTAAAACGACCCTGAGTGAAGTAATGAGCAAGTGATGTGTGTGCTGTTTTGGTTGAATAGTAGTTCCATTACCTTCTGATGGTACCAGTGCAGCTGAGAAAAGACTGTGGGAAACAGGAGGGAACATAGACCCAAAGGTTCCTAAAATATTTAGTAACTGTCCATTCAGGAAATGAAAGAATCCTAAAAACTCAGATATTAATGATAAATGTTAAACGGAGATTCCAGATAATCCAGCTCTCAGAAATATGCAACTAGTACTCATTAAGCCACAATTTGTGCTTTTTTCTTTCCTCCTCCACATTTATCCTCCAAGGAAAGCCTTCAAGTTGTCAAGTCTATTAATCACAATAGTCACCCACTGGTTGCCAGAAGAATCCCAACCCTGAAGAACAACCAGAGATCTTGATTGAAGCTGCTGCTCCAAATCATTAATTAATTCTGGAGTGAACGCGATACTAGAGGATAGGACAGAACCTAATGATTTCACTGTGAGAGCCATAAATGCGACTCTTCTATGTACCATTCCCATCAGAATGATAATCAAGAATTAAGTAAAAAGGTTCCAATACACATGTCACACCATGACAACAATGAAGTTATTTTTCTGCCCCAAATGTAATTCAGACTACCCAAAATTTAAATGAAGCAACATAAAACAAGACAATGTGGAGATTTAGTGCTTAAATTAAGATTCAGCTGTAACAGGAATCTGACAAGGTTATAAAATAATTCAGTCACCCATGCTTAAACTTTGTTTAGAAAAACACAAAAACAGAAAATACTGGAAGTACTCAAGTCAAGCATCATCCATGGAGAGAAGCAGAGTTAACATTTCAGGTCGCTGACCTTGGATGTTGCCTGACATTCTATGTATTTCTAGCATTTTGTTTTCATTTCATATTTCCAGAATCTGCAGTGTTTTGTTTTTATATACACAAGAGCGAGCTTAGGAAAAATATTGTAAAAAGAATTGACTTACCGGTAGATCTGTGAAAGCAATACCTGTGGTTAAAAGAGGAAAATATCAGCATATAAGTAACAACAGACCTCTTGTGTCTTGCTAGTTTTCTATACGAGTATGAAATTCTCATTGCTCAATGACTACAACTATCATGGGGAAATTAAAACTAGTAAACCAGTACTGGCACTGCAGGATTCCTATAACTTTTACTCAGTCCTCACACACAACTTATTGTGTCAATTTAATTGGATTTGCAATTTGTTGGAGCTGTTATTTTCAACTGTCAGCTCTGGTGTCATCTCAGATGATTCTCGGTTTAAAGACAATCAACAAGTTTACACACATCCATCTAACAATATTAACAGTGATCTGTTACAATACTTTAAAAAGGTAAAATAGCTCAAAACCAATACTGAAGCAGATTTACTGATGTTCTACACATTTTATAACAGATGTAAAATTCACTGTCTCGTTAAAGATTCCAACAAGGCTACCAGCTTTTTCTCCAATTTGACATAATGGTGACATCTAATGTGGACTCGCCTTAGAATGAATATCAGAAAAAAAAAAGGGATTGCCAGATTAGGCCAGCTCCCATATACATCAATGTACACTTCCCAAAAACACCATGCAATTAAAGTGAATGCATTCATAGTGTGTGTGTATAAACATGTATTTACATACATACAGTAATCATTTTTAAATGTAGGTATATACTTCAATAAGTGCTCAATTAAAAGCATCTGTTTCAGGTAATGGATTTTGTTACTCCCACCCAATTACAAAGAAAAACAATTACCACTGATCTCACACCTATCAAATCTTATGCTTTCCTACAACTATATCCCCAAGCAAAAATGGTGAAGTTGATTCTGTTTTCTGGATGTTCAAGACAGCCAGGAAGTAAGAGTCAAGGGTAGGTGATATTACATCACCAGTGATCTAAAGAATAAAAAAATTACACTAGATTGCTTCTCTGAGTGGAGGCCTGTGACTAGTGGTGTGCCGCAGGGATCGGTGTTGGGTCCATTGTTGTTTGTCATCTATATCAATGATCTGGATGATAATGTGGTAAATTGGATCAGCAAGTTTGCTGATGATACAAAGATTGGAGGTGTAGTGGACAGTGAGGAAGGTTTTCAAAGCTTGCAGAGGGATTTGGACCAACTAGAAAAATGGGCTGAAAAATGGCAAATGGAATTTAACGCAGACAAGTGTGAGATATTGCACTTTGGAAGGACAAACCAAAGAAGAACGTACAGGGTAAATGGTAGGACTCTGAAGAGTGCAGTTGAACAGAGGGATCTGGGAATACAGGTACAGAATTCCCCAAAAGTGACGTCACAGGTGGATAGGGTCGTAAAGAGTGCCTTTGGTACATTGGCCTTTATAAATCGGAGTATCGAGTATAAAAGTTGGAGTGTTATGGTAAGGTTATATAAGGCATTGGTGAGGCCGAATTTGGAGTATTGTGTACAGTTTTGGTCACCTAGTTACAGGAAGGATGTAAATAAGGTTGAAAGAGTGCAGAGAAGGTTCACAAGGATGTTGCCGGGACTTGAGAAGCTGAGTTACAGAGAGAGATTGAATAGGTTGGGACTTTATTCCCTGGAGCGTAGAAGATTGAGGGGAGGTTTGATAGAGGTGTATAAGATTTTGATGGGTATAGATAGAGTGAATGCAAGCAGGCTTTTTCCGCTGAGGCTAGGGGAGAAAAAAACCAGAGGGCATGGGTTAAGGGTGAAAGGAGAAAAGTTTAAAGGGAATATTAGGGGGGGCTTCTTCACGCAGAGAGTGGTGGGAGTGTGGAATGAGCTGCCGGATAAAGTGGTAAATGCGGGGTCACTTTTAACATTTAAGAAAAACTTGGACGGGTTCATGGATGAGAGGGGTGTGGAGGGATATGGTCCAAGTGCAGGTCAGTGGGACTAGGCAAAAAATGGTTCGGCACAGACAAGAAGGGCCAAAAGGCCTGTTTCGAAGCTGTAATTTTCTATGGTTCTATGGTTCTATTAAATGCATGACAAAAATAAAGGGCTCCTTTGAATACTCTCCTTAAAATGACTGGGCACCAAGGATAGGTTGCGTCAACTCTGCAAGAATGTCCTCTGCAACAATGTGCTACACACACTATACCACCAATGGATAAAATCTGCATTAACCAAATTAATTCCTTGCATGATATTACAATATCAGAGAAATGGGGGGAAAAAAAAATTTGAGCACCTCTCTCTTAAAACCTATTTGGCCCAGCTAAAGAAAGCTCTCTCAATCAATAAGTTATTTTGGCAAATGATTTAAAAAATGAAAAGAGAAGGATTTCCACTCCCTGAGCTCACAGAATCAGAATTGAAGCTTAAGAATAAATTAAATTTCAAGAACAAACGTTCAAATAAGTACTTTGACCTGGTTCCTTGAAGGCCAAACATTCGCAGGCTACTTTTTTTGGGAAGGGGCAGGAGGGGTGGAGGTTTTAAAAAACAAAATGACATAAAAGCAGTCCAAACACACAAAATTCAGCTGGAAGGTGATCCAAGCTATCATGCTGGTCCGAAATTAGAGGAAAACTGCCAAAATCAAATAAAAAACCCAATGGCATTCAACTCCTTGGCATAACATTGCAACATGAATGAGGAAAAGATCTGCAAATTGTAACATATTTAACCCTCTGATTTAGGTGAGGAAGCTGAAAGATGGAAGATTCTAGGCAGGTTAGGCGTACTTTAGAAAGTGGTAAAGAATAGATGCTGGCATCTCTCCTTTGGTTAAAGTTTCTTAGCAGCACCTCGATAATCTTTCAATAATTATCAGGACCTTCAACAAACCAGAAACTTCTCCCTTTATGGGAATAGCAGTACATGGGACTTGCCTAGGCGGGCCAGATCTTGTGCACAAGAAAGTCTTCCTCCCTTGTCCCTGTGATCAAAGCATCAAGCCCTCATTTTGCAGTAAACAAGGCCAACATGATCAAAGTTTCTTGTCAGAGTCAGACAAGTAACAAGAGCCTGGTAAAGAGCCTTGGTAGTCTCCCATGAGAGATGTTATCCAATCAAATAATTTTTAAAATTAGATTGAAAGTCAATTTTCTTTTTAAATTTTAGTGAGGAAATGCTGACCATGCAACATGTCTGACCACCAGACATTATATTTGACTTATTATAACACTATCAACAAACAAAAGATTAGGAACTAAGAATTTGAAAAGCAAAAATGGATAAACATAGATTTCAGACCACATTAGTCAGGAGCAGTGATATGAGCATATACAAAGGAGTGAAAACATACCGTCATTGCAAAATCCACCCCTTTCCCAAATAAAATTAAGTTAATCAACTCAAAACCTGGGACTAACAGCAGTGTTCAATCCATATTCTTCATTTTTGTTTCTGCCTTTGTACAATTTATTTTCTTCAACTTGCAAAGGGATAAAATTTGAATGGGAGGATAAAAATGCTCGATGCATTGAATTGTCTCCTTCTGCACTGTAGGGATTGTATGATCAGATCAGCTATGAAGGGCGTCAGGCCCTTCACGATCCTCCCGGGCCATTTTTGATGATGTAATCAGCCTCGTGCCCGGGCAATTTAAATATTTATAAGCTGATTTAAATATGATTAGTAAGCCTGGGACTTAATGGTCCTGACTCGCTTAGCTTTCTAACCTCACTAGTGGAGGTTCTCATCAGCAAGAATCACAAGATGGTTCCCACTCATAGTGACCTGACCTGATGGCCTCGTCGGTGGGACAAGAGGCCATTGAGGCCCCCCCGTGTGTGTGGAGGGGGGGGGGCAGGGCAGGGCAGTGTCCCTTGGCAGTGCCAGCCTGGCACCCCAGCACTGCCCACTGGACACCTGGCAGTGCCAAGGGGGTGGGGCCTGAGAGAGCAGGGCCCCACGGGGAGGAGCCAGATGGGTGCAGAGCCACGCGGGGAAGGGTGGGGGGAACTCTGCATCGGAGGGGGAGGGGGTGGTGGTGGGGTCAGCAATCAGAGGTCGGGGCTGCCCATTTCCATAGTATTCCTCATTTGCAGAAAGTTACTTAAAACACTCTAAAGAACAGGGATGAAACGCTAATGCAGAATCAAAGACATATTTACACTGCTTTGACCAACATCACTAATTAGCAAAAATTTAGAAAGATATCAATTTCCCCCAGGGATTGGCAGCTAGCTATCAAGAGAAGACAGGGTGGGGGAGTAAGTAAAGCAAAAGGTCCTTCCGTTGCACAAATACAACACTGTAAATTATTTCAGTTTTAAACATTCCTTAGCATTATGGTCAAAATGCTCTTTCCAAGTATAAATGAAGCTCTTATCTCCAAGAAATTCCTGAACTGCATTAAAGTGTAAAAATGAAAAAAGGACTTAAATTTCAATGACTTCATCATGCACGCCTTTAATATTTCACATAAACTGGATTCATCCTTGTAAACTCATACCTAAACTGTGACCATTCTTTGTGTAGAAACAGGTATTATTGATCAGATTTACGCAGCATCCAATTACATCCCCAGTTGTAAATGTTGGTCCATAGGGCTGTCCAGTACCAGAGGAACAGAATGAATGACCATCATCCCCATGGTAACCATATGAATGTTTATCCCAGCCTAAAACAGAAAGTTCCACATTAAGAAACAATGTTGACATGAATATGTACCATACACTCTGGAAAAAGACAGTTTCAAACAGATTTCAAACTACTGATTTTAAAGCAATTGGTGAATAGCTTGGTTATCAGACCCACAGAACTAATAATGTTCAATTTATTTGAAAAGCAGTTTTTCTCATCAATTCTTGAAGAAAATAATTCCCTTTCCCCACACCTTCCCATTCCACCCCAAGTGGGCAGTCATCAATATAATTCAGAGTTCAAGATGCAAAAAATATTATGCTTTGTTTTAAAACTTTCCATAAAATATATTAGTCAATCTCCCTGGAATCATACATGGGGAGATGAAACCAAATGTAGTTTTCATGTGGAAGGAGGGCTTAATTACAGTATGATAATTACATAGCTTCTATTATAAATTCTTATATGCCATGTCTATAAATAGAAAATGTCGACAGGAAGTAGGTATCAACACAAGCTGACTAGGCAGGGTGTTGGAGAAAAGAAGAATGGGTCTTGGTCAAAACAAATGCACCTGACTATAGTTTCCACGTTCACAATAACTTGCATTCGTTTAGTGCCATTAGCCTAAAAAATATCCCAAAGCACTTCATAGAAGTGTCATTAGATAGTACTGGAACTGAAGCCAAAAGGAAACTGAGGTAGGTTTAAAGACGATCTTGAAGGAGGAAATAGAGATGGACTGATAGAGGTTCTTATCAAGAAAGAAAACCCTGTAAAACATGCTGCTGCATCACTAAAGATGAAAAAATAACGTCCTTTGCTTCAGATCTGCAGCAGTTTCGATGCTGGAAACACATCAGGTCAATTAGTATCTTGAAAAATAATTAGCACTTTGAAACAGGATGTCTTGTAACATTCTCTTGTAGATTGCTCAGATACATTTTGTGTTGCAAGAGAATCAACGCAATAAGACATTGTGAACAGTTTCATCCATTGGCTATAAACAAGTGAACCATGGTTTCACTAACATTTCATTAATAGCAAAATTAAGGAGTGCTCATGAATAGACTTTGTTTCATGCTCTGAAATTACCCCAATACTCTATTTGATAGAGGGAATACCGTATTGAAATGAAAAAATATTACCTTCATAACTACAGAGGATAAATAATATACAATCTTTGGGGAAGGTATGACTTCCACATATGATGTTTATTGTGGCACAGTAACAATCGCATGCTCCAGGCAGGAAAGTGCAATAGAAGCTGTTGAAATTTACCCACATCCAAAAGGGTAGAATTTCTGAGATTTTTAATAATTTCAAATAAAAAGTATCTCTCTTCTGAAAAATACTATTAAATTCAAATTGCACCGTCAGTGATGTCAACGTATCACTACTTTCATGCTAACTGCTTTTTGTTGGAGGTTCAGTCCTGGCCTGGCCTGATTCCTGCACTTCAAATTTTAATGAGATCAAGAGGGGGTTAGGTTACCTGATCGTGACATTTTGAACCCTGCTCTTCTCTTTGTTGTTGCGGGGTTTTAAAATTAAGGTTAATGTTCCTGAAGTCTACACTGAGTTTGGCTGGTGCAGTCCCCGAGATCAAAAGTTGGGAAAGGTCAGAGTAAGATCAGTAAAGAGCAGACGAAGCAACAAGTCAGAGGGACATCAGGAGCACCCTTCAGGTTCTGCCTCTGCTCTTTTCAGATGCCTACTGATGAGCTGTATATATGTTAGTTTTCCAGGATTACAAGTGCTTATACATTGTTTCTTGAAGGATCACAGTCTAAATGAAGCACCTACCTGGAAGTCTGTTCATGTTGACACCTTGAGCAGAAAGTCCAATGCCCATGTACCTGTAACAACATCATTCTTAACTTTCTTCAATCAATCAAGTTTACATGTTACTTTTCTGCAAAACATTTTTAACACAGAAAGATTTGATTTATTGTCACATGTATTAGCATACAGTGAAAAGTATTGTTTCTTGCGCGCTATACAGACAAAACATACTGTTTATAGAGAAGGAAACGAGAGAGTGCAGAATGTAGTGTTACAGTCATAGCTATGGTGTAGAGAAAGATCAACTTAACGCAAGGCAAGTCCATTCAAAAGTCTGACAGCAGCAGGGAAGAAGCTGTTCTCGAGTCGGTTGGTACGTGACCCCAGACTTTTGTATCTTTTTCCCGCAGGAAGAAGGTGGAAGCGAGAATGTCCGGGGTGCGTGGGGTCCTTAATTATGCTCGCTGCTTGCCGAGGCAGTGGGAAGTGTAGACAGAGTCAATGGATGGGAAGCTGGTTTGCGTGATGGATTGGGCTACATTCACGACCTTTAGGCACTCCAATACTTATAAGCGTAACTTACCATATATACTGCTCCTGTTGACAGTCAATTTTGGCAACACCTGTGGCAGTATTAGTGCATCCAGCTGTAGAGTGATACCCCAAGAGGCATGTTGTCATGGCACTGATGCCTCCAGTAGCAAGAAAGCAGTTGGTCACTATATTTTCTAGCTAGCTCCTGTCACATTCCTGGCCATGCGCTTTCCTTAGACACTAGGAAAATCTTGCAATCTGCCAACTAAATTTGTGTATTACTGCAGTTCAACTATTCACACTGGTGCCCCAAAGTCCACCCAGAACATATTCCACATCACTGAAAGCAAAGACCTACACAACTGCTTCTAATAGAAGTGGTTCTACACAATGCAATTGTAAGTTTTCAAATGAGAATTGAAGGTTCATGCCACTGTCGATGACCATAAGACACAGGAACAGAATTAGGTCACTCAGCCCATTGAGTCTGCTCCGCCATTCAATCATGGCTGATTTTTTTTTCTCATCCCCATTCTCCTGCCCTTTTCCCCATAACCCCTGATCCCCTTATTAATCAAGAATGTATCTATCTCTGTCTTAAAGACACTCAATGACCTGGCCTCCACAGCCTTATGCGGCACAGATTCACCACTCTCTGGTTGAAGAAATTCCTCCTCATCTCTGTTTTAAAGGATCGTCCCTTTAGCCTGAGATTGGGCCCCCTGGTTCCAGTTTTTCCTACTAGTGAAAACACCCTCTCCACATCCACTCTATCCAGGCCTCACAGTATCCTGTAAGTTTCAATAAGATCCCCCCCCTCATCCTTCTAAACTCCAATAAGTACAGACGCAGAGTCCTCGACTGTTATTCATACGACAAGCTCTTCATTCCAGGGATCATTTTTGTGAACCCCCTCTGGACCCTTTCCAAGGCCAGCATATCCTTCCTTAGATATGGGGCCCAAAACTGCTCACAATACTCCAAATGGGGTCTGACCAGAGCCTTATACAGCCTTAGAAGTATATCCCTGCTCTTGTATTCTAGCCCTCTCGACATGAATGCTAACATTGCATTTGCCTTCCTAACTGAATCTGCATGTTAACCTTAAGAGAATCTTGAACAATGATCCCCAAGTCCCTTTGTGTTTCTGATTTCCTAAGCATTTCCCCATTTAGAAAATAGTTTATGCCTCCATTTCTCCTTCCAAAGTGCATAACCTCACACTCTTCCACACTGTATTCCATCTGCCACTTCTTTGCCCACTCTCCTAACCTGTCCAAGTCCTTCTGCAGCCCCCTACTTCCTCAATACCACCTGCCCCTCTACATATCTTTGTATCAAGGATAGGGTGCTGCAGCTTCAGGAAAACGGTCATCTTGACTCTGCAACCAGATATCAGGAGAAGATTTGCAGACCAGAAACTGAAACCAAATATCACATCATCTGAAGGAGTCATCAAATTTATTGTAAAGGTGGGTGTGTTCAGAGTTGAGAGAGCGACAGCCCCTAAAGCAGTTGTTCAGAGATAGCCCATAGGGCAGCCGGTGTTCAGAGAGAGTGAGCCCATAAAGCAGCACTCAGTTCAGAGACACAGAGTCCATAAAACAATGGGAGTTCAGAGAGAGAGCAATAGCAGGAGTTTGGAGAAAGAAAACCCATAAAGCAGCAGGCGTTCAGAGACAGAGAGCCCAAAAACAATTGGGGTTTGGTGAGAGACAGTGAGCTCATAAAACAGCATGGATTTCAGAGAGACAACTCATAAAGCAATGGGTGCTTGGAGCAAGAGAGATCCAATAAAACTAAGGCAGCTTGGAGAACTCATTAAGCAGTGGATGTTCAGAGAGAGCGCACCCGTAAAGCAGCAGGACTTTCGAGAGAGAGCACCCATAAAACACAGAGCGAGAGAGAGAGCAAGTGAGCGAGCCCATAAAGCAATGGAAGGTCTGAGAGAGAGAGAAAGAGTCCATAAAGCAGTGCAGAGACCAGAGAGAGAGAGAGAGAGAGCCTATAAAGCAGCAGGGAGAGATCCAGAAATTTACAGATTAAATCTAAAAGTAACAACACAGGAGACACAAGATGGTAAGAATAACTCTTTCTGGACTAGGTGCAAAGGAGACCATTGACCGGTATGAAGTTTAAGGTATGTCAGCGCAGCTTGGCCATGTGCATTCTGTGGGATGTGGAAAGTCATTTGGCACAAAGTACCTTAATGACTACAGCTACAGGAAGTGTCACCAGCTGCAGAAATTTGAGCTTTGAGTTGCAGAACTCGAGTGGCGACTGGAATCATTGTGGTGGATCAACAAAGATGAGGATTACGTGGATAACACATTTAGAGTCACACCGTAGCAAAGTTCATAGGTGGAGAAGGAATGGGTAACCACCAGAGTATCCAAGAGAAACAGGCTGGTATAGATTGCAAAGGGACAGTTCAAGAGAACTTTCTGCAGTAGTATGCATCCAGTCCAATAAGAGGACTGGCACTGTTGGACCTGGTTCTGGGGAATATGGAATAAGTTGGCCCAGGTAGATCAAATATCATTTAGGGGCAGTATTTAGGTTGGCAATGGAAAAGGACGAGGAACAATCCAGAGCATGGATAATTAACTGAGGAAAGCCAACTTCGATGGGATGAGAATGCATCTGAGGTGAGCAAGTTGGAATCATATATTGGCAGACAAGACCGTGGCTTAACAATGGGCCACCTTCAAAGAAGAAGTATTGCAGACAATGTCAAGGTATATTCCCTTAAAAGGAGAAAGGTAGGAGAAATAAATCCTGAGTGCCCTAGATGACGAGAGAGGTAGAGGTGACGATGAAAAGGAAGAAGCATGCGTACAACAGATGTCAAGTTAAAAAATCCAGGAAAATCAGGTTGAATATAAAAGGGCCAGAGGTGAAGTGAAAAAGTGAAAAATCATAAAAGCAAGGAGAGAAGAAGAGGAGAGACTGGCAACTAACATAAAAAGGAAACCCAAGGCCTTCTATAAGGATATAAATAATAAAAGGGTAGCAGAAGAAAGAGTAGGGCTGAAACTTGAACGTGGAGCCAGGAGAAATAGCAGAGGTATTAACAGGTACTTTGCATCGGTCTTTAAAAAGAAAGATGTGGTGGCAGAGGAGGTAACCGATACACTAGATGATTTTACAATTGAGAAGGAGGTGGTGTTAGAAAGACTGTCTTTACTTAAAATTGATAAGGTACTGAATGAGATACATCCAAGAGTATTGAGGGAATTGAAAGTGAAAATCCCAAAGGCACTAGTGATAATCCTTCAGTCTTCCTCAGACACAGGTATGGCACCAGGGGACTGGGGAATTGTGAATGTTACGCCCTTGTTCAAAAAGGGTTGCAAGGATAAAGCCAGCAACTATAGATAATTCAGTTTGACTTCAGTGATAGGAAAACGTCTGGAAAATATAGTTTGGGTGAAGATTGATATGATTAATCTGTTGATGTGGTATACATGGAATTTTAAAAGACAGTGCCACACAACAGACTCAAGAGCAAAATTCGAGCTCATGGAATAAAAGGGAATCTAGGCACTTGGATATGAAATTGGTGAATGACAGGAAACAGAGTAGTGAAAATAGTTGTTTTTTCAGATTGGTGGAAGGTTTGTAATGGAGTTCCCCAGGGGTCAGTGTGGGCCTTTGCTTTTCCTTATTCATTTTAATGACCTAGATTATGGTGTTCAGGCCATGATTTCATAATTTGCAGATAATATGAAGATTGGAAACAGTCAGCTGTGGGGGAGATAGTCTTGAACTTCAAAAGCACACAGGCATGTTGGCGGATTGGGCAGACAAATGACAGATGAAGTATGAGGTGATGCATTTTGGCAGGAAGAATATGGAAGGACAATACAAAATAAAGCAAGAAACTCAAAGGAGGTGCAGAAACAGAGGGACCTGGGTGTATATGTACATAAGTTAGTGAAGATGGCAGGGCATGATGAGAGCACAGTTAAGGGATTTGAAAAATTGTTCAGATGAGTGATCGGAAGAATGCTAGGCTTTGAGAGAAATAAGTCTAGGAGGTAAGCTTAAGCAATCGAAATATAATTTTAAAATAGGTCAGTATTGAATTGGGAAAATTATGCAAGTGCTATTAAACCCAGGGCAGAAGAACACAAATACAAAATCTGCAAGGTTAGAGATTAGAAAAATGTGTTTCCAATCTCAACAGTATAGTGGATGTACTGAACTGACTCCAAGAAGTTGTTGTTAATTTGGAATCAATGGATGCCTTTAAAATGGAAATGCAATTGCTACTTGTTAAGTAAAAGACTGAGAGTTAGATATAGTAACAAAAACTTTGAAAGTCCCTTTAACACCAGAAAGAATTCATGTGTTGCGCAAAAGTAGGGGAGCAGAGGATGGGCGAAAGAAGTGACAAAAAGGAGAGGTCACTGAGGTGTGGGGTATTTCTCATTACCCTTGTACACAAAACATGTGGATCAGTTTGCAACTACTAAACCGGCCCACTTACAAGGGCCTGGCAGAACTTGCAGTCTTGAAGATAGTTTTTAATTTTAATTATTTAATTTTAGACTGACATTAGAAGCTACAGACCAAGTTACCATGTTAGCAAATACTAGTTTAGCAAAACAAAGAAACTCTATCAATGAGTCATATCTTCAAAGTTCATAATACATCTCTAAACTCTGATCTTCCAGCAAAGCTATGTGCATGGCTTTCTAGTTCTCTCCCAAATCAGTATGGCATGATTGATATCTTATTCTCTTCTTTCCATCCCTTCACATTTCATCACAGCGATACTATCAACCTCGGTACGAAGTTGGCTAAGGAATAGAGAGCAAAAAGAATGGCAAATGTTTTTCAGATTGGAAAACCTGTACTTTTTTAAATGGAGATTAATTTTGTCCAGGACTATTGTCTCTACAGTTTTCCCCCACCACTTTCCCCACATCTGATGCAAGGCTGACCTGCCTATAGCGGCTGAAGGTTTCCCCCTCCCTATTTTAATCAGGGGCGTAGTATACATATTGGTGCTCCACAGGCATTGTTATTAGGACTACTGCTCATTTTGGTACATGTTAATGACTGGACTTGGGTGTGCAGGGAATTATTATAAAGTCTAAAGAACAAAGATATTTGGGAGCATGTATACAAACTTTGAAGAACAAAGTTGAGAAGACTTAAAAGATATGGGATCCTTGCTTGATTAAGGTGCATGAAATACAACAGCAAGAAAAATCCTAAAACTTTATAAAACACTGATTAGGTCTCAACTGAAGCATTATGTTCCAAAAACAGAGTGTGCACAGAGGGCAGCAGTGTGGCACAATGGTTAGCACTGCTGCCTCACAGCGCCAGGGACCCAGATTCAATTCCAGTCTTGGTCACTGTGTGAAGTTTGTACTTTCTCCCCGTGTCTGCATGGGTTTCCTCCGGGTGCTCTGGTTTCTTCCCACAGTCCAAAGATGTGCGGGTTAGGTTGATTGGCCATGCTATAATTGACCCTCGTGTCAGGGGGATTAGTCAGGGTACAGACTCGATGAGCTGAATGGCCTTTTTCTGTACTGTAGGGATTCTATGAATCTAAGCTGAAGGATGTTAAAGCCTTGGAGAGGGTGTGGGAGAGATTTTCTAGAATGGTGTCAGGAAATAGGTACTTCAGACATATGGAGATATTGGTCAAGCTGCTTCCAAAGAGCAGAGAAGATTAAGAAGGTGACATTCAAAAACTGCAGTGTTGAAATCAGCAGTCTATCTTTATCAGGAATAAACATAGATGCTTTTGAAGAATCTTATTGAAAACAAAAATAAGTTGGTCAAAAACAGTAGCAGTTGAATTATAATTTTTGCATTCAAACCAGAGTGGACCAGCACAAAGTCATAATTGGCCAAATCTAAACTATACTGAGGAACATAGAAACGGGAGCTGGTCTGTTTCTAATAGTAAGAGATGAAAATATCTGCACTCTGAAATATTGCCCGAGAGAGTGGCAATCTGTTATAAAGCGGAGGTTGATCTCCCCCTCTGAGAACTAACACCGAAACCCCAAAGAGGATTAGCTCACCTTATAATCTGTAAAAAGTGTGTGCGTGTGGTGCAACCTGCACTTCAACAACTTCTAGTGGTTAAATACAAAATAAATCACTGACACTGACTCTAAAATCAACACGTAACAATTTATCTAACAGTGAACAAATTAACTCAACTATTAACAAACCGAATAAATCCCTTCTAACCATTGACTATGCCCCTATAAAACACGATTCTAATGGTATGCTGTTCCAATAAATACAATTCCCACTCATTAACAAAAACAGAATTTAGTCACTCTCTAAATTACAACCAGGTTTTGTGTCTTCTGGAATATTCTGGGCTTTCTCTGTTGATTCTTCAGTCTGGAACTTCTTTCTTCTTTGGTACCTTTGCTTTCTTGATGGTGCTTTCTCTAAGATATAGATGAAGCTTTGAGAGCCAGCAATTCTCTCTCTTTGAGAGCTGTTATCTCTGGCAGTTGCTCTCTCTGTTTGTCCCACTGCTCCCCTTCTTTTATACCTGTGATGACATATTTCCCACAATAGGAGTGGTCCTAGGTTGTTAAAACCATCAGATTTAAATTTAATAGGTTCTTGGTATCTAAGTGCCTGATTCAAATTGATTGGCTAAATTCAAAAAATTCAAAAGCCTGTTGTCTTGGTAACACTGCCTTTCGATACAAATGTTTCAGTTTGGGCACTCTATACGTACTTGCATTTTTTAAAATTCTGAGCACAGAAAAAGCACCACCTTTTAAAAGGGACCATGCAATGCTTTCTCCCTAGCATTTTACAAACACCAATCTACAATCACATTACCCAACTTCACAACAATATTAAAAAAATATAGCCCCTTGAACCTATTCAATTAGATCATGGCTGATCTGCACCTCAACTTCTTTTCCTGCCTTTAATCCATACCCCTGAATACTGTACCTTACAAAACTCATCAATCTCAGTCATGTCATTTTCAACTAACCTGGGATCCACATTCTAGTATTTTGAGGGAGCAAGTTCCAGATTTGTATGAAACCTGATAACCTTTGTATGAAAATATGCTTCCTGATTTCACTCCTAAATAGCCTAGTTTTAACTTTATGATGTCCTCCAGTTCTATATTTCCTACTAGAGGAACCCCACTGAATTTATCATTTTAAATTCTGCAATTAGAACACTGTTTAACTTTCTAAACTCAAACTCAGAGTATGAGCCAAAAGATCAGTTGATCAACATGGAAGGAAGAGGTTGCAAGATAAATATCTCAATGTTCCTACCTCTTTACTTTCCCACAACAGAAGTAGAGCCCATTATTGCTATCTAATTAACTACTGGCTGTGCCACTCGTCTTTTCTTACTTATCACAACTTTCACACATTACTGTTCTGAGCTACAGGTTTAATCCCAATTTGTGCTGATTTAGCATCATGCAGTAGTTGATATAGCTCATTTGACTTTGGTGCCCTTGACATGGAAAGGCAAGTTAGTTTAATTTCTTGCTGTTGTTCATTACCTCGTGACTACTGCTAGAAAAGTGCACTTCGTTGTCCAGGTCAGCTGCAATGCCAGTATCCTCCAACCCAACAGGCTAAAGACATTCACCACTGGGATCTGCAGAGCTATATTGCACCTGAGATACTGCCTTTAGTTTGACTTATTTGGTAGCACTCTTACTGTGGTAGCAATAGGCTGTGTGTACAAGCCCTGCTTCAGATTTTAGCATTTAAAAAAGGCTACCAAAAAAAAAACATTTATGTAATACCTTAAGTGTAGAGAAATCTCCCAAGGCTTTTTACAGAGGCACAATCAATAATGAATGGATGCTGAGCAATACAAGAATATATTATGAGAGACATCCAATAGTGCAGTAAAAGAGGGGTATTAAAATGAGAAAGTTAAGCAGGGACTTAGAGTGTAAAGATGAAGGCTTAATTTCCACCCTGTGATGAAAGGGGCGTTTAAAAGGAAAACCTGCACTGTGACCCCAACCTGCTTTTGTTGCAGTTATCAAGGTGTCCAAGGATAATTAATTAACATTTCAATTAGGGTTCAACAGTCCAACTGGGAGCCAATTAAAACTTACAGGTGCTGCATCAGTTTCACAGGGATCAGAGGAACATATGACTTAGGTTGAAAGTTCTGGAAGATGGAGGGTGTGGAGTGGCTGCAGGGGCAGCAGCCGAAACTGGCACAGCAAGGGGGCTCAGTCTGCTGCCTGATAGGGAGAAGCTCCGTCGAACTGATACTCAACAGCCACTACTTCGGAAAAGTAGAAAACAAGAGCCCAGCTTCCACCATGATAAATACCCAGGAGTGTATTATTCCTTCTTAGCAACAGTACTGCGGGCACCTCAGTCCAGAGCCTGTGGGGCTCCTGATGCCCCTCACCCATCAGTGGAGATCCTGGGTGGATGAGGGAATGGAAGGATCACACTCTTGCATACAGATGAGAAGATAACTGTAATGCAAGAGCTAATGGTAAGTGGAAAGCAACATATTATCTATTTTCAGTACAACAGGGATTCAGTTTTATCCAATAAGAGTCTCTTTACAGAAATTCCTAATAGCATTTTGGTAGAAGGAAGCAAAGAAGGGTTAATTTGCTGAGGAGAAGATGAAGGTGAATATGTATTTGTCTGCTTCTACAAGAACAGAAAGGATCCAGCCTCGCTCCTGAGGACATTCAGCTTCATGGGCTTTGAGATTAAGAGACTAGGCCATCCCTCAGTTCCAGTTTGGCCTGATATCCTGTTCATGGCATACCCTATTGGTCAGTCGTCGTCTGAGGAGGAGTGGCTGCATCAAGGAACACTTTACAGTTTCCCACTTTTTACAATAGCTCTATTAGTATAAATGTTGTGTTAGCCATAGCTATGGTCTATAAAATGGTGCAAATTTTTGTTGTATTCTGTATAAGCAAAATTTTATCATCTTGCCTAGATCTTCTTTAGGCAGTCGGAGATGAATTCTTGGATTGATACCGAGCAGGAATAGTTCGTCTTGAATTACAAAATTGTCAAGATTTTTTGTCATTTGTTTCTGGAACTGTGTGACTATTTGTCGTAGCTGTTTATGAAAAATGTTGAAAGCGTGTGAATTTTTTTCCACACAGTGTGTTTTATGTACCTTCTGGAAAACTGTTTTAAAAAATTAAAAAGAACAGGAATAAACCATTCGGCCCTTTGAGCTACTCTGCTATTCAGCAAGATTTTGGCTGATCTGGTTGTGGTCTAAGCCTCACTTTCCTTTCTTAAATGCCCTCTGACATTTCCCAGCAAGTCACTCAATTGTATCAAAACACTAAAGTCAATAAAAATGAATAAAATCAGACATATCAGCAGGCATCGGAAATGGCAACATCAAACCCAGCCTCTCAACCCTGCAGTTCTCCTTACTAATTTATATCAGAATTGGGAGAGCTGTCCCACAGACTGATCAAATAATGGCATGACAGTCATATTCACGGACTCATCATACCCTACAGACAATGTCCCAGATACCACCATCACCAGGCACGTTTTCTCCCAACAACAACACAAACCCACTATAGGTGGGAGCAGTGGTATACAGTCAAGAGGAAGCTGTCCTGGGAGTTCTCAACATTGAATCTGGACCACATTAAGTCACATAACATCAGGTCAAACAAAGGCAAGGAAATATCCTGCTCATTACCCCATATGTGGGGTGGAATTGTGGTCGGTGCAGACTCGATGGGCCGAATGGCCTCCTTCTGCACTGTAGGGTTTCTATGATTTCTATAGCTGATGAATCAGTGCTCCTCCCTTGAACACCATTTGGACGAGGCACTGACAGGGTGGCAAGGGGAAAGATGTACTCTGGGTGAAGGCCTTCAATGTCCATCACCAAGAGTAGCTCGGTAGCACCGTTGTGGACTGACCTGACCAAATCCTAAAGGACATTGCAACTAGTCTGGGGCTGTGGCAGGTCGTAAGGGAACCAATAAGAGGGGAAAACCTACTTGACCAGGTCTTGGAGATGCCTCCATCCATGACAGTATCAATAGAAGTGACCACCACACATCCTTTGTGAAGGCGAAGTCCCATCTTCACATTGAGGATATCCTCCATTGTGCTATGTGGCATTACCACCTTGTTAAATGGAATAAATGTTGTACAGATCTAGTAAATCAAAACTGGGCATCAGCAGCAGCACTATATACAACCCCTATCTGTAACCTCATGACCCGACATATCTCCCACTGTACCATTACTATCAAACTGGGGATCAACCCTGGTTCAATAAAGAATGCAGGAGGGCATGCCAGCAGCAGCACCAGGCATACCTAAAAATGAGGTGACATCCTGGTGAAGCTACCAAACAGGACTACTTGCGTGCCAAACAGCGACAGCAGCATGTGACAGACAGAACAACGAGTTCCCACAACAAACGGTGGTAAACAATTAAACAACTAACAGGTGGCAGCAGCTACACAAATATCCCTATTCTCAACAATGGGGGAGCCCAGCACAGAAGATAAGGCTGAAGCATTTGCAATAATCTTCAGCCTGAAGTGCTAAGTGGATGATCCGTCTCAGTCTCTTTTTGAGGTCCCCAACATCAGAGATGCCAGTCTTTACCCAATTAAATTTGTTCCATGCGAGGATACTACGAAGGTCATGATGTGGAGATGCCGGCGTTGGACTGGGGTGAACACAGTAAGAGTTTTAACAACACCAGGTTAAAGTCCAACAGGTTTATTTGGTAGCAAATACCATTAGCTTTCGGAGCGCTGCTCCTTCGTCAGATGGAGTGGAAATGTGCTCTCAAACAGGGCACAGAGACACAAAAATCAAGTTACAGAATACTGATTAGAATGCAAATCCCTACAGCCAGCCAGATCTTAAAGATACAGACAATGTGGGTGGAGGGAGCATTAAGCACAGGTTAAAGAGATGTGTATTGTCTCCAGACAGGACAGCCTGCAAGTCCAGGAGGCAAGCTGTGGGGGTTACTGATAATATGACATAAATCCAACATCCCGGTTTAGGCCGTCCTCATGTGTGCGGAACTTGGCAATCAGTTACTGCTCAGCGACTCTGCGCTGTCGTGTGTCGTGAAGGCCGCCTTGGAGAACGCTTACCTGAAGATCAGAGGCTGAATGCCCGTGACTACTGAAGTGCTCCCCCACAGGAAGAGAACAGTCTTGCCTGGTGATTGTCGAGCGGTGTTCATTCATCCGTTGTCGTAGCGTCTGCATGGTTTCCCCAATGTACCATGCCTCGGGACATCCTTTCCTGCAGCGTATCAAGTAGACAACGTTGGCCGAGTTGCAAGAGTAGGTACCGTGTACCTGGTAGATTATGTTCTCACGTGAGACGATGGCATCCGTGTCGATGATCCGGCACATCTTGCAGAGGTTGCTGTGGCAGGGTTGTGTGGTGTCGTGGTCACTGTTCTCCTAAAGGCTGAGTTTCAACTCAACGCACTTGGAGCAGTTGAACAAGGAGCACTCCTCGTCACAATGGATGTCTCGGCACTCTACACCAGCATCCCCCATGATGATGGCATTGCTGCAACGGCCTCAGTACTCAACGCCGTCAACTGCCAGTTTCCAGCTGCAATTTTACAACTCATCCGCTTTATCCTGGACCACAATGTCTTCACCTTCAACAACCAGTTCTTCATCCAGACACACGGGACAGCCATGGGGACAAAATTCGCACCTCAATATGCCAACATCTTCATGCACAGGTTCGAACAAGACTTCTTCACCGCACAGGACCTTCAACCGATGCTATACACTCGATACATCGATGATATTTTCTTCCTTTGGAGTCATGGTGAGCAATCACTGAAACAACTATATGATGACATCAACAAGTTCCATCCCACCATCAGACTCACCATGGACTACTCTCCGGAATTGGTTGCATTCTTGGACACACGCGTCTCCATTAAGGACGGTCACCTCAGCACTTCACTGTACCACAAGCCCATGGATAACCTCACGATGCTCCACTTCTCCAGCTTCCACCCTAAACACGTAAAAGAAGCCATCCCCTACGGACAAGCCCTCCGAATACACAGGATCTGCTCGGATGAGGAGGATCGCAACAGACACCTTCAGACGCTGAAAGATACCCTCATAAGAACAGGATATGGCGCTCGACTCATCAATCAACAGTTCCGACACGCCACAGCGAAAAACCGCACCGACCTCCTCAGAAGACAAACACGGGACACGGTGGACAGAGTACCCTTCGTCGTCCAGTACTTCCCCAGAGCGGAGAAGCTACGGCATCTCCTCCGGAGCCTTCAACATGTCATTGATGAAGACGAACATCTCGCCAAGGCCATCCCCACACCCCCACTTCTTGCCTCCAAACAACCACACAACCTCAAACAGACCATTGTCCGCAGCAAACTACTCAGCCTTCAGGAGAACAGTGACCACGACACCACACAACCCTGCCACAGCAACCTCTGCAAGATGTGCCGGATCATCAACACGGATGCCATCATCTCACGTGAGATCATCTACCAGGTACACAGTACCTACTCTTGCAACTCGGCCAACGTTGTCTACCTGATACGCTGCAGGAAAGGATGTCCCGAGGCATGGTACATTGGGGAAACCATGCAGACGCTACGACAACGGATGAATGAATACCGCTCGACAATCACCAGGCAAGACTGTTCTCTTCCTGTGGGGGAGCACTTCAGCAGTCACGGGCATTCAGCCTCTGATCTTCAGGTAAGCGTTCTCCAAGGCAGCATTCACGACACACGACAGCGCAGAGTCGCTGAGCAGAAACTGATTGCCAAGTTCCGCACACATGAGGACGGCCTAAACCGGGATGTTGGATTTATGTCACATTATCAGTAACCCTCACAGCTTGCCTCCTGGACTTGCAGGCTGTCCTGTCTGGAGACAATACACATCTCTTTAACCTGTGCTTAATGCTCCCTCCACCCACATTGTCTGTATCTTTAAGATCTGGCTGGCTGTAGGGATTTGCATTCTAATCAGTATTCTGTAACTTGATTTTTGTGTCTCTGTGCCCTGTTTGAGAGCACATTTCCACTCCATCTGACGAAGGAGCAGCGCTCCGAAAGCTAATGGTATTTGCTACCAAATAAACCTGTTGGACTTTAACCTGGTGTTGTTAAAACTCTTACTGTGTACTACAAAGGTTACAGGCCCCGACAACATTCCAGCAATAGTATTGAAGACATGCTCCACAACTAGTGATGCACACAGCCAAGTTGTTCCAGTACAGCTACAACACTGACATCCATCCAGCAATGTGCAAAACTGTCCAGGTATGTCCTGCCCACAGAAAGCAGGACAAATCCAACCTGGCCAATTACTCCAGATCATCAGCAAAGTGATGGAAGGAGCCATCAACAGTATTAACAAGTGGCATTTAGTCTGCTCATTGATGCTAAGTTTGGGTTCCGCCAGAACCACACAGCTCCTGGCCTCCACATCGCATTCGTCCAAAAAGTGACAAAAGATTTCCAGATGCAAGGAAAGGGTATCAGCAAGGCAGTGGAGAGTATTTCATCACACTCCTGGCTTGTGGCTTGCAGATGGCGGATAGGCTTTGGAGAGTTAGGAGGTGAATGTGGCATCAAAGACCCAAGCAAAACTGGAGTCAATGGGAATTAGGGGAAAATTCTCCACTGGTTGGAGTCATACCTAGAACAAAAAAAAATTGTTGTGGTTGGTCAATCATCACAATCCGGACATCACTGCAGGAGCTCTTACAGGCAGTGTATTAGGTTGAATCATCTTCAGCTGCTCCAACAATGACCTTTCTTCCATCATAAAGTCAGAAGTGGCAATATTTATACAATGCTCAGCACCATTTGCAATTTAGTCATTTGTGGGACACTAGGCTCATTCCTAGTTGCCTGAGGGCAGTAGTGTTGTGGCTCTGGAGTCACATTTAGGCCAGACCAGGTAAGACGGCAGCTTTCCTTCCCTAAAGGACATTAGTGAGCCAGATGGGTTTTTCCGACAATGGTTACATGGTCATCAGTAGATTCTTAATTTCAGATACTTTTTATTGAATTCAAATTCCACCATCTGCTGGGGCAGGATTTGAACCCAGGTTCCTAGAAATCATAGAAACCCTACAGTGCAGAAGGAGGCCATTCGGCCCATCGAGTCTGCACCGACCACAATCCCACCCAGGCCCTACCCCCACATATTTACCCGCTAATCCCTCTAACCTACGCATCCCAGGACTCTAAGGGGCAATTTTTAACCTGGCCAATCAACCTAACCTGCACATCTTTGGACTGTGGGAGGAAACCGGAGCACCCGGAGGAAACCCACGCAGACACGAGGAGAATGTGCAAACTCCACACAGACAGCGACCCGAGCCGGGAATCGAACCCGGGACCCTGGAGCTGTGAAGCAGCAGTGCTAACCACTGTGCTACCGTGCCGCTCCTAGAACATTAGGTGAGTTCCTGGATTAACCACTGTGCTACCGTGCCGCTACTGGGCGGCACGGTAGCACAGTGGTTAGCACTGCTGCTTCACAGCTCCAGGGTCCCAGGTTCGATTCCCGGCTCGGGTCACTGTCTGTGTGGAGTTTGCACATTCTCCTCGTGTCTGCGTGGGTTTCCTCCGGGTGCTCCGGTTTCCTCCCACAGTCAACAAGAGCAAAGAACAATACAGCACAGGAACAGGCCCTTCGGCCCTCCAAGCCCGCGCCGCTCCCCGGTCCAGGATTGAATCCTGAATCCAGGATCCCCGCCCAATTTTCCAGCCTATCTACATACCAATATCCTATCCACCGAGCTGTCCCTCACAGCTACGATGCTTTGTTCATCACAACCTATTAACTCACCCCCACCCCCCCATTCCAGACCATGTGATCTCCAGGGAGAGGCGAAAACCCAGAGTGAAAACCCCAGGGCCAATATGGGGAAAAAAAATCTGGGAAATTCCTCTCCGACCCCCTGAGGCGATCGAAACGAGTCCAGGGGATCACAATGGCCCTGATCGGAAAATGCTTCCCAACCCTAGTCATTTCCACTTCCACGAACACCATATGAATTCCCTGCCCCCGAGACAGGTTCCCAACTATCCGCAGTCCAAAGATGTGCGGGTTAGGTTGATTGGCCAGGTTAAAAATTGCCCCTTAGAGTCCTGAGATGCGTAGGTTAGAGGGATTAGTGGGTAAAAATATGTGGGGGTAGGGCCTGGGTGGGATTGTGGTCGGTGCAGACTCGATGGGCCGAATGGCCTCCTTCTGCACTGTAGGGTTTCTATGATTCTATAATAGTATAGCGATAATAGACTACGCCATCGCCTCCCCTTATAGCTCCTCAAATACTGAAGCAGTCAATCCCCATATGCAGCAAGACTTGGATAACATTCAGGCCTGGGCTGATAAGTGGCAAGTAACATCTGCACCACACAAGTGCAGGCACCTTCAAAAAGAGAGAATCCGAACATCTCCTCATAATATTCAATAGCATTTCTATTGCTGAATCTCCCACTATCAACATCCTAGGGGTTGGTATTGACCAGAAACAAAACTGGATCAGCCTTTTAGATACTGTAGCTACAAGAGTAGTTCAGAGGATGTGAATTCTTGGTGAGTAACTCACCTCCTGACTTCCCAAAGCCTTTCCACTGGACCCGATTTTACCATTTGGATTCTAAGTGCTGAATCTGGGCGCAATTCAGATCCGACTTGGAAACCCTGTTCTCAGGCGCCCCATATGCACTCAGCCTGAAAAAGAATCGCAAGTCTGAATCGTGCCATGGGCGATTCAATGCCTGAAACGCTGCAGCTCTGACCGGAGCTTTGAACTGCGCATGCACAGTGAAAAAAAAATTGAAAAACATGCCGCTCTTAAATTGCTCCCGGGCCGCAAAAAGTGATAAAGTGGCCTGGGAGCAAAAAGCGGGAGCGATGGCCCCCACAGATATCGCCCCATCCCCACAACATAACTGTCCCCCTTATCCACCCCCCGCTACCCAGACCGATCACAACCCCCTGCCCCCTTTCCCCCCCACCAATCGCCCGCAAAGTGGTAGCGGACCCCCCACCAGAGAACGATCGGGCCTCCCTCCTCCACCAGAAAATGATCGGCCCTCCCTCCTCCCCCCCCCACCAGAGATACAGCTGACCCACCTCCACCCCCCTCCCCCCCCAACCAGAGAATGACCTAGCCTGCCTCCCTCCCTTCTCCCCCCCACCACCGATCTGAGTTAGAGAGCCGTTGGATGCTCTGAACCTACCTCTTCAGAAGTTGGAGCGCCTGAGTCAATGAGATCATGACTGATCTGATAGGATCATCCTCAAGTCCACTTTCCTGTCTTATCTCCATGATCCTTGATTCCCTTACCACTTAAAAACCTGTCTACCTCAGCCTTGACCATACTGATTGACCCAGCCTCAACAGCCCTCTGTGGGAGAGAATTCCACAGATTCACTACCACCTGAGAAAAGAAATTCCTCCTCATCTCGGTCTTAAATGGGCAACCCTTACTCTTGGTCTTCGACTCTCCCACAAGGGGAAACCACCTATCAGTATTTACCTAGTCAATCTCCCTGAGAATCCTATCTATCTCAATAAGGACGCCTCTCATTCTTCTAAACTTCAATGAGTACCGGGCCAACCTATACAACCTCTCCTCAAAAGAATATCCCCCCATACTTGGGATCAAAGTGAACCTTCTCAGTATATGTCAGTATATCTTTCTATAGATAAAGGGACTAAAACTGTTCACAGTATCCCAGATGTGGTCTAACTGGTGCTTGTATAGTTTTAGCAAAACTTCCCTATTTTATACTCCATTCCCTTTGAAATAAAGGCCAACATTCCACTTGCCTTTCCTATTACCTGAACTTGCATGCTAGGTTTTTGTGATTTATGCACAAGGACTTCCAAATCTCTTTGCAATCTTTCTCCATTTAAGTAATATTCAGCTCCTTTATTCTTCCTACCGAAGTGTATAAAATCATGTTTTCCTACATTATGGTCCACCCGCCAAATTTTTGCCCACTTACTTAACCTGTCTATAGCCCTCTGTAGACACTTTGGGCCCAATTTTACCATCACGTTGCGCCCATTTTCGGGCGTGAAAACTTGGTAAAGTTGGGCGTGAGGCAAGTAGCGTGATCCGCGCCCACCTCCACGCTAGTTCCCCATTTACCAAGGCCCGAAAGTGGCCACGATCGGGACCAACGGTCAGTTTAATGCATTTAAATTGACTTAACGGGTTGCACGCCTAACTTTACTGGCACTTCCCCGTTTACCACCGCGTTCGCCCATCCACAATCAGCGATTGGAGGGGGGGGGTCCGTTGCCACCCTGCCTGTCATCAGTGGTGATGGGGGGGGGGGGGGGGGGGTGCGCTGCCACTCTGCCTGTGATCACTGGGGGTTGAGGGGTCCACTGCCACTCTGCCTGTGATCACTGGGGGTTGAGGGGTGCGCTGCCACTCTGCCTGTGATCACTGGTGGTTGAGGGGTGCGCTGCCACTCTGCCTGTGATCACTGGGGGTTGAGGGGTGCGCTGCCACTCTGCTTGTGATCACTGGTGGTTGAGGGGTGCGCTGCCACTCTGCCTGTGATCACTGGGGGTTGAGGAGTGCGCTGCCACTCTGCCTGTGATCACTGGGGGTTGAGGGGTGCGCTGCCACTCTGCCTGTGATCACTGGGGGTTGAGGGGTCCACTGCCACTCTGCCTGTGATCACTGGGGGTGGAGGGGTCCGCTGCCACTCTGCCTGTGATCAGTACGAGGGAAAGGGGTCCGTTGCCACACTGTCTGGGATCAGTGGGGGAGATGGGGGAGGGGTGGAGAGAAGGGGAGCCCGCTGCTTCTCTGCCTGACATCAGTAGGGGAGAGAAGGGGGTTCTGCTGCCACCCTGCCAGAGATCAGGTGGGTGGGGTGGGGGGTTCTGCTGCCACTCTGCCAGAGTTCAGTAGGGGGGAGGGGAGTCCGCTGCCTCTCTGCCTGTGATCAGTAGGGGGGAAAAGAGAAGGGGGTCCACTGACACTGTGCCGGAGATCGTTGGGGGAGGGGCCCGCTGCCACTGCCTGAAGTCAATTGGGAGGGAGGGGGTGGGGTGGTCTGCTGCCACTCTGCCAGAGATCAGTGGGGGTGGAGTACGCTGCCGCTCTGCCTGTGATCAGTGGTTGGGGCGGGGGGAGGGGGTGTTGTTCCACTGCCACTCTTCCTGACATCAGTGAGGGAGGGGGAAGGGTGGTCCATTGCCACTCTGCCTGGGGGGGGGCGGTGGTGGAGAAGAGGCAGGTGTCCGCTGCCACTCTGCCTCAGATCAGTGAGGGGGGAGTGGGGGCAACATCTGTAGGGGCCAAGGGAGGCATTATCTGACCCGGCAGGGATATTGCAGGGAAGCCGCATTCTATAATTTTTTTTTCTGCGCCTACGCAGTTGGAGGCGCCGATCGGAGCTGCAGGGTTTTCAGCACATTAAGCACCGCCCACACACTTGTGCAGTGCGATTTAGAATCGCTGATATTTTTGCAGGCAGAGTGTGGATGGGGACACCTCAGAACGGGTCGAAAAGTCAGATCTAAAACACTCCCAGTTTCAAGTCCGCCCAGTACTTAGAATCAAAATGGTAAAATAGGGCCCTTTGTCTCATCCTCACCACTTGCCTTCCCATCTATTTTTGTATCATTTGCAAACTTGGCAACAGTACATTCCCTGCCCTTGTTCAAGTCATTGCTATATGTTGTAAGTATGGCCCCAACACTGATCCCCAAGGCACTCCATTAGTTACAGGTTGTTATCCTGAAAATTGCCCCGTTATCCCAATTCTCTGTCTTCTATAGGATAGTAAGAAGTCTCACGCCAGCATCTCCACATGTGAGACTTCTGACTGTGTTTACCCCAGTCCAACGCCGGCATCTCCACATCATGACTTTTATAGGATAGTCAATGCTCTATCCGTAATATACCAATATAATTAACTAGTCTTTTGTGTGGTACCTCATCGAACACTTTTTGGAAGTCCAAGTATATTTACTGGTTCCCTGAGCCTTCTCGTTATCACCTCAAAGAATTCTAAAAAATTTGTCAGGCACGATTTCCCCATCTATAAGCCATGCTGACTCTGCTTGATTATATTATGTATTTCTGCTATTACATCCTTTATAATGGACTCTTAACATTTTCCCAATGTCAGATGTTAAGCTAACTGGCCTATAGAACATAGAACATTACAGCGCAGTACAGGCCTTTCGGCCCTCGATGTTGCGCCGACCAGTGGAACCAATCTAAAGCCCCTCAAAGAGACATAGATAGGATGCAAAGCTGGCCTAAAAATGGCAAATGGAGTTTAACCCTGATAAATGTGAGGTGATTCATTTTGGTAGGACTAATTTAAATGTGGATTACAGGGTCAAAGGTAGGGTTCTGAAGACTGTGGAGGAACAGAGAGATCTTGGGGTTCATATCCACAGATCTCTAAAGGTTGCCACTCAAGTGGATAGAGCTGTGAAGAAGGCCTATAGTGTGTTAGCTTTTATTAACAGGGGGTTGGAGTTTAAGAGCCGTGGGGTTATGCTGCAACTGTACAGGACTTTGGTGAGACCACATTTGGAGTATTGTGTGCAGTTCTGGTCACCTCACTATAGGAAGGATGTGGAAGCACTGGAAAGAGTGCAGAGGAGATTTACCAGGATGCTGCCTGGTTTGGAGGGTAGGTCTTATGAGGAAAGGTTGCGGGAGCTAGGGCTGTTCTCTCTGGAGCGGAGGAGGCTGAGGGGAGACTTAATAGAGGTTTATAAAATGATGAAGGGGATAGATAGAGTGAACGTTCAAAGACTATTTCCTCGGGTGGATGGAGCTATTACAAGGGGGCATAACTATAGGGTTCGTGGTGGGAGATACAGGAAGGATATCAGAGGTAGGTTCTTTACGCAGAGAGTGGTTGGGGTGTGGAATGGGCTGCCTGCAGTGATAGTGGAGTCAGACACTTTAGGAACATTTAAGCGGTTATTGGATAGGCACATGGAGCACACCAGGATGATAGGGAGTGGGATAGCTTGATCTTGGTTTCAGATAAAGCTCGGCACAACATCGTGGGCCGAAGGGCCTGTTCTGTGCTGTACTGTTCTATGTTCTATGTTCTAATCTACACTATTCCAATATCATCCATATGTTTATCCAATAACCATTTGAATGCTCATGGTTAACTCTTTTTTTGTCTCTCTTATTTGAATAATAATGTAATATTGTTACATTGGCAGCTTTCCAATCCTCTGGGGCTTTTCCAGAATTTATGGATACTTGTAAGATTACTACCAGTGCATCCAGTGTCTCTGTAGCTACTTCCTTTAATATCCTGGGATGCAACCCATCAGGTACGGGGACTTATCAGCCTTTAGCCCCATTTGTTCCCCCAGTACTTTTTCTCTGGTGATAGTTTTGCATTTATTTCCTCCCCTGCTTTTGTCCCTTGATTTAGTATTTTTGGAATGTTATTAGTGTCTGCCGCCATGAAGACTGATGCAAAGTAATTATTTAACTCTTCTGTCATTTCCTAGTTCCTCATTATTACTTCCCCAGTCTCATTCTCTAAAGGGGCTTATGTTCACCTTGGCCTCTCTCTTCCTTTTTATATATTTAAATAAGCTCTTACTGTCCATTTGTGTATTACTTGCTAGTTTATCTTAATAGTTTATCTACTCCCTCTTTTTTTGGTCATCTTTTGTTGGTTTTTAAAACATTACCAATCTCTGTCTTACCACTAATCTTTCAGTTTAATACTATCCTTAACTTTCTTGGTTAACCATGGTTGATTTATTCCTTTCCTGGAATCCTTTTTCCTCACTTCTTTGTTGCGAGTCAAGAATTATTTTCACAAATGTATTCCATTGCTGATCAACTGTCTTTAATGCTGAACTTCTTTCCCAGTCCGCTCCAGTCAAATCTGTCCTCATTCCTTTGTAATTACCCAGCTTAAGCTTAGCAGAGTTGCTTTTGACTCAAGTTTCTCACTCTCAAACTGAATGCTAAATTCTAACAAGTTACGGTCACAGTTTAGTTAAATAGTTAATCAATTAATTTAACACAATTTCCTTTTCACAAAACCATGCTGACTCTGCCACTTCACATTATGATTTTCCAAGTATTCTGTTATAACCCCATTGATAATAATAGCAATTTCCCCATGACAAATGTTAAGCTAACCAGTCTGGAGTTTACTCATCAGTAAAATGGTGAACCTTCAGCTCGCACCTCCAAGGTAAGAGGTTCTCTCAGCAGAAGTTGTGGGCCAGGAGGAACAGGAGTGTACCCTCACCAAGCACTTCAACAAAGCCTCAAATTCTTCTCCCCCCCCCCCCCCAAAATCATACGTAGCCCAGTTTGGCTGGAGCATTCCTCGCTTGTGTTCCCTATCAATGGTTGGCCCAGTTGTCCATGTAGCCAATTGGAGGCATGAGACAAACCTACAAAACATTAATGAGGCCCATTACTGCCTCAGCTCTGTTGGATTCTTGAAGTGTTTCCAATTTCACCTGCACCTTTCCAGCTTCAAGCTAGTATCTGGACCTAGTTGTTTGAAGGCTTGGTGAGCAATGCAAGACTTTAAGGAGATTGTATCTGGTAGCGAAAAGAAACTGAAATAACCTTTGCTCTTCTGGCCGATCATGAATAATAGGCAGTTTTAGCAGAAAGGAGGGAGGCCTGAACGTGTTTGATGTAAACCAGATAAACCAGCTTGTCACCAGATATACTCAGGTCGGCACCCAGTGGGCTGGGGTGGGGGAAAATTAGAATCATATAAGGGTAAAAGATTGGAATAGAAAAGTGCAAAGGTTTCGCTGGGGACAAGGGCATCAAGAATAGACGAGGAAGTATTTCAGAGATTGACAGAATCATTGGGATTAAAGGCCAAAGGGTAGGCAATTGCGAGCATGGAAGTGTAGATCTAAGTGACTCTCAAGAAAGGGCAAAAAAACCCCAGCTTTTTCAGGAATAAACTTCATGAATACCTTAATAATGCACTGATCAGATTTATCATTTGTTGGGATGAGATGTTAAATCCAGGATGCACCTAGTTAATGGCGTTTAAAGATCACACAGCACTTCTCAAAAAGGTACAAGGAGCACTCCCTTTGTGTTTACCTAACATTCCCCTTTTATCATCAAAAACATATCAGTTAGCCTTTTTATTCACTGTTTGTAGGATCTCACTGTGCATACATGGCTGGTACATCTACTTACATAACAAGTGATTGACCTGGAGAACTAATACCATAGATCTCAATAGGAGGCACCAGGGTGCTATAAAAATGCAAGTTCTGCTGTGAACTGGCAGCTACTGGTTTCTTGCCAAAGGTTAATTGACTGACAAGCATTCATGCATGAGGAACGTGTACTCATCTGTCCCCAAAAATCCAATCTTAGCATTTACCCTACTGGATCACTGCATTTTTAAAAACAGCTCAAACAAATATTACATGCCAAATTTCTGTAATATAATAAAACAAAGCACAGAAATTAATTCACTCTTACCCATCTCGTCCTTTACTGACGATCTTCACCTCAAAGTAATAAATCCCACAAGCAGCAGGTATAGGATACATTGCACGGACTGAAGCTGCATCTTTTGGTGTTTTACCATGACCTGAAGGTACAAAATTTAGGGGAAAATTGAGCTGGTAACAGATCATTAAAATGCTATTAGTGTAAAAAATGTTCGAGCATTCGTTGACATCAAGTTAACTAATAGAAATCTAGATGGCACATGCTTCAATGGGATAACATGTTATAGGTATTTGTCCTTTATTTAATGCTTCATTTCTCTCACCCAAATTACTGAAAAATGAACTCAAATTGAAACCCCAAAAAAGACACTTACAAAAACAACTTAATCCAATTTTGAAGTTAGAAATCAGCAGTTAAAACCAGGGCAACTGTAGGATTTTCCACATGGAGAAAATTAAACGATAAATAGATATGCTGGAGCGAAGTAGCATCAGCAAGGGACTTTACCAGACAACAACAGAAGTTTACTACGCATCATCAATTATAACCAGTGATTTATAATTTCAATTACAGGTTTTTAAAAAGAAATTCAGATGTTATCTTGGCAGGACACAAGTGTAAACTGCAGATTTATTATTGCTACTCAAATATTTAAACAAAGCTTAAAAAATAAATGCTCATTACTGACAGGAATAAAATAACTATTCCAAATCAAAGTCACTTTCTTTGTTGAGCTATAACAAAGCCCATGAAGGATGGTCACACGGACTGAAGATCCTACATGTGAAATTACGATCAACTCCAAGTGAGGAAAAGTATTAAGATTGACTTAAATGCAGAATGAAATTTTTAAAAATACATGAAAAGATCATCTCTAGTTACTATTACTGCAGATACTATTTCTTAGCATAGTTAGTTAGTTTAAAAACCTAAACATTCAGAATTTATAAACAAATGATTAGGTTTGTACCATTGAGTCACTATACAGATCAATCATTATACACCTGTACAAGTCCTTTCAAATATATCATAGTGCCCAATGAACAAGTCCTCTGCTGGTGCAGATTCGATGGGCTGAAGGCCTTTCCTGCGCTGTATGACTCATGATTCTATGATAGAAGATTTTATTCATTTAAAAATATGGACCAACGTTAAAATTGAAAAGATTTTCAATTTGGATGATTAACTGTGTACTCTGGCTATTTTTATTTACTACCAGTGAAAGTCGTAGACAGTAAATCTTTTAGAGACATATGAGAGCAATATTGTGAATCAATCATCAAGATAACATCAATAATATGCTCTAACTAGCTGAAGAACATCATATTTTGTGTAGTAGAAAATTCTCAGTGGCAGCGAATGCTTCTTAATATCATGCACATAGTATAATTCTGTATGACGAATACATTTTGTCATATTGGTACATTCAGGAAGATCACATCTTGGAATTAGAAGGTTGCATAATATTGTAGTGCAGTACTAAAAGATTGTCGCATGTTGGAATTGCCATTAAACATACATAAAAAGGTTTGAAGAACAGAGAGTTGTTTTAGGTGCCCAGGCCCATGTCCCTCCCTTAAGCATAAAAAAAGATCATTTGGGCATTTACTGAATTGCATATTTTGCGATCTTGCTGTGCATAAATAAGTTGATGCATTTGCTGACATTTTAAACCAACTCGCGATGTTGTCAAGAAGGTATATAAAGACAAATTTAAAAAATACCGCGGATGCTGCTAACCTGAAATAACAGAAAATGCTAGAAAAACTCGGCAGGTATGGCAACATCTGTGGAGAGAGAAACGGAGTTACTGTCGTGTCCGTACGACTATGAACTTAACTCTGGTTCTCTCTCCACAGATACTGCCTTACCTGCTGAGATTTGCCATCATTTTCTGTTTTCATTATAAAGGCAAGTTGTTGTTTTGGACATCATGGGACAATATATAAGCTATTATAAAATTGCTAGTTCTTTCTTTCTTCTGTGGTGCAGGGTGTCTTCAGTTTCCAGAATGCATATTGTATTTACTCTTACTTGCATTTTATTCTCCACGCAACACGGGGAGAAAGACATTGGGCTGGATTTTACAGCCTTGCTCAAGCAAGACCGGAAATTCCCACCCAAGGTCAGTGGAGATTTACATTGTTAGACCCTTGCCCTCTCCGATTCTGTAGCGGGCGAGGTGGTAAAGTTCCGGCGATCACTTACAATTAGTTTTAAATCTGTCATAACTGTCACAAATTGCAGTGTATGTTCAAAGAGATGGAAAATGATGCTTCATTTCTTGAATGAAAAGTTGCAAATATGTACATGAAAGAACAATTTGGCTTTACATAGTACTCTTCAGGACATCTCAAACTGCTTCTCAGCCAATGAAGTACTTTTGAAGAACAATCATTATTAGGTAGGCAACTACAACAATCCAACTTGAATACAGCAAGAAACCACAAACTGGAAATTAAATAACCTGCCAATCTGTTCTGTGGTGATAGTTGATGAAAAATATTAACTGGACATTGATGTCAATGGCAGACACTCTCACCTGATCTCTAGAGCCAGCTTTTATGTCCATGTCTGCACCTAGGCCATAATGATATCTGAAGCTGAAAGGTCCTGGTGGAACCCAACTGAGCACTGGCAAGCAGGTAATTGGTGAGTTGGTACTTCTTAACACTGTTAATTATTCTTTCCATGACTTTGTTGATGATTGACTGAATTCTCATAGGGCGGTAATTGACCAGATTGGATTTCTCCTGCTTTTGTGGACAGGATTATTGTCAGGTAGATGCCAGTATTGTAGCTGTACAAGATAGCTTGGCTGGAGATGCAGCTAATTCTGGAGGACACGTCTTCAGCAGATTGCTGGAATGCTGTGGCATTTAACATATCCCATACTCAGCTGCTTGACACCCATTTATGCCAACCTAAACATGTGGTTTAACACATCACCCAATTTCTATTTATATGTTGCAATCTCCAAGAGTGCATTTGGGCTGCAGGTTAACTGCAAAGCCATCAACACTAATCTTGAAATGCAAACCCACAAAAGATATACTGCATAAAAACTGACCATTTGGCCCAACTAATCAATAGCAGTGGTCTATGCACCACTTGAATCTCCTCCCAACTTTTCTTATTTAAATTTCTCCTTAACCATCAATTCTCTGACCCCTCCGATGCTTGCCTAGTTTTACCTTAAATGGACCAATACAATTCACTTGAATCACTCTATGGTTGCAAGTTTTGCATTCGCACCACTCTATGGGTAAAGAAGTTTCTCCCGAATTCTTTATTGGATGTCTGGTGACTATCAGATATTGGTAGCCTCTAGTTATGCTCTTACTCACAAGAGGAAACACTCTCTCTGGGCAGGTTGTCCAGTCCCCCTATGGTGTGTTTTCCAGCAGTGGAGGCAGTTTGCCATTGCCCACTGGCAGGATCTTCTGGTCCCACCAATGCCTATGGCATTTTCTGTGATTTGCAAACGCTGCTGCTGTGGAGCCTGTCGCGGGAGTCACCATTGGTGGGACCAGAAGATCCTGCTGGCAAGGAGGGCCAGAAAATACAGTCCTCTGTATCCACTCTATCAAAATTGTTCTTAATTTTAAAAACTTCAATTAGGTCTCCCCTCAGTCTTCTTTTTTCCAAGACAAAACAAATCATGTCTGTCAATCCTTCCCTTGTATGTATATCCACACATTTCTGGCATCATCCTTTTCTAGAACCACTCCAGTGTCTCTATATCATTTTTATAACGTGGCAACCAGATCTCCATGCAGTACCCATCTAACCAAGATTCAGTACAAGTTTAGCAAAATCTCCCTACTTTTCAAGGGTATCCCATAACAAATAAAGCCCAGTGCTTGGTTTGCTTTCACTGCCCTACTAACCTGTGACAACTTTTAGTGATTGGTATATTTGTACTCTTTGTTCCTCCATCCCACCTACACTTGCTCCTTCCAAGTGACCTCTCTGTTCTTCTTACCAAAATGTACCACATTTGTGTGTTGAGCTTCATTTGCCAATCTTTTGTCCATTCTGTGCACGGGATTTTCCAGGTGAGCTTGCCCCAAAACCAGAAAATCCTGCCCAAGGTCAATAGACCTTTCCATAGTCCGCCCCCACCCACTATGATTCCCGTGGCAGACAGGACGGGAAAATTCCCCCCTGCAAATTTAGTGGGTTCACTCCAACTTTGAAGAGGAGTGAACCTTCCTAAGGAAGCTTCATAATCTACTGAATTGTGCAAACATTCGCACACTTCATAATCCAATATTCTTATTTGGAACTTCAAAACGTTCAGCAAATGTGCATTTGTACTTTTATAGTTCAATTTATTATCTGCAAAATAAGTAATTCAAGATTTGTAAAAGGGAGGGAAATAACCAAATAAGATTCTCAGTGCAATTGCAGTTAATAATTTTTTTTTTACAGCTTAACAGGTCTTTTCACTCATGAAGGAAATGTTTAAAACATTGCAAATGTTATACCATAGATTAAAAAAGTGCATAAGGATAAGCCCAGCAACTACAGGTCAGTTAAGCCTTGGCTTTTAGAAATCCTAACCAGGACAAAATTACTAGTCAATTGAACAATTGCAGAAATTGTGTTGAGTTAACAGAATGTTGAAGAGGTACACATGGACTTCCAAAAGGTGTTTAATAAAGTGTCATATAACAGTGTTTAACAAAGTGCTTGCATAACAGTATCAGCAAAGCTGAAGTCTATCAAATAAAAGGGACAGTGATAGCTAGGATACAAATTTGGCTCAGTGACAGCAAACAAAGTAGTAGTGAACTACTTTTTTTGGAGGAAAGCAAGACATGGTGATCTCTAAGGTCATGAACTGTGAAGAAGATAGACTTCAAGAGAATTCAGAGAGGCTGGTGGAATGGGCAGACATGTAGCAGATGAAATTCAATGAAGTCTGAAGTGATATATTTAGATAGGAAGAACAAGAAAAGGCAAAATATAATGAAAAATACAATTCAAAAGGTGATGCAGAAGCTGAGATCCAGAGGAAGTTGTGCACAAATCGTGAAGGTGGCAGGTCAGGCTGAAAAATTGATTAAAACATTGCAATTGTTACACCCTGGATTAAAAAAGTGCACAAGCATAAGCCCAGCAACTACAGGTCAGTTAAACCTTGGCTTTGAGAAATGATAACCAGGACAAAATTACTAGTTGCTTGAACAAATGCAGAAATTGTGTTGAGTTAACAGACAGAGTATTGAGGAGGTACACATGAACTTCCAAAAGGTACAAGGAATTGTGGACTTTATCATTAGAAGCAGAGAATACAAATCAAGGGTTTGCTGAACTTTAATAAAATTCTGGTTCGGCCTCAACTGGAGTAGCGTCCAATTCCAGACATCACATTTCAGAAAGGATGTGAAGGTACTGGAGAGGAAGCAGAAAAGATTTAAGAATGGTTCTAGAGATGAGACTCCAGTTACACAGACAGATTGGCAAGGCTGAGACTGTTCTCCTTAGAGCAGGTTAGAACACATTTGATAGAGGTGTTCAAAATCATGAGGGACCTGGGCAGAGAGAAACTGTTCCCATTGGTGGAAGGGAAGAACTAGAGGACATCAATCTTAAGTGAGTAGCGAAAGAATCAGAGAAAATGCATGATTAAGGTCTGGAATGCTCTGCTCGAGGGTGTGAAGGAGGCAAATTCAAGCACGGTTTTCCAAAGGGAATTGGATAATTATGTGAAGAGAAAAAAAATTGCAGGATTATGGGGAAAAGTGAGGGGGGGGGGGGGGGGGGGGGGGGCAAATGCAAATGGTCTCTTTCTGCATAGTGTGCATTCTGTGATGCTCTCGCGTTTAGCACTGACTGTCTAACATGCCATATGTTAGACAGTAGGCCTATTGGCAGGAAATAAGGCAGGTTTAAGGCCCGAAAATCTTGCTTTCCTCCAGCAATACATGATTGGAAAATTTCTGCAGCAATCTAACAAGATCCTACTTCTCATTCCCAAATGGCTGATTTGAATTCATATCAAAACATAACAGTACCACTTTTAGTTAGAAAATTAGGACAAGTTTAGAAAGGGACACTTGCATAGTCCACTGAGGGAGAGGAGCCCAAAACAACTGCACAATGAAAAGGGACAGCGAGAGATTCTGGGCCTACAGAAGTTGCAGAGGTAAGGGGTAAAGAGCCTTGGGTCACCTAGATAACAAAAGCAGTGGATGTACCAGAATTGGAATCAGAAACATCTTTAGAAGTAAACTTAGCACATAACCACGCCTAGTACAGATTCTAGCACCCCATGGTTTTACCTCTTACCACATTCCCATTCTTTGGAAATGTCTTAGCTTGCAGAGTCACAGAGTGGGGGAAAATTCATGGTTGCTAAAGTGGAGAATTAGCAATTGATACGTAAAAAAGGTTATAATGCCAAGAACCATACATTCAGTTCTTAGAGTAGTGCTACTTACATTTTGTTCTCAGCCCTATCTAGTCTTGCCATTGCCCTCCACCATTACCATCCCCTGCGATAGTCCTGTTTTTTGTTAAAGTGTACTCAACATAACGTAGACAAAGTTTAATACTTAAAGACTAAAGGCCCTAAAAACTTCCTCTAAAATAATATGCTATTTAATGTACAGAGGAAACGTTAATTTTAATAAAATAAAACAAACTATCCAATTTGGGATGAAACAAAATGATCTACATGGTGGAGGTTTGTACAGCTGATTTTACCTTTTCATATACAACAAAATCAAACTATAAAATACCAATAAAATCCTAACAAAACGGTTAAAATACATTCAAAATAATACAAAAAATATCAACTATAAAATGAAATATAATGGAAAATACTGATATTCCCTTCATGGGGGAACCCAGAACTAGGGGGCACAGTTCAAAAAAATAAGGGTCACCCATTTAAGACAGATGAAGAGAAATTTCTTCCATGAGGGTTGTTCATTTTTCAGAGCAAGTGTGATGAGCCAAATGGCCTACTCTTGTGCCTTTTTTATGCTCTTATATAGCATGTACTGGATCATATAAAAACAAAACTATAATCTAACAGTTGATTGTAAGGTCCCCAACCTGAAATGTTAAGCCTGTTCCTTTCTCCACAGATGTTGCCTGACCCGCTGAGTACTGACAGCATTTTCCATTTTTACTTCAGATTCCAGTATCTGCAGTATTTTGCTTTCAAATGTTTCACGCATCAAGTTTAATTATTAGTGTCACAAGTAGGTTTACATGAAGTCACTGTGAATATCCCCTTGTTGCCACACTCCAACGCCTGTTCGGGTACACTGAGGGAGAATTTAGCATAGCGAATGCACCTAACTGGCACATCTTTTGGACTGAGAGAGGAAACTGGAGTACCCGGAGAAAACCCACACAATCATGGGGATAACGTGCAGACTCCACACAGACAGTGACCCAAGCCGAGAATCGAATCCGGGTCCCTGGCGCTGTGAGACAGCTCACTGTGCCGCCCCCTACCTGGTTAGTCTACTGAGACAAATCAACTTGATTCTCTATTAATATCAGCACAAAGCAATGCTAAATGATCTAATGATCCTGTGATTATATATCACATCAACACAACTATAGAGATGCAATACAGCATGGGGGAGAAGATTTTTTATTGCAGCATACCTAATTAAACTTTCCATACATGGTGGTGCAAAAAGATGCATTCTCATTGTATAGTTTTTCATGCATGGTGCAAATAATTTGTCTATTTCCTTCTCACCTCATATCTAACTTCTCTGTGCCATTAAATGAAATGCATCACTTGTTTGATGCAATTCCAAGGGTTGCAGCGTGCTATCTCACAATGCTGCTGCCAGGAGCCCAAAGCATAATACCAATATGGTGATATTAAAATTTCTCAAGATGCTAAACATATGGTAAACCCTGATGCCATATATTTATCATGAAATTTTAAAATATTAGTAGTGACTCAACAATAAACTGTAATATATAAATAAAATTACACAGATTATTCCTCTATCAATAACTTGAAACCAGTGGTTCCAGACAATGCTACAAGTAAAAAAGAACACACACCCCAAACACAAAAACACTTTTTTCAGGACTCCTTTCTTACCTAATGTGCAAGAGGCCCAACCAGACAGGATTCACTGCTAGATCTAGTAATGGAAATGAACCAGAGCAGATAAGAGAATTAAGTGTGGGGGAATATCTAGGCAATAGCGATCAAAACATAAGTTTAAAATAATGATCAAGAAAGACAAAGACCACAGTAATACACGAGGAAAATAAACTGATAGAGGGATGAAAATGGATCTGATGAAGGTAAACCAGAAATAAATGACAAGGGGATTAAATAGCAGTGGGAAATATTTAGAAAAATTGAGAGTTCAGGAGAAATATGTGTTGTTTTTAAAAAATTCAATAATGAAACACTATGGATGAATAAAAAGCTATGGGTTAAGAAAAAGATATACACTAAGTATGTAAACAACAGAGGATTCCAAAAGTGAACTGATAGATTCGGAAAAAGTACATTAAAAAAATTCAGAAAACAAAGTGGACATACAAAATTATACTGTCAAGAGGTAGAAAAATAGGATTCTCAGATACATTAACAAAACAAAATTCAGAGTAAAACCACAGGGGGAAATCTCAGCAAAATGATAGAAAGACTAAATAGTGACTTTGCCTCATTATTTACCAGGGTGATTAAATGCGGATGTCAGAAAAGAACAAACAAAAAGCAATAAAGACATTTAGAATAGAAAATGATGCAAGGGGATGGCGAGGAGATAATTAATAAACTAATCAAACTTAGCAAGAAAAAACCCGTGGTCAATTGGATTGCATTTATTCATGTTTAAAGAAGTTAAGGAAGAAACTGGGGAGGCATTATTACATACATGTATAAAAATTAATTACAAAGGGGAATTATGCCCAAGGAATTTGGTTAGCTAATGTTATGATATTTCATGGAAGGTGAGACATCATATTCAAGGAGCTATATATAGATCAGTTGGCTGAATGTCAGCGGTAGGAAAGATCAGGGAATCTTTACTCAAAAGGTTTAACTGAAAAACATCTACAAGCTGAAAATATAAAAATAGTCAGCACAGATTTCAAATGGGAAGGAGATACCTGACCAACCTTATTGAATTCTTTGAAGTAGTAACAGCAAGAGTCGACAAGGATAATACAGTAGATGGAATATATTCGGATTTTCAAAAGATCTTTGATAAAGTGCTGCAAGAGTAACCTCATGACTTAGGTCAGAGCGTGTGAAGAGCTAGGTAGTAGATGGATATAGCGAGCTGACTCCAAAACAAAATCAAGTAGGAGTCAAGGGTAGCTACATAAACTGGCAAAAGGTGAGAAATGGTGTTCCAGAAATAGCAAGTGAATGAATAATTGGATAATCTGTTTTGGTGGTTAATTAAGGAAGAACTGTTAGCCTGGATATCATTCCTGCCTCAACCAATAACACCTTCAATGAATATACATTCCTCCAGCTATAGGATTAAAAGACAATTGCTAGAAACATTCAGTAGTTCAGGCAGCATCAAGCAAGTTAACATTTCAGGTACACACCCCTTGTGCAGAGAAAGGGCACACACCTAAAAACTTCACTCATCCAATGCCTGAAACCTCAACTCATCTGAGCTCTATTATGCTACCTGACCCGAAACAGAAAATGCTGGAAACAGATCAGCATCTGCAGTTTTTTGCCAGATTTACAGAAAACAAGCCTTACTTGATAATGTTTTACCCAAATTGATGCTTTGATTAGTATGTTGTAACAACAAAATCAACTTGGTTTCGGTTGATGAACCTCATAACCAAGTCAACAAATTAAGAATTTAAACCTCATCCCAGGACACTTCAGTACGTGCCTTAAAAGAGGTCCTGCATTTTGAATGAAACCAAGATTCTATCTTGTTCCAATGGTTAAGGTAGAAGTTAAAGATCTCATGGTACTATTTGTAGATGAGTAGATTCACCTAGACTGCAATACCAGAGTGATGGGTTGAGCAAAATCCAATTTATCTTTAGAATTTCATTACAAGAAATTTAATTAAGTTCTGTTATAGCAATGCACAAACACTTGTCATTACCTAGCAATGAATCTCAATAGGATCATAAGATTCCTACAACATCAAGATGGGACAATGTTAAGACCTTTTTTAAAAAAGGATTACCGTGGACTGGTCTCTGAGACACAATAGATACAATACTCTATTCACTAAATAATTTACTTGATAAACAACTGCAGTTGTGCTTTGGTGTCATTATGCAGAATGGAACATTTTGCGTTCAAGTGACATCATTGAGTACCGATACCTCAAATGAAAAGCACAGATAATATTACGCTGACATCCGAGTCCGGGAGGAGGGGGGGGGCGGCGGCGAACTAAAAGAGATATTTGTAAAATAAATCTCAATACCAGCTGATGTTTTGGTAGAATATATGAAGCAAATCGCAACATTAAGATTGATTTGATAAGATGGCAGACAAAATGTAAATAATACATGTCCACCAAAAAAAAAAATCAGGCAGTGGATCCAAATCATTTTCTGTTTTGATTTGGTATGAAAACAACTCCATTAAATTTTTCATCCTTGCCTAAATTCATACTATACAATGAAATAAAATTGACAAAGTCAAATTGTTAACAAATGAGGTACCATATAAAGTCACCCAGGATTCACACACAAAATACATCATGAATCTTGGTCAAAAAAGTTAACTATGATTAGATTTTTAGTACACTTAAGAAAATTTGAGAGCTGCTGTCAGTTTCAGGTTTACATTTAAATGGGGCCATTTTAAAAACAATGAACAAAAATTATCCAAAACCATAGCTCTATGATTCTTGATTCCAAGTCAGTTAATCCCTTTTATATGCATGACTGCTAGGACATTCAGATCAATGCAAGTCCAAAGTTGTCAAAACAGAAAAGAATTGTACATAAAGAGTAATACATTGGTTACCATGTTTATGCCGATATTGGTGCCTTTTATATTGTTTGGAGACATATACACAGCTATGAAACTAATTATAGAATCCTTACAGTGCATAAGGGGGCCATTTGGCCCATCGAACCTGCAGCAACAACAGGGGCGGCACGGTGGCACACTGCCTCACAACGCCAGGGACCCGGGTTTGATTCCCAGCTTGGGTCACTGTCTGTGTGGAGTTTGCACGTTCTCTCCATGTCTGCGTGGGCTTCCTCCGGGTGCTCTGGTTTCCTCCCACAGTCCAAAAATGTGCGGGGTTGGTGGATCGGATATGCTAAACTGTCCCTAAGTGTCAGGGGGATTAGCTAGGGTAAATGCACGGAGTTATGGGAAGAGGGCCTGGGTGGGATTGTGGTCACTGCAGACTTGATGGACTGAATGGCCTCCTTCTGTACTGTATGATTCTATGATTCAGTCCCACCCAGGCCCTATCCCCTTAACCGCATGTATTTACCCCCGCTAGACCTCTGGCACAAAAGGGCAATTTAGCATGGCCAATTAACCTAATATTTATAAATAATATAGCTCTGCCCTTTTTCTTCTCCTCAATGTTCAACCTACCAATTCCTTATGAGTTTTCACTGTAAGATTATAGAATTCAGTGAGGTTGTTTACTGAAGATCACTAAGAGCTCAGTCCACTTGCCCAAACCCATCTTACTCGGGATACAAACAGATCAGTCATTCATTCTATTCAGACTGAATTGATAGCCAGATCATTCTTCTCTTGACCTCACCCTCTGCCTCAAAGATGAGAACGGTTGTACTGTAACTCATTACAGCACCCGATTCCAAATTAACTGTCAAATGTTGATCTACTCTCACTTCCATGTCTCTGACTGGAGTTTAAAAGCCTTCATTTGGTTTACTTTTTAAAAAAAAAACTAAGGCTGTCAATTGTTCATATATCTTCTTACACGTCACTGACATTTGCAGAATCATTCATTTGCCACAGGCTTGATTCACCATCATGTGTTTGCTTTAAAAGTTTGCCAATTTGAATAACTATTGAGAATATATAAATGGCATATTCCCCAATCATTTAGTAGTTAGGGTCATTTTCATACCTCTCACAATGATCTTTTGTGCAACTAACTTGTTTCCTACCTTTATGCAGTGAATTTTAATGTTAGTGGAAGACACGTTTAGGTTCAGGTCATTTTTTCCTACGAATTGCCTCTTGAACACCCCACCTAGGTTTGAAGTATTTGAACTGTACTCAATTCTGTTGATAGTGTTCGACAAATAACCTGAGCAGGTTATGGCACCTATTATTTACGGTCATGGTGTCCAGGGCCCGTTTCTCTGCCACCCCCACACCCATTTCCTTATTGTGTACGGAAGTCTGGAGGAGTGAGCTGTTGTGTACAAGTCTCGGCCTGTACCTAGCTCGGTGGCTGCAGTGAGTTCTGGCACTCGCCTTACTGCGGACAGTTGTGTGAGAGGCCTGGCTCCTATGTAGATATTGCTGCGGTTCGGCTGTCTTTCTACCTGTTGCTATGCAGGGCCAGGAGCCTGCCTGGCAGCCGGTGTCCATCAGCTCAGGTTGCCATCCCCCCCCCCCGCTTCGCCCTCTAACTGGGCTCAGTAACAGTGTCAGGCCGCCCCTGGGTGCCAGGCCCCATCCGCTCACCTTTGTAATGGACCCGCAGGTTGTTCTGAGACAGGCCGATGTAGCTGTACTTGTCCTTTGGGCTCCAGCACCTCGGCAGCGGTGTCTCCTGCTCATTGACAGCCGGGTAGAGGCGCTTGAAGCGCTCGCTCAGCTCCTTCTCCTGGAGGTTGAGGGCCGACTCTCCGGGCGCCGCCGACAATCCAGCCATGGGTGCGGAGCTGTGCGGGATGGGAAAGGCCGAGCCCGGAGCCTGGGCTCTGGGTAGATGCGTTAAACGGGCCGGGCCTGACTGACTTAAGCCGCTCCGAATTGGGCCCCGAGTCCCGGATGAGGCGGCCGGCCCCCCCTCCACCGGACCGCACCTTATGTACCCGCGGGCTCACTCACTCAGAGCCGGCCTGCCTGCCTGCCTGCCTCCCTCCCCAGCCCAGCCCGGCTGCTGCTGCTGCATCCGAACCTCTCCACCGCCTCTCTCCCTCACTGACAGGCCGCCGCTACCCTCCCACTCCTCATTGGCTGCCAACGCGGCCGGGGGGCGGAGCCAGGGGCAATAGATAGGGTGTCAGGGAGCGGGCAGGGGTGGGGGCAATGGATAGAGGTCAGCGAGTAGGCAGGGTCTGGGGGCAATAGATAAGGGGTCAGGGAATGGGCAGGGTCTGGGGGCAATGGATAGAGGTCAGCGAGTAGGCAGGGTCTGGGGGCAATAGATAAGGGGTCAGGGAATGGGCAGGGTCTGGGGGCAATAGATAAGGGGTCAGCAAGTAGGCAGGGTCTGGGGGCAATAGATAAGGGGTCAGGGAATGGGCAGGGTCTGGGGGCAATAGATAGGGGGTCAGGGAATGGGCAGGGTCTGGGGGCAATAGATAAGGGGTCAGGGAATGGGCAGGGTCTGGGGGCAATAGATAGGGGGTCAGGGAATGGGCAGGGTCTGGGGGCAATAGATAAGGGGTCAGGGAATGGGCAGGGTCTGGGGGCAATAGATAGGGGGTCCGGGAGTGGATAACTGGGGCAATAGGGGATCAGGGAGGGGGCAATAGATAGGGGGTCAGGGAGTGGGCAGAGGCGGGGGGTAAAAGATAGGGGGTCAGGGAGTGAGCAGAGGCGGGGGGTAATAGATAGGGGGTCAGGGAGTGGGCAGAGGCTGGGGGTAATAGATAGGGGGTCAGGGAGTGGACAGCTGGGGCAATAGATAGGGGTTAGGGAGTGGGCTGGGGGTAATAGATAGGGGGTCAGGGAGTGGGCTGGGGTTAGTAGATCGGGGGTCAGGGAGTGGGCGGGGGCTGGGGGAAATAGATAGGTGGTCCGGGAGTGGATGACTGGGGTAATAGGGGGTCAGGGAGTGGACAGCTGGGGCAATAGATAGGGGTCAGGGAGTGGGCTGGGGGTAATAGATAGGGGGTCCAGGAGTGGATGACTGGGGCAATAGATAGGGGGTTAGGGAGTGGGCAGGGGCTGGGGGTAATAGATAGGGGTTCAGGGAGTGGGCAGGGGCTGGGGGTAATAGATAGGGGGTTAGGGAGTGGGCAGGGGCTGGGGGTAATAGATAGGGGGTTAGGGAGTGGGCAGGGGCTTGGGGTAATAGGGAGTGGGCAGGGGGTAATAGATAGGGAGTTAGGGAGTGGGCAGGGGCTGGGGGTAATAGATAGGGGTTCAGGGAGTGGGCAGGGGCTGGGGGTAATAGATAGGGGGTTAGGGAGTGGGCAGGGGCTTGGGGTAATAGGGAGTGGGCAGGGGGTAATAGATAGGGGGTTAGGGAGTGGGCAGGGGCTGGGGGTAATAGATAGAGGGTCAGGGAGTGGCCAGGAGCTGGTGCAATAGACAGGGGGTCAGGGAGTGGGCAGGGTCTGGGGACAATAGATAGGGGGTCAGGGAGTGGGCAAGGACTAGCAATAGATAGAGGGGTCAGTGTGGGCAGCGGCTGGGGGCAATAGATAGGGGGTCAGGGAGTGGGCAGGAGCTGGGGCAATAGATAGGGGGTCAGGGAATGGGCAGGGTCTGGGGGCAATAGATAGAGGGTCTGGGAGTGGATGACTGGGGCAATAGACAGGTGATCAGGGAGGGGGCAATAGATAGGGGTTCAGGGAGTGGGCAGGGGCTAGGGATAATAGATAGGGGGTCAGGGAGTGGACTGCTGGGGCAATAGATAGGGGTCAGGGAGTGGGCTGGGGTAATAGTTAGGGGGTCAGGGAGTGGGCAGCGGCTGGGGGTAATAGATAGGGGGCCAGGGAGTGGGCAGCGGCTGGGGGTAATAGGGGGTCAGGGAGTGGGTTGAGGGTAATAGATAGGGTGTCAAGGACTGGGCGGGGGGGTAATAGATAGGGGGTCAGGGAATGGGCAAAGACTGGGGGCAATAGATAGGGGCTTGGAATGAACAGGAGGCAATAGATAGGGGTCAGGGAGTGGGTAGGAGCTGGGGACAATAGATGGGGTCAGAGTGTGGGCAGGGGCTGGGGGCATAGCTTGGGGGTCAGGGAGTGGGCAGGGGGCAATAGAGGGTCAGGGCAGGGGCAATAGAGGATCAGGGAGTGGACAGGGGGCAGGCAATAAATAGATAGGGGTCAGAGAGTGGGCCGGGGGCAATAGATAGGGGATCAGGGAGTGGGCAGCAGGGGGCAATAGATAGGGGGTCAGGGAGTGGGCAGGGGATGGGGCAATAGAAAGGAGCTTGGAGTGGGCAAGGGGCAATAGATAGGGGCCAGGGAGTGGGCAGGAGCTGGGGAAAGTAGATGGAGGTCAGAATGTGGGCAGGGGCTGGGGGCATTAGATAGGGGGTCAGGGAATATATAGGAGATGGAGGGCAATGGATGGGGGGTCAGGGAGTGGGCAAGGTCTGGGGGCAATAAGTAGGGGTCAGGGATTGGGCAAGAGGCAATAGAAGGTCAGGGAGTGGGCGGTGGCAGGCAATAAATAGATATGTCAGAGAGTGGGCTGGGGGCAATAGGTAGGGGGTCAAGGAGTGGGCAGGACTGGGGGCAATAGATCAGTGGTCAGGGACTGGGCTCAATAGATAGGGCATCAAGGAATGGTCAGGGAGTGGGTTGGGGCAATAGATCAGCAATCAGTGAGTGGATGGGGCAGTAGATGGAGGTGAGGGCAGGATGCAATAGACAGAGGGTCAGGGAATGTGCAGGAGCAGGGGGAAATAGATAGGTGGTCAGTGAATGAGCAAGGATGGGGGCAATAGATGGAGTGGGCAGGGGGCAAAATAGGCGGTCAGGGTATGGCAGGGGTAGGTGGCGGTAAATAGGGGGTCAGAGTGGGCAGGGGCTGGGGCAATTGATAGGGGGTGTGGGAGTGGGGTGGGGCAATAGACGCGGTCAGCGAGTGGGCAAGGGACTGGGGGCAATAGGGGGGTCGGAGTGGGAAGGGGTTAGGAGGAATTAATAGGTGGTCAGGGATTGGGTGGGGCTGGGTGCAATAGATAGGGGTCAGAGAGTTGTCTGGGGTCAATAGATAGGGGATCAGGGAGTGGGGAAGGGCTATGGGCAAGAAATGGGATCAGAGAGTGAGATGATGGTCCGAGTGGGCTCAAGGCGATAGGGGGTCAGAGAGTGGTCTGGGGGCAATAGATAGGGAGTGGGGAGGGGTAAGGGCAATTGATGGGGGGGTGGTCAGGGAGCGGGCGGGGCTGGGTGCAATAGATAGGGAGTCAGGGAGTGGAGAGGGGTTAGGGGCAATTGATAGGGAGTCAGGGAGTGGGCAGGGGTTAGGTGCAATCGATAGGGGATTAGTGTGTGGTGAGGGGAGGTGCTGCGGCAATACATTCAGGGTCAGGGAGTGGGGCTGTGGATGGCTGGAGAGGGGGAGGAGCTGACAGTGAATACTCAGTAGATCAGACAACATCTGTGGAGAGAAACATAGGTTAATTTCAGGTGAAAAATGACCCCTAATCCAAATTAAGGGAAGACAGAAATGAATAGGCACTGAGCAATGAAAGAGGAAGAACAAAAAGGAAATTCTGTGATACCAGCAGAGAAGGGGAGATTAAATAAAAGGTTTCACAACAATGGATAAAGAAATAAAAAAACATCCAGATGAAATGGCTGACGAATGGCAGATGGAGTTTAATTTAGACAAATGCAAGGTGATGCATTTTGGTAGATTGACCCAGGGCAGGACTTACTCAGTTAATGGTAGGGCGTTGGGGAGAGTTACAGAACAAAGAGATCTGGGGGTGCATGTTCATAGCTCCTTGAAAGTGGAGTCACAGGTGGACAAGGTGGTGAAGAAGGCATTTGGCATACTTTGTTTCATCGGTCAGAACATTGAATACAGGAGTTGGGACGTCTTGTTGAAGTTGTACAAGACATTGGTAAGGCCACACTTGGAATACTGTGTGCAATTCTGGTCACCCTATTATAGAAAATACATTATTAAACTAGAAAGAGTGCAGAAAAGATTTACTAGGATGCAAACCGGGACTTGATAGACTGAGTTATAAGGAGAGGCTGAATAGGCTGGGACTTTTTTCTCTGGAGCGTAGGAGGCTGAGGGGTGACCTCATAGAGGTCTATAAAATAATGAGCGGCATAGACAAGGTAGATAGTCAATATCTTTTCCCAAAGGTAAGGGAGTCTAAAACTAGGGGGCATAGGTTTAAGGTGAGAGGGGAGAGATACAAAAGTGTCCAGATGGGCAATTTTTTCACACAGAGGGTGGTGAACATAGAACATAGAACAGTACAGCACAGTACAGGCCCTTCGGCCCTCGATGTTGTGCCGAGCTTTGTCCGAAACGAAGATCAAGCTGTCCCACTCCCTATCATTCTGGTGTGCTCCATGTGCCTATCTAATAACCGCTTGAAAGTTCCTAAAGTGTCCGACTCCACTATCACAGCAGGCAGTCCATTCCAGACCCCAACCACTCTCTCAGTAAAGAACCTACCTCGGACATCCCTCCTATATCTGCCACCATGAACCTTATAGTTATGCCCCCGAGTAACAGCTATATTCACCCGAGGAAATAGTCTCTGAACGTCCGCTCTATCTATCCCCCTCATCATCTTATAAACCTCTATTAAGTCGCCTCTCATCCTCCTCCGCTCTAAAGAGAAAAGCCGTAGCTCCCTCAACCTTTCTTCATAAGACCTACCCTCCAAACCAGGCAGCATCCTGGTAAACCTCCTCTGCACTCTCTCCAATGCTTCCACATCCTTCTTATAGTGAGGTGACCAGAACTGCACACAATATTCCAAATGTGGTCTCACCAAGGTCCTGTACAGTTGCAGCATAACCCAACGGCTCTTAAACTCAAACCCCCTATTAATAAACGCTAACACTCCATAGGCCTTCACGGCTCTATCCACTTGAGTGGCAACCTTCAGAGATTGTGGGTATGAACCCCAAGATCTCTCTGTTCCTCCACATTCCTCAGAACCCTGCCGTTGACCCTGTAATTCGCATTCAAATTTGTCCTACCAAAATAAATCACCTCGCACTTATCAGTGTTAAACTCCATCTGCCATTTTTCGGCCCAGCTCTGCATCTTATCAATGTCTCTTTGCAGCCTACAACAGCCCTCCACCTCATCCACTACTCCATCAATCTTGGTGTCATCAGCAAATTTACTGACCCACCCTTCAGTCCCCTCCTCCAAGTCATTGATAAAAATCACAAATAGCAGAGGACCCAGCACTGATCCCTGTGGTACACCGCTGGTAACTGGTCTCCAGTCTGAAAATTTTCCATCCACCACCACCCTCTGTCTTCTGTGAGATACAGTAAGAGTTTTAACAACACCAGGTTAAAGTCCAACAGGTTTATTTGGTGGACTTTAACCTGGTGTTGTTAAAACTCTTACTGTGTTTACCCCAAACCAACGCCAGCATCTCCACTTCTATGAGATAGCCAGTTACTTATCCAATCGGCCAAATTTCCCTCTATCCCACACCTCCTTACTTTCTTCATGAGCCTACCATGAGGAACCTTATCAAATGCCTTACTAAAATCCATGTATACGACATCAACTGCTCTACCTTCATCTAAACACTTAGTTACCTCCTCAAAGAATTCAATCAAATCTGTGAGGCAAGACTTACCCTTCACGAATCCGTGCTGACTATCACGGATTAAGCTGCATCTTTCCAAATGGTCATAAATCCTATCCCTCAGGACCTTTTCCATTAACTTACCGACTATCGAAGTAAGACTAACCGGCCTATAATTACCAGGGTCATTCCTATTTCCTTTCTTAAACAGAGGAACAACATTCGCCACTCTCCAGTCCTCTGGCACAATCCCTGTGGAAAGTGAGGACCCAAAGATCAAAGGCTCTGCAATCTCATCCCTTGCCTCCCAAAGAATCCTAGGATATATCCCATCTGGCCCAGGGGACTTATCGACCCTCAGGTTTTTCAAAATTGCTAATACACCTTCCATCAGAACATCTAGCTCCTCTAGCCTATCAGCCTGTATCCCACTCTCATCCTCAAAAACATGGTCCCTCTCCTTGGTGAACACTGAAGAAAAGTATTCATTCATCGCCTCTCCTATCTCTTCTGACTCCATGCACAAGTTCCCACTACTGTCCTTGACCGGCCCTAACCTCACCCTGGTCATTCTTTAATTTCTCACATAAGAGTACAAAGCCTTGGGGTTTTCCTTGATCCGACCTGCCAAGGACTTCTCATGCCCCCTCCTAGCTCTCCTAAGCCCTTTTTTTAGCTCATTCCTTGCTACCTAGTAACCTTCAAACGACCCAACTGAACCTTGTTTTCTCATCCTTACATACGCTTCCTTTTTCCTCTTGACAAGACATTCAACCTCTTTTGTGAACCATGGTTCCCTCACTCGGCCATTTCCTCCCTGCCTGACAGGGACATCTCTATCAAGGACACGCAGTATTTGTTCCTTGAACAAGCTCCACTTTTCATTTGTGCCTTTCCCTGACAGTTTCTGTTCCCATCTTATGCTCCCTAATTCTTGCCTAATCGCATCATAATTACCCCTCCCCCAATTATAAACCTTGCCCTGCCGTATGGCCCTATCCCACTCCATTGCAATAATGAAAGACACCGAATTGTGGTCACTATCTCCAAAGTGCTCTCCCACAACCAAATCTAACACTTGGCCCGGTTCATTACCCAGTACCAACTCCAATGTGGCCCCACCTCTTGTCGGCCCATCCACATATTGTGTCAGGAAACCCTCCTGCACACACTGTACAAAAACTGCCCCATTCGAACTATTCGACCTATAAAGGTTCCAATCAATATTTGGAAAGTTAAAGTCACCCATGACAACTACCCTGTGACCTCCACACCTATCCATAATCTGCTTTGCAATTTCCTCCTCCACATCTCTATTACTATTTGGGGGCCTATAGAAAACCCCCAACAACGTGACCGCTCCTTTCCTATTTCTAACTTCAGCCCATATTACCTCAGTAGGCAGATCCCCCTCGAACTGCCTTTCTGCAGCCGTTAAACTATCCTTGATTAACAATGCTACTCCTCCACCTCTTTTACCACCTTCCCTACTCTTACTGAAACATCTATACCCCGGAACTTCCAACAACCATTCTTGTCCTTGTTCTACCCATGTCTCTGTAATTGCCACAACATCATAGTCCCAAGTACCAATCCACGCTCCATGTTCACCTACCTTATTCTGGATGCTCCTTGCATTGAAGTAGACACACTTCAACCCACCTTCCTGTCTGCCGGTACACTCCTGCGACCTTGATACCCTCCTCAGTACCTCACTACACTCAACACTGGCTTCTGGACTATAGCTCGTTTTCCTACCCCCCTGACAAATTAGTTTAAACCCCCCCGAAGAGCCGTAGCAAATTTCCCTCCCAGGATATTGGTGCCCCTCTGGTTCAGGTGCAAACCATCCTGTTTGTAGAGGTCCAATTGTGCTCCAATTATCCATGTAACTGAAACCCTCTCTCCTACACCATCCCTGCAGCCACGTGTTTATCTGCACTCTCTCCCTGTTCCTCAACTCGCTATCACGTGGCACCGGCAACAAACCAGAGATGACAACATGGTTTGTCTTGGCTCTCAGCTTCCACCCTAGCTCCCTAAATTCCTGTTTTAAATCCCTGTCCCTGCTCTTACCTATGTTGTTGGTACCGATGTGTACCACGACTTGTGACTGTTCCCCCTCCCCCTTAAGGATCCTAAAAACACAGTCCGAGACGTCACGGACCCTGGGCATCCGGGAGGCAACATACCATCCGTGAGTCTCTTTCGCTGCCACAGAAACTCCTATCTATCCCTCTAACTGTCAAGTCCCCAATAACTATTGCTCTCCTGCTCTCCCCCCTTCCCTTCTGAGCCACAGGGACGGACCCAGCGCTGGAGATCCGGTCACCGTAGCTTACCACTGGTAGGTCGTCCCCCTCAACAGTATCCAAAGCGGTATACTTGTTGCTGAGGGGAACAACCACAGGGGATCCCTGCACTGACTGCTTCCTCCCAGCCCCTCTCACCGTCACCCATCTATCTTCATTCTTCGGAGTAACTATATCCCTGAGGCTTCTGTCTATGACCACCTCTGCCTCCCGAATGATCCAAAGTTCATCCAGCTCCAGCTCCAGATCCCTAACATGGTCTTCAAGGAGCTGGAATTGGATGCACTTCCTGCAGGTGTATTCAGCTGGAACACTACTGGTGTCCCTCACCTCAAACATCCCACAGGAGGAACATTGCACTGCCTGCACTGACATCCCTGCTAACGTCCCTTACTGAGAAACAAAAGAGAGAAAAAAAAGCTTACCTGCTCTCACTCCGAGTCCTTTTTTTAGGTTAGAGGAGGGGGGAGGGTGGGAGACTCTAAACTGAGATTAAACCCAAACAACTGAGATTAAATCCAAACAACTGAGATTAAATCCAAACAACTGAGATTAAACCCAAACAACTGAGATTAAATCCAAACAACTGAGATTAAATCCAAACAAACTGATATTAAATCCAAACAACTGAGATTAAACCCAAACAACTGAGATTAAATCCAAACAAACTGAGATTAAACCCAAACAACTGAGATTAAATCCAAACAACTGAGATTAAGCCCAAACAACTGAGATTAAGCCCAAACAACTGAGATTAAACCCAAACAACTGAGATGAAACCCAAACAAACTGAGATTAAATCCAAACAACTGAGGTGAAACCCAAACAAACTGAGATTAAATCCAAACAACTGAGATTAAATCCAAACAACTGAGATTAAATCCAAACAACTGATATTAAACCCAAACAACTGAGATGAAACCCAAACAACTGAGATGAAACCCAAACAACTGAGATTAAATCCAAACAACTGAGATTAAACCCAAACAAACTGAGATTAAATCCAAACAACTGAGATGAAACCCAAACAACTGAGATGAAACCCAAACAACTGAGATTAAATCCAAACGACGGAGATTAAACCCAAACAACCTGAGATTAAATCCAAACAACTGAGATTAAACCCAAACAACTGAGATTAAATCCAAACAAACTGAGATTAAACCCAAACAACTGAGATTAAACCCAAACAAACTGAGATTAAATCCAAACAATTTCATGGTGAGTGTCTGGAACAAGCTGCCAGAGGTAGTAGTAGAGGCGGGTACAATTTTATTTTATAAAAAGCATTTAGATAGTTACATGGGTACGATGGGTATAGAGGGATATGGGCCAAATGTGGGCAATTGGGATTAGTTTAGGGGTTTAAAAAAAAATAAGGGCGGCATGAACAAGTTGGGCCAAAGGGCCTGTTTCCATGCTGTAAACCTCTATGACTCTATAAATGTAAATGGCAGTATAATCATAAGACCATAAGACATAGAAGCAGAATTAGGCCACTCGATCCATCGTGTCTGCTCCGCCATTCAAACATGGCTGATATTTTTCTCATCCCCATTCTCCTGCCTTTTCCCCATAACCCCTGATCTCCTTATTAATCAAGAACCTATCTATCTCTGTCTTAAAGACACTCAATGATCTGGCCTCCACAGCCTTCTGCAGCAAAGAGTTCCACAGATTCACCACTCTCTGGCTGAAGAAATACCTCTTCATCTCTGTTTTAAAGGATCATCCCTTTAGTCTGCGGTTGTGCCCTCTGGTTCTAGTTTTTCCTACTAGTGGAAACATCTTCTCCATGTCCACTCTATCCAAGCCTTGCAGTATCCTATAAGTTTCAATAAGATCCCCCCTCATCCTTCTAAACGCCAATAAGTACAGACCCAGAGTCCTCAACCGTTCCTCATACGACAAGCTCTTCATTCCAGGGACATTGCATTTGCCTTCCTAACTGCCGACTGAACCTGCACGTTAACCTTAAGAGAATCTTGAACAAGGACCCCTAAGTCCCTTTGTGTTTCTGATTTCCTAAGCATTTCCCCATTTAGAAAATAGTTTATGCCTCCATTTCTCCTTCAAAAGTGCATAACCTCACACTTTTCCAAATTGTATTCCATTTGCCATTTCTTTGCCCACTCTCCTAACCTGTCCAAGACCTTCTGCAGCACCCTCCCCCCCCCACTTCCTCAATACTACCTGTCCTTTTACATATCTTTGTATCATCTACAAACTTAGTAACAGCGCCTTCAGAACAACCATCAGAATTTAAAGTGAAGGAATTAAAAAAGAAACTAGAAAAAACAAACCAGCAAAACAAAATGGACGAGGCAGAGGTTTTGATTTAAAATTGTTTAATTCAATGTTGAGTCCAAAGGCTGTAGAGTCCCATGTCCAAAGGTGTTCCTTGAGTTTGCATTGAGTTTCACTGGAACACTGTAGCAGGCCAAGTGATAATAACAAGTGATAAAAAGTTCAAAGGTCATGCTTGGGTCAGAGTTGTATTAGGAATTGGGGTAAAGTTGCAACAGGATACAGTTTGGGACAGCAGCGTTGCTGAAGGTAGGTATGCATTGATCGAGATCAGCTTTCCCTGGACCTGAAGGACTATGCATTGATTCACACCACTTGGAATGATGGTCCCTGCATTTGGTGTTTGTGCACGGGTGAAAGAAAGACTTGCATGTATATGCTTTGCATGCGGTTGTATGTCCTAGAGCACTTTAAAGCCAGTTAAGTACTTTTGAAAATAAAAGCAAAATACTGTGGATTCTGGAATCTGAAACCAAAACAGAAAATGCTGGAAAATCTGACAGCAACTGTGGGGAGAGAATAGAGCCAACCTTTCGAACCTAGATGACCCTTCGTCAGAGCTACTTTTGAAGTGTAGTCACTCTCATAACAGAGAATGGGCAACTAATCGACATGCAGCAACGTGATAATGAGTAGGGCGGCATGGTGGCACAGAGGTTAGCACTGCTGCGTCACAGCACCAGGCACCCGGGTTCGATTCTCAGCTTGGGTCATTGTCTGTGTGGAGTTTGCATGTTCTCCCCGTGTCCCCGGTTTCCTCCGGGTACTCCGGTTTCCTCCCACAGTCTGAAAGATGTGCTGGTTAAGTGCATTGACCTGAACAGGCGTCTGAGTGTGGCGACTAGGGGAATTTCACAGTAACTTCATTGTAGTATTAATGTAAGCCTTACTTGTGACTAATAAATAAATTTTTTTAAAAAGTTAATCTGTTTTGTAATGTTGTTTGAGGAATAAATAGCAGCCACGACATAGGATAAATCCCCTACTTTTCTGATCCATGTGTAGTTTCCTGGCTATTTTCATCCCCCTGCCCTATGAAAATCAACATCTGATATTGCAATTTGTGCACATGCTTCAGTTCTATACTATGGCAGAGTTTGTGCGCCTTGGTGAATTTTTGAAGCATGCTCCTGGTTTACATAAATTATTTTAGCCATAAGCAGTTGGACACTGTGGCATCATTAAAAGATCGTTGTTGGTATTGTAAGGTTGTTTGGTGATTCACCAAGAGATCTGGAGGCTTGTATCATAGAGTCATAGAGTTTTACAGCATGGAAACAGGCCCTTCGGCTCAATTTGTCCCTGCTGACCTTTTTTTACAACTAAGCTAGTCCCAATTGCCCGCATTTGGCCCATATCCCTCTATACCCATTTAACTGTCTAAATGCTTTTTTTAAGACAAAATTGTACCCACCTCTACTACTACCTCTAGCAGCTCATTCCAGACACTCACCACCCTGTGTGTGAAAAAATTGCCCCTCTGGACCCTTTTGTATCTATCCCCTCTCATCTTAAATCTACACCCTCTAGTTTAGACTTCCCTACCTTTGGGAAAAGATGTTGACTCATCTGATGAAGGAGCAGCGCTCCGAAAGCTCTTAATTCCAAATAAACTTGTTACACTTTAACCTGGTGTTGTGAGACTTCTCACTGTGCGCATTCTTTCTAGTTTAATAATATCCTTTCTATAATAGGGTGACCAGAACTGGAACAGTATTCCAAGTGTGGCCTTACCAATGTCTTATACAACTTCAACAAGATGTCCCAATTCCTATATTCAATGTTCTGGCCAATGAAACCAAGCATGCTGAATGTCTGTCCACCTGTGACTCCAGTTTTAAGGAGCTATGAACCTGTACCCCTAGATCTCTTTGTTCTATAATTCTCCTCAACGCCCTATCACTAACTGAGTAAGTCCTGCCTTGATTTGATCTACCAAAATGCATCACCTCGCATTTATCTAAATTAAACTCCACCTGCCATTCATCAGCCCACTGGCCCAATTGATCAAGATCCCATTGCAATCGTAGATAACATTCTTCAATGTCCACGATGCCACCAATCTTGGTGCCATCTGCAAACTTACTAACGATGCCTCCTAAATTCTCATCCAAATCATTAATATAAATGACAAATAACAGTGGACCCAGCACCGATCTCTAAGGCACATTGTTGGTCACAGGTCTCCAGTCTGAAAAACAACCCTCTACAACCACTCACTTATCTTCTGTTATCAAGCCAATTTTGTATGCAATTGGCTACCTCACCCTGGAGCCTGTGAGATTAACCTCATGCAACAATCTACCATGCGATACCTTGTCAAAGGGCTTGCTAAAGTCCATGTAGACAATGTCGAGTGCACTGCCCTTATCTATCTTCTTGGTTACCCCTTCAAAAAACTCAAATTCGAGATCAGTATCATTGAACATAAACTGTTTGTTGGTAACCCATTAACTGTTACTGCCCTGCATGTTGTCTCCAGGCTGGCTCTTTCCAGACTTTGCCACATGAAATCTACCATCATGTGACTCTCTACATCATATCGTGCGTGGATGGTACGGTTCTCCAATCCCACATTTAGCCTTGCTTTGTCAAACACTCTTATACTACACCTTCCCCAAGTTTTTGATAATATTGCTAATACAATCTTCTTTGCTACCCATGACTTTATAAATTCCTGACTTTATAAATTCAGATGATCTGGAGGCATTACGATTCATCCAGATTTTGTTCTGTCACCTTTGGAGGAATGATAGTCTCAGTTGCTTTGGTTTGCTTTATTAGTTAAGGATTAAAATTGTAGTACTGTGTGTTTCCAGTACTTGGTTATCTCCATTTGATTCACTTTCTACATTCCTTTAAGTTAGGTTGCATTTTTCTTTTGCCAACTAGTCTGCTTTGTTTGGACACTGTGGGTTTGTCCCGTTCCATTCATTCCTAGCATGGAATCAGATTTTCTTTCTGTGGGGGTCTGTCATGTTCTTGTTCAACATTGATGTTTCAAAAATGGAACCTTAACTTCTACTTGTCACACAATCTCTGCCTAATATTTGTTTACTTTCTTATTTTCCAATTATTTTTCAAGCTTACGAATCTTTTCATTCAGCTCAGCAACTACCCTGGTGAGTTCAGTTGTCATTGTTTCAGAGTTATTAGTTTTTAAAGTCTGGATTTGTACTTCCATACTGTGCACTTCATCGTTCACGTTTGTCAGGTTGGATCGAAGTTCAAGAATTTCATTGCTCTTCATGATGTGTACTAGATACTTCCGATACTTGAAGTTCATCCAGTCCAAATTTTTCATTAGCAAACTTATCTTTCATATGTGAAAATTGGTTTTATACACTGAACAATTTTGCCTGAGTCGAGCCTAATTCCTGTGTGCTATCCATGCAGCTCACATTCTTTAATTTTACTTTTGCTAATTGTTTCCCAGAGTCTTCTACTTTCTCTTCCAACTTTAAAAAATTTTTTCTTGACCTTCCTGGTTCTTGATTGTAATTTCAGCCATGTCATTTTTCAATAACTCAATTGATCTCAGTACATTAGAGGTATCCAGTGCATTTTCTTACAGTTCCTTGATTTTCAGGGTTGGATTTACATTTTCCAATCTTATTTGTCTTTTTTTTCTCCGTCTGCAGCAGTGCTTTATCCTTGTTCTTAATTGTGGTTTCACTGTTAGTTTGTCTCCAGTGAAGCCTTGTTTCAGTTCTGTAATTATGCTACTCATGGCTTCATTTTTTGCGTTTGAAAAGTTAGGACTTTTGTTTTACTTCTCTTCATAATTTTCCAGAGGAATAAGCTTCGATCTGAGGAATTCTTGTAGCATCCTTGACCAGGTTTTCCTTTCTTTGCAATACTCAATCACTTTGTCTTGATTTTTCTTGTGATTTAATAGAGTCTCCGGTTTTCTTCCACCAGTCCCCCATTCTGTGCTTAAGACAGTCTTCATTTCTTCATGCTGCAGAAGAGTGATGTACTCCTTCTGCATTTGATTTTGAATGACAATTAAAAGTTCTCTCAAATGTTTGTTTTCTTGTTGACTTCTTGCCAACACGCACTGTACTTCAGTATATTGTCTTGTCACCAATGATAGTTCCAACACAGCTTTTGCTTAAGTAGTATTCAATATCTTCATTACCGCCTCATGTTTATCCATGACTACTTATTGATTCATCAAAGGGTCTTTCAAGACAGTTTCTTTGTGTACCTTTACTGCCTGCTGTGATGCTTGGCTACATAGGTGTGGAGATGCCGGCGTTGGACTGGGGTAAACACAGTAAGAAGTTTAACAACACCAGGTTAAAGTCCAACAGGTTTATTTGGTAGCAAAAGCCACACAAGCTTTCGGAGCTCTAAGCCCCTTCTTCAGGTGAGTGGGAATTCTGTTCACAAACAGAGCTTATAAAGACACAGACTCAATTTACATGAATAATGGTTGGAATGCGAATACTTACAACTAATCAAGTCTTTAAGAAACAAAACAATGTGAGTGGAGAGAGCATCAAGACAGGCTAAAAAGATGTGTATTGTCTCCAGACAAGACAGCCAGTGAAACTCTGCAGGTCCACGCAACTGTGGGAGTTACAAATAGTGTGACATGAACCCAATATCCCGGTTGAGGCCGTCCTCGTGTGTGCGGAACTTGGCTATCAGTTTCTGCTCAGCGACTCTGCGCTGTCGTGTGTCGCGAAGGCCGCCTTGGAGAACGCTTACCCAAACGCCGAATGGTCTCCTTCTGCACTGTAGGATTCTATGATCTATGTTCTCCCCACTTCATGCCAATTCCAAATTCTTAGTGGGCTTATACAACATGATAATTAACATAGCAGAAGCAGTTATGGTAACAATATGGTTTGTGAAATAAAAAGTGAATTTTACACTGCAATTTTGCATTATGGTCGCTCATGGGACTTGCCCCATTGGTGGCCACTTTGTGAGACTAGTCTGTCTGAAAAGCTGCAATCATGTTTCACTGAATTGGCAACTGTACTTTGTTTTTATTATCCTTGTTTTATTTAGAAATGAAATCAACATTTAAAAAGAATAATGGATGGCTAAGTTTACAGTTAATTATTTGTACTCAAAATTACAGGGATACTTTGGTAAAACTAATATTAAAAGGACTTGAGTGTTCCCAAAGAATGTTTAAAAATGTTAACGGTTTCCATGGCGGCAATTCACAGTGGGTCCTTTTGCCTGCTTGTGAACGAAGTTAAACATTTTAAATAATTCTCAGTATTTCAGTTTCACCTTTGCGCATCATGAATTCTTTCAGTGATACAACTACATGATTATACTCTCTAGGAAATAAGTACAGGTCTTTTCATTGTGCTTTAACATATATCATTGCTCCATTCTCCCTCTGATCTGCTGTCGCCATGTTTGGACACTGATTAGTTATTTGTGCAGTGGTTATCTGCCAGGTCTTTTTTTCAATCTTCAATTGAAGGTCATCTGTGTTTGGCAATGTCCACATGTGAATCTGCTGATGGGCTCTCGACTGATGATGTTCTGGCAGCTTCAGCCATTAATTTAGACACCTTTCCATTGTTAAAAGTAGAAGCATGGCAATTCTGAAACAGATCGATGGAGGTGTTAAACTTTTGTGTAGGCAACAAGCTTGAGGAGAAGAAATTATAAATTAGTAAAGTCTAAGGAAGTTGGAGGGTAGATTTTTTGTAGGGCTAATTAGTAGAGCATTAGGGATATATTGGAGGTGTATAGAAGGAAGCATGTGATCATGTTTTCGATTTTCATCCTAGATATTTTCTCGGGTTCAGCATCTTCCTTGCAATCCCCAGAATGTGGAGCCTGCCCAATACCTTTGTGAATAATGTATGACTGCTAGAATGTATCACATGTTTCTCCTCTTGGGGGGAAAAAAAATAAGTTTGCAAACTTTAGATTGTTTTATTAAATAAAACAAATTAATGAATCATAACCTTCATTTTTCTCCCTAATGGATAAAATAATAAGTCTCATTTCACATCCTCTCCATACATAAAGTTTGGAACTGTTGGTGGGTACAATGTTTGAACATAGAACTCCTCTTCTGGTTGGAGCACTGGAACAGACTTCCCAAAGAAATATCTAAATCCTTTGAAATTAATCAAAAACATAAGGCAATAGATAATTCCATCTCTCATAGTTACATTAAATCAACTATTTGAAATGTTTATGCTCCAAGTACAATGGGCACTTGCAGTGAAGAAAGAAAACTTTTTGGAGTTCAAAGGTGGCAAAGCTCTGTTTGGCCAGCTCGAGGAAACGGGGGTCAAACTCAACATTTGGCTGACTTGGCAAGAAGGGGCCTGAGCTGAAAACTGGGGAGTGCCAAAATACCTAGTCTGAGGGCCAAGCCCAGAACTGCAAGCTGAACTTGGAGGCCAAAGACAGGTGACAGAGAAGTCTGGAGTGATCCTCCAAAATGGTGTTGACTAATTTCTAAAATTATCTGAAGAGGCTTAACCTCAGTTTCAACCCATCTTCACCCCCCACGTGCCCAGATCCCGCACAAGCTCTGTAACTGAAATCAGAATATCTGTAATTGAAGTCACTGTGCTGACACAGTGAATAGTACAACAAGGTTTTTCTCAGGCACAGCTGATAATTGAAATGACCATTTTCTTGCCAGGCTGTTAAAAACTAAAACTATTTTGCATGGGTGGCACAATGGTTAGCACAGCCTCACAGCACCAGGGACCCATGTTCAATTCTGGCTTTGAGTGACTGTCTGTGTGCAGTTTGCACGTTCTCCCCGTGTCTGTGTGGGTTTCCTCCGAGTGCTCTGGCTTCCTCCCACAGTCCCAACATGTGCAGGTTAGATGGATTGGACACCAAGGGGAAATTTAGCATGCCAAAGATGTGTAAATTAGGGGGATTGGCAACGTAAATACATGGCGTTGTGGGGATAGGGCAGGGATGAGCTCTGTCGGAGAGTTGGTGCAGACTTGATGAGCCGAATGGGCTCCTTATGCACTGTATGGATTCTATGATTGATATGCACATTGATTAGAATATATTATTAGAAACAGGTCACACAATCATCTAATATAACCCCACAAGCCAATGGACTATCAAAGCGCCAAATAAAACTGAAATAAAAAATAAAAGTAAAGTCACCATAGTCACAGATGACCCATAGGCTTTGAGAGGGAGAGTTGACTGGTGGGGATTTTAACCTGAGGATCACCTCGCCTCAGGTGAGGGGCATGGTTGAGAAGGCAGGCCTTTATAAATAATCTGTTGGCATCACCCTGCTTCACTGACCAGCTGTTCAGCCAACTGAGCTAAACTGATCCCAAAATGAATAATGTATGGAGAATTAATGGACATTGCCCAATAGATTCATTCTGTTGAAATGGTTAAATACAGAAATCCATGAAGAATTCTGTATCACAGATTTTTTTTAAAAGCCAATAGAATCTCTACTCTACAGAAGGAGGCCATTTGGCCCATCAAGTCTGTAACAACCACAATCCCACTCAGGCCCTCTTATTCCTGTAACCCCACACATTTACCCTGCTAATCCCCTGACACTAGGTAAATTTAGCATGGCCAATCAACCTAACCTGCACATCTTTGGACTGTTGGAGGAAACCGGGGCACCCAGAGGAAACCCACACAGACACGGGGAGAAAGTGCAAACTCCACACAGACAGTGACCTGAGGCCGGAATTGAACCTGGGTTCCTGGCGCTGTGAGGCAGCAGTGCTAACCACTGTGCCACCCTGATTGTTTTTCTGTGCCATCCTCTTCAGTCCCCACCACAAATTCTGTTCCCTAGCCCACCAACTCCATCTCTCTCTCTGGCCATTGTCTGAGGCCGAACCAGACAATTTGCAACCTTGATTTACTACATGACATGGAGAAGAGCTTCTGACATTTATATCTGTTCCATCACCAAGGCTGCCTCCATCCACTAAAGTAACATCTTGCCTCAGTTCATCCATGTCTTTATTACCTCAAGACTTGACTTTTCCAATGCTCTCCTGGCCAGCTTCACAGCTTGACCTGCTGTAACCTTCAGCTTCTCCAAAATTCTGCTACCTTCTGCATCAAATCCCTACATGTTGACCCACATTGGCTTTTGGCCCCCTATTGGAATTTGATTGGTTGTCTGTCAATCAACCGTGGGGTGGTGCCAGGAGAGCAGCTTCGGGTAGAAAGATGGCAACAAGCGTGTAAGCATCACAATATGTGTTCTCAATAAAAGTTGAGTCTATCTGCACCAAACCTGCTCCTTCCTCAAGTCATTACACTGGCAATGAGGATAGGATCCAACTTATTGTACAACATCTTTCTACTCTTTAGTCACAGGAGAGGTCCCAGAAGAGTGGAGAATAGCCAATGTTGTTTCTTTGTTTAAGAAGGGCAACAGGGATAATCCAGGAAATTACAGAACAGTGAGTTTTACATCCCGGGGAGGAAAATTATTGGAGAAGATTCTTAGGGACACAATTTATCCACATTCAGAAACAATTGACTTATTCGCGATAGGCAGCGTGGCTTTGTGTGGGGGAGGTCATGTCTCAGAAACTTGATTTGAGTTTTTTGAGGAAGTGACAAAGATGATTGATGAGGGCAGGGTGGTGGACGTTGTCTACACGGACTTTAGCAAGGCCTTTGACAAGGTTCCTCATGGCAAGCTGAGACAGAAGGTGAAGTCACATGGGATCCATAGTGAGCTGGTAAGAGGGAACTGGTTTTCTCATAGAAGACAAAGTCCAACAGTGGAAGAGTGTTTTTCTGACTGGAGATCTGTGACCAGTGGTGTTCTTCAGGGATCGGTGCTGGGGCCCCTGTTGTTTTTAATATGTATAAATGATTTAGAGGAGAATGCAAGTGGTCTGATTAGTAAGTTTGCGGATGATACAAGGACTGGGGAACTCCTGATAGCGAGGAGGATTGATGTGGAGATGCCGGCGTTGGACTGGAGAGAAAGGAGGATTGCCAGAGGATACAGCAGGATATAGATATGCTGGAGACCTGGGCAGTGAAATTGGAATTTAATCCAGACAAATGAGAGGTGATGCATTTTGGAAGGTCTAATGCAGGAGGGAAATATGCAGTATATGGCAGAACCCTTAGAAGCATTAACACACAGAGGGACCTTGCCGGAAAGTGCAACATAAGTGGATAAGGTGGTCAAGAAGGTGTATGGCATACTTTGCCTTCAGCAGTCGGGGCATAGAGTATAAAAATCAGCAAGTCGTTGCAGCTGTATAGAACTTTAGTTAGGCCACATTTAGAATACTGTGTACAGTCATGCATACCACACCACCAGAAGGATGTGGAGGCTTTGGAAAGGGTACAGAAAAGTTTTACCAGGATGTTGCCTGGTTTGGAGGGTTTTAGCTATGAGGAGAGATTGGACAAACCTGATTTGTTTTCACTTGAATGTTGGAGGCTAAGACCAGATAGAAATTTACAAAATTGAGTGGCATGAATAGAATGGATTGTCGGAGTCTTTTTCTCAGGTTAGAAATGCCAATTACTCGGGGATATAGGTGTAATGTAAAAGGGGGAAAGTTTAAAGGCGATGTGAGAGGCATGTTTTTTACACAGAGGATGGTAAGTAACTGGAATGCACTGCCAGAGGAGGTGGTAGAAGCTGCATTTAGCAATGCTTAAGAGGCATCTTGACACATACACGAACTCCCACTCAACTGACGAAGGAGCAGTGCTCCGAAAGCTAGTGGCGTTTGTTACCAAATAAACCTGTTGGACTTTAACCTGGTATTGTTAGACTCCTTATATACATGAATAGGCAGGGAATAGAGGGATATGGACCACGTTAGGGCAAAAGGTCTTTAGTTTAGAAAGACGTCATGTGTCAGCGCAGGCTTGGTAGGCCGAAGGGCCTGTTTCTCTGCTGTAATGTTCTTTGTTCTTATGCTGCATACCTCGCCCTGGTTGCTGTGAGTACCACAAAATTCAAAAACAACAAGGTCCTGCAAAGTTGAAAACAAAAAAACACTAAGACTCACCTAGACAAGTGTTGTGGCATTTTAAAAAGTTTTTGGAAAAAAGGCCCATGATCCCCAAAACTAGAAAAGTGCAGGAAACTCAGAAGAATTGGCAAGCTGTCAACATTTTTAAAAATGTCACTGTCTTAAAGTAGTAACCGCAGTTAAAGTGGTAAATGCAAGAAAAAGAAAACAGCCAGCACCTTCAAAAGCAAAAAGAAAAATGACTTACTGATCTATGTTGTTGTTCAGGAGGATCGTAAGACGCTGATGCTGAGGATTGGAGTTAGTATGTCGAGAGACTCGGTTGCTATTTCATTGTGAATGAAATTATTGATGAAGGTAAACATAGAGCTATCCAGCTGAGTGTGTGTGGAAGCAACATGTATAATCTTATCAGAAACCTGGCTGCCCCGAATGTACCCGATACTAAGCTGTACAATGAGTTAGTGGAGCTTGTAAAGTCCCATTTTCAGCCCAAACCGTCTGTAATTATGCAGTGCTTCAAGTTCAACATGAGAGTTCATGCTTCAGGAGAATCCATTGCTATCTTTAAGGTGAACCTGAAACAGTTCACTAAGTATTGAGAGTTTGGGAATGCCTTGAATTATATGCTGTGGGACAGACTTGTATGCAGGGTGAATGATAACACAATACAGCGCTATTTGCTTGCTGAATTGATTTTAACTGCACTCTACACTTTCTCTCACTATGGAGAGCACCAAGAAGATTCTCAGGATTTCCAGCACATAAACAATAGAATGTTAGGCAGAAGTCTGTCACTGAGCAGAGTGGCACAACAGATTTTCAGTACGACTCCTTGTATATCAAATGACATGTCAGGAAACCTACTTACAATGCATCAGCTGACAAGAAGTGCATTTGCTATTGATGTAGAGGGAATCTTGACTGGTCAGAAACATTCTATTTGAAGTCCGATGGAATTCTGGAGCTCTTGAAAAAATATGACACTGTTTTTCAAAAGGAATTGGAAAAATTAGAGGGCCTGCCAGCCAAAATACACATCAAGCCCCAGGCAAAACCACACTTCTTCAAGGTCAGGTCAGTGTCTAACTAAGAGAAAAGTGGAAGCAGAGTTGTGTAGGTTAGAAAACTCAGAAACGATTCAGCCTGTCTAGTACTGAGTGGGCTGCACCCATCATCCCAGTTGTCAAGTGAGGCTAAACCATACAACAAATTGACAGTCAACAAAGCAGCAAAGTTAGATAAATACCACTTTCCCAAATTGATGACTTGTACGCCAAGTTAGCATTAGGCAAGTCGTTCACCAAGAGAAATATGAAGGGTGCCTATCAGCAGTTGAAATTGGGCAGCACAAGAAGAGAATATGTAGCAGTCAATACTCACAGAGGTCTCTACCAGTACACCTGATTGTCTTTTGGAGTTTCATCTGCATGTGCCATTTTTCACTGAACTATGGAGAGTCTCCTGCAGGATTTCCATGTGTGGCCGTGTACTTAGGTGATTTCCTCATCACTGGGCCGGCTGCTGATGAACACTTAGCTAACCTTGAGGATGTGCTGAAAAGATTTATGGAAGCAGGTGTGCATTTGAAGTGAGAGAAATGCACATTCCAGGCACCTAAGGTAGTCTACCTGGGCCACAAAGTGGATGCTATGCAGTTGTATCCTGTTGAAGACAAGGTTCAACCCATTAAAAATGCACCATCACCCTGTAATGTGACAGAGCTTAAGTTATACAGCTGTTTCTTACTTAATCTGTGCACTGTGCTTGCACCACTTCAACTGTTTCTAAGGAAGAACCACCACTGGCCATGGGGTTCACAGCAAGAAAAGGTATTTGTAGTAGTGAAGAAATTGCTTCAGCCATCATGCTCAGTGGTACATTATGACCCAGCTAAAGAGCTCGGCTGACTTGTGACTCTTCTCTCTATAACATAGAAACCATACTGTCGCATCAAATGGAGGATGGGTCAAAAAGGCCCATCAGCTACATTTCAAGAACACACTCCCAGGCTGAAAATGGCTGGAGAAAGAAGTGCTATCAGTTTTCTTTGGTGACAACAAGTGTCAGCAGTACCTGCATGGGCAACCTTTCACAATTGTGTCTGACCATAAGCTGCTGATGGACTGGTTCAGCAAAGACAAAGCTATTCCCCCACTTACAGTTTCAGCAAAAATCCAGCACTGGGCCCTAATGTTATCAGCTGATAAGTGACACATTCATGTACTACCCTGGCTTGCTTATAGCCACTGCAGATACATTCAGTCATCTTCCATTAAAGAGCAATCCTGCCAAAATACACGTTCCACAATTGTAACTAAGAAAATATATGGTTTTCACACCTAGATTCAAACAAACATAGAACAGGTTTATTCAAAGAGATGTTCTTTGCACTGCACAGAACACAAACTTAAAGTAAAACAGCAGCCCCTGCAAACACCCAAATGACATCAGCATCAAATCAAGTAATCAGCTCTTAAAGCAACCTGCAACCCTCTTAAATATATAACATTCCTCTCCCTTCACTTCTGTGGTCATGACAACAAATTACTATGATGTTACACATAGGATTAATTATACGCTAGACACAGTACTGTCCATTAATCATTCTACACCGTCAATAACTAAGGCGATCAGGAGGACATCCTCTTTGGTTGTTTACGATGTTCTGGAATTTAGCTGTCCTTGACCCGAGAAGTATGATTTGGAACTTCAGTAGACACTTTGTCTCTTGGAACTAATTCTGCATCATTCTCATGGTATAGTAGCTAAGCCAAAATATTCGGGCAACTCAACTTTAACTCCCATGGTAGTATTCACAATACCAGGGACGAGAGAAGTTGGTACTTCTGGAGATGATTCTGAGAAATCATTTTGAGATGACAACAATCGGTCAGCATGGTGCTACCAAACTGGTTCATCTTTGGTTTGAACTGTGTAAGAAATTGGACCTGTTTTTGCTAAAACTATGGCCGAAACCCATTTCTCACTCGTGGCCTAATTACGCAACAACACTCGATCTCCTTGTTTAAATGAGCATTATTTTGCCCTATGTCTCATTCAACAACTTGAGATTGTTGTTAATGCGCTACTATCTCTGAAGTTTGTGGAGGTAATAAAAAATTAAGCGTAGTTCTCAAACTTCTCTTTAAGAGTAGTAATGTAGGTTCAAGTGCTCATCCAAATATTTTTTAAAGGTTGTGAAGTTTCCAGATTTCCAGGTGCATTCCAGATTTCCACCACCCTCTGAGTGAAAAAAAATATTTCTCAAATCCCCTATGAACACTCTGCCCCTTAGCCTAAAACTATGCCCCTCATGATTGACCAGTTTACCAGATCTTGCAAAAATTTCATCAAGTTTGTCGATGGTTTGTTCAGTTGTAAGAGATCTCATGATGATATTTTCTAGCCACTTTGAGTGTGCGTTAAATATGACTAATGTGATCATTGCCATTTTAGACCACTCCCAAGAGTGTAATGGAGATGATGGTGGTGTATTTCTTAATCGTGCACAGGATTGATACTGTCCCCCCTTTTCTTCGATCTGAGTATCCAGACCCAGCCACCAAAATAACTACATGCTAATTCCTTCATCCAGACTACACCAGGGTGTCCTTCATGTAGTTGTTCAAGAGCTCTTCCACACAGACTAGGAGGAATAATCAGTCGTATTCACCACAATAGACACCCACCTTGGACAGCCAATTCAAGCTTTCTTGATACATATGGTTTCAAATCAGGACATGCATGATGTATTCCAGCTAATGTTCCTTTCAGTATTATATCCGTCATCTTCCTCTTCATGGTATCATTTCTGGTATGTCTCTGAACTTGAGAAGCTGTCACAGGTAAATGATCTACTGGTGAAAAATAAAAAAATTAGCAAAACTAGTTGGTGCCATCTGCTCAATAGTTAAAGTGAAGTGTGATAATCATCAGCATTAGCATAACACTCTGACTGACATTACTTTATATTATAAGAATGTGCAGATGTCTGTGTGGAGACACATCTCTGTGTGGAGTTTGCACATTCTCCTCGTGTCTGCGTGGGTTTCCTCTGGATGCTCCGGTTTCCTTCCACAGTCCAAAGATGTGCGGGTTAGGTTGATTGGCTATGCTAAAAATTGCCCTTAGTGTCCTGAGATGTGTAGGTTAGCGGGATTAGTGGGTAAAATATGCAGGGATATGGGGGTAGGGCCTGGGTGGGATTGTGGTCGGTGCAGACTCAATGGGCCGAATGGCCTCTTTCTGTACTGTAGGGTTTCTATGTTTCTATGTTTATTTCACACATAGGAAATTAAGCAATGGCTTCAATAAACTAGCTAAGTTAGGAACTAATTTGCCATAACAATTTACTAATCCTAGAAAGGACCTCGATTGCATCACATTAGCCAGATGTGGTGCTTCTAAAATAGTGTCCATCTTTTTAGGTGCTTAATGTAGGGCTCTACTTTCAATAATGTTACCCAAATACTGGACTGATGTTTGGAAAAAGTCACACCTTTCTTTCTTGATGCACAGACCATGTGCTTGAAGATGTTCCATTGCTGCTTCTAAATTATCCAAGTGCTCTTGTTCACTGGACCCTGTATTTAGAATATCATCCTGGTAACATTGTACACCAGAGAGATCACTTAAAATCAGATCCATCGATCTTTGGAATAGGGCTGGTGTGGATGTTATTCCAAAAGGCAATCTTTTATAATGAAAAAGACCTTTATGAGTAACAATGGTAAGCAATAGTTGCGATTCAGCGGCTACATGCATCTGTAAATATGCTTGTTGAATTTCTGCCCACCTGATACCCCAGCAAACAAATCTTCAGTTAAAGGTAGCAGATATTGATCAGCACGCAGCACAAGATTTATGGTTGTTTTAAAATAACCACAAATAAAAACTGAACCATCTGGTTTCATGTAACATATGACAGGGGGTAGCCAAATCATTCATTGTAACTGGCTCTAACTCACCAGTGTTAACAATTCGCACTAATTCTTCTTTGACCAGGAGACAAATTGCATATGGCACCTCTCTTGCTTTGAAACATTTTGGCTATTAGGCTTCATCATGAGTTTCACTTAAGCTCCCTTCATTGAGCCAAATGTCCCTTCAAATACACTCTGCATTTATCTAGAATGTGCTGTAGGTCTGTTTTGGCATCAACCAATCTGTTGACAGCATTCCAGTTATGCTTTATCTTCTCCAACCATGATCTCCCAAATAAAGCTGGAAAATTACCACAGACCTCACAGAGAGGCAACTCCGCTGTTGACCATGATGTAACCTTTTAATGGCACAATCTCTTCCATGTATGTCTGCAAAATCATATCAGCTGGTTTTAAAGGGAGATGCTACAGTTTTTGTTGGTATCTAGTCTCAGGAATTAAAGATACAGCAGCACCAATATCAACCTTCATCCTAATGTGTTGTCCACTTAACTTCGCAATCAGGAGAATCTATGTGGTTCACCCTATATGGATAAGATGTTCAGTTGGAGCTCTTCATCATATTTCTGGACATTCTCTTCTTCAGTCATAATTCTTTTCTTCTACATTGTAAATTCTTCTTTTAGAATGCAACCTGTCCTTCTTCTGGAATTCAGATTTTTCTTCTGAATATTCTTCTCAGGGGAAACTGGCCTAGCTCAACAAGCTTTTGCAATGTGATCCATTTTGCCACAATTCTTACATTGATTACCCTTGCGCCAGTATTCACTGCTGAATCACTCTTTTTGGCACATCTACAATGTGCTTGTTGCTGTTTTGACTTCTTCTGAGCGGTTCTCAACTGTAGATCTTCATTCCTGCACCAAATTGTGAAACCTCTTCAGCAACCAATTCCATTGGCACTGTGATTTCTCCTGCTGTCTTTAAAGTCAAAGCATGTTCAGTAAGCAATATTCTTTATATAGCCTCATTTTGGACACCACAAATTCCCTCTCATTTATAACCGCACAAAGAGCTTTTTTCTTACTTGATCTTCCTGGCACTTCGATCTTTAATCATGTTGTTGCTTCTCCCCAACCTTCTAATATTTGAAGTGTGAGGACCTATAATTTTTTTCTTCTACTTAGAATCTTCTGTCTATGTTCTCAGTGAAATAAAATCCCAGCTCATCGCCAATTTTGTTTTTGTAATGTTCTATATTAAAGGTTGTTGGTTTTTACAAAAATAAAATGTGGTTTGCACACAGATTCAAATGAATGTAGATTTGAATGTACAACACGTTTATTAAAAGAGATGTTCCCTGCACTGCATAGAGTAGAAACTGAAAGTAAAACAGCAGCCTCTGTAATCACCCTTTGTGTCACCACCAAATCATGTGATGAGCTCTTAAAGCAGCCTTTTCAACAAGAATTGGTGTTGCTGTTAAATTTCTTGGATTCATTATTTGTATTCATTAAAGAGATCAAGAATTGGACAAGCAGAGACCCAGTACTGTCAAAAGTTAGACTTTGTTTTGCAAGGCTGATCAGATAGCTGTTTTGATAATCTGCATCTCTTTTATTCCTGAAGCACTGAACTGAGTTTTCAGGATGGTATCTTGCTATGGGGTTCCAGAGTTGTGGTCCCTGTCCAGTGCAAAGAAGCATTCTTAGCAGAGCTCCACAGTCCACATGATAAAGATGTTGGCATGTCTTTATCTGGTGACCAGGTTAGACAGTGACATCAAGAACATGGTTAAGCACTGTTCCATTTGCCATCAGCACCAGAAGCTACCTGTTTTTCTCTTCACCCATGGGAATGGCTTGGCTGTCCTTTGGTCAGACTGCATTTTGACCGTGTGAGACCATTTCCAGGCATCATATTCCTGTTACTCATCAGCGCAAATTAAAGCTGCTTGGTCCATTGTCATTTCGAGTTCAAGTTGGGAACAAAGTAGTGCGCAGACATGTGGATACAGGTTCAAGTCAGAGAGACACATCCCAATGAATGCAAGGTCAACCTGTGATTGATGTTTCACCATCAACCTCTGAAATGTGTGATTGCAGGACAGCTGTATTCCTGACACATCAAATGAGCTGTTGAATGCAGAACTACCCAGTTCCAGAGATGCATCTTTTTGTGCAGTTCAACACCCCATTGTTCCTGTCCCAGAAACTTCCTTAGTCGAGCTGCGTCACTCTGACTGTTCCCGCAAAGCACCTCAGATACTTAGTTTGTAAAAGAGAGAATGTTCCGTTCTTTGTTTACAAGAAAAGTTAAAGACAGGAGACTTTACAAATATTTTGTTAGTTTTCAGAAATGTTGTTGTAGTAAATGTATAAAGAACTTAAGGTGGGGGGAATGTATTAATTGGGTTGGTTGTCCCTCTCTCTTGACAATCAATTGTGGGACAGTGCCGGGGGGAGTGGCTTCTGGTAGAAACTTGGCAATAAGCCTGTAAGCATCATAATATGTGTTTTCAATAAAAGTTAAGTTTATTTGCACCCCTCTCAAGTTGTTACATCGCCCAACACTGCCATTTAGAAATTCTTATTCTTGTTTTCAAATCCTTCCATGCTTTGCTCTTTTCTTTGCAATCTTCTCCAGCCCAAGTGCACTCTACCAGTGTAAGTTGTTGATATTTCAGCTAGTTATATTAGTACAATTTGAGTGGCATCACTGAATGAGCACAAAAGATCCAGAGATTTCATATATAATTGTAAAACTACTTCTGTTCATGTTTTCTGCTGTATTTTATACAAGATTCAAGATTCAATTCGCCTGAATCAGATCCCACCCACAAAACTGGCTGTACCCTCAGATCAAAATTGCAAGATTCCGGTGTTTGGAGAGGTTCCAGAAAACTCTTCAAATTACAGTCATTTTCTTAGGTGCACAGGTAGTAGTAGACATGTTTTCAATTTTTTTTTCAGATCAAGAAATAATAATTTTCCAAGAAACCGACTGATGTACACCTATGAAAGTATTGAATAGTTCAGTACAGGTTTATAGAAGTAATTTCCATTGATTTTAAAATAGATTGCTCATTGGTAGAGGACAGTTCACCTTTATTAAGATTATACTTTTTGGTAAGAATACAGCTGAAAATAGGTATAATAAAACTGCACCAGGTTATATGAATTAATACATTTTGATGGAACGAAAAAATCATTACATTTTATCAGGCTGCTTAATTAATATTGTAAGTTGATTATGCAAATTAATTTTAGCCAAAATGTAATGTAAACTAACCATTGCAATTTCAAATGCATGTTGGGCCTAATTTTCCAACCTGAGAGGCATTATAAAAATGCAATCTTCCTTTTTTTTATATCTGCTAAAATGCAATCTTTCTTTTGTTCTTCATCTGCTATAGTATTTATTCTTGCAGGTTTGATCTTTAGCTTTGGGTGCGAGAAATGGAAATTAGTGGTTAGAATCTGAGGGACATGTAGGAATGGTGCTGTTGACAATATTTTCAAGAAAATCGCATTTTTATACTCAAGTAAGGTTTCAATTACAGAAGGATCAGTCTGTTATTTGGAAAAAAGAATGAGCAGGATTATGGGAGAAGGTGGATGAATGGAACTAGACTGGTTTCTCATTCAGAGAGCGGGTGCAGACACGAAGGGCCAAATGGCCTCCTTCTGCACTGTGCCAATTCTGTGATTCTGTGACAAAAAGCATTAACAAGTATTTGGTACCCAAAAGGGCAAAGTATACCAATTTGTAATACATATGCAAGTCTGTACATTTAGCAGACTGGATTTGGGAACTGAACTTAAATAGTCTGTATTGGCATCAATGAACATTTGCAAGACACATTTAGCTTAGCTCTATTGCAATCCCTAGTTTATTAAATCACATAGTTCTATGCTGTAGCTCTGTGTGTAGCTTTGACACAGTCTGTCAGTGATGCACCCCAATGAGCACCCGGAAACAAGGCTTTATAACTGAAGGCTTTAATCAGATAACAACGAAACTGCTAACACTAATACAACCGTTCAGACTGAAGGGGTCCTGCCGGAGCAGGGGGTCTTATACCCTGCCACCGGAGGCGGGACCCCACTGGAGTGTGCCAAGACAGCACTTAGAACAGGTAAACACCCTAACCCAACAACATAGTACAACCCCCATAACAACAACAACACCCTAGCCCAACAGTAATACAATAACAACCCCAGTGGTGAACCAACGATGGTTCACCACATTCACCCCTCCTTTAGGAACCAAAGGTGGCGGGGTGAATGAGAACAGATAATGACAAAAAATAATAATAAATAACAGGATTCACAAGTCCAGACGGTCTGGAGGACCACACCGACGCTGCGATCGTCTCAACACCGGTTGCGAAACCGGAGCAGGTGCTTGCGGTGGCTCTCTCAAAGCAACATCTGGCTGTCCCCTCAAAGACTCCCGGGCCGGCCGGCCCTGATGAGGCGATGGTGCAGGGGATCCTGGAACGATTGGTGGTGCTGGTGGTGGTGATGATGGTGGCGCCGATCTCCGAGTCTCAGGCAAGCTGTACATGGGGGTAAAAGTGTTATGCACTGGTCCCGGTGCTGACCGCGCCACGTCTGGGGAAGTAATGAGGAGTAGTGGATCTGTGACTGGGGGAATAGGAGCGACAGGAGTTGCTACGTCCCCTGCGGGCGCCAGGTCTCTGATGGAGACAGTGTCCTCTCGCCCGTCAGGATATGCCACATAGGCATACTGAGGGTTGGCGTGGAGGAGTTGGACCGGTTCGACCAAGGGGTCGGACTTGCGAGCCCTCACATGGCGCCGCAGAAGGACGGGTCCTGGGTACGTCAACCAGGCTGGCAATGAGGTCCCCGAGGACGACTTCCGAGGGAATGAGAACATCCTCTCGTGGGGAGTAGCATTGGTTGCCGTACACAGGAGGGAGCGGATAGAATGGAGCGCATTTGGAAGGACCTCCTGCCACCGGGAGACTGGAAGGCCCTTGGATTTTAGTGCCAGTAGGACAGCCTTCCAGACTGTAGCATTCTCCCTTTCCACCTGTCCGTTACCCCTAGGGTTGTAGCTCGTGGTTCTACTAGAGGCAATCCCGAATGAGAGCAGGAATTGCCTCAAGTCGTTGCTCATGAACGACGAGCCCCTGTCGCTATGAATATAGCAGGGGTACCCGAACAGGGTAAAAAGCTCACTGAATGCCTTGATGACGGTGGCAGTCGACGTGTCCGCACAGGGGAAAACAAACGGAAACCGGGAAAATTCGTCTATTATGTTAAGGAAATAGACATTCCGATCCGTTGAGGGAAGGGGGCCCTTAAAATCTACACTCAGCCTCTCAAAAGGGCGAGTGGCCTTGACCAAATGTGCCCGGTCTGGTCGATAAAAGTGTGGTTTGCATTCTGCGCAAGTCCTACAACTTCTCGTAACTGACCTGACCTCCTCCACCGAGTAGGGTAGGTTGCGGGCTTTTATAAAGTGGTAGAGTCTGGTGACTCCAGGATGACATAGATCATTGTGGAGAGCCTTCAAGCGGTCCTCCTGCATGATGGCGCATGTTCCGCGCGAGAGGGCATCCGAGGGCTCATTGAGTTTCCCTGGACGATACATAATATCGTAATTATAGGTGGAGAGCTCAATTCTCCACCGCAAGATCTTATCGTTCTTGATCTTGCCCCTCTGCGTGTTACTAAACATAAACGCCACGGATCGTTGATCCGTGATCAGGGTGAACCGCTTACCTGCCAGGTAATGGCGCCAGTGTCTGACTGCCTCCACAATGGCCTGAGCCTCCTTTTCCACCGCCGAGTGCCGAATTTCGGGGCCTTGAAGGGTGCGGGAAAAAAACGCGACGGGCCTGCCTGCCTGGTTTAGTGTGGCGGCTAGGGCGAAATCAGATGCATCACTCTCCACCTGGAAGGGGATGGATTCATCCACCGCGTGCATCGTGGCTTTCGCAATGTCGCTTTTCAAAACCTTGAAGGCCAATTGGGCCTCCGGCGTAAGTGGGAAGGTCGTGGACTTAATGAGCGGACGAGCTTTGTCCGCATAGTTGGGGACCCACTGTGCATAGTACGAAAAGAAGCCGAGGCATCTCCTCAGTGCTTTCGTGCTAGCGGGCAAGGGAAGTTCAGTAAGGGGGCGCATACGGTCTGGATCAGGGCCGATGACCCCGTTTTCCACCACGTATCCAAGGATAGCTAACCTGCGCGTACGGAATACACACTTCTCCCTGTTATAGGTCAGATTCAGGTGAGATGCAGTGCGCAGAAAGTGTTGGAGATTCGTGTCATGGTCCTGCTGGTCATGGCCGCAGATGGTGACGTTATCCAGGTACGGGAAGGTAGCCCGCAACCCGTTCTGGTCCACCATTCGGTCCATAGCACGCTGGAAGACCGAGACCCCATTGGTGACACCAAATGGAACCCTGAGGAATTGGTATAGACGACCATCCGCCTCAAAAGCCGTATATTGTCGGTCCTCTGGACGGATGGGGAGTTGATGGTAGGCGGACTTAAGGTCTATGGTAGAAAACACTCGGTACTGCGCAATCTGATTGACCATATCAGAAATGCGCGGGAGAGGATACGCATCCAGCTGCGTATAACGATTAATGGTCTGACTATAGTCGATGACCATCCGAGGTTTGTTCCCGCTTTTGACTACCACGACCTGCGCTCTCCACGGACTAGCACTGGCCTGTATGATCCCTTCCTTGAGGAGCCGCTGAACCTCAGATCTAATAAAGATCCGGTCCTCAGCGCTGTAACGCCTACTTTTAGTAGCGATGGGCTTGCAGCCAGGTACCAGATTCTTAAAGAGGGATGGTGTAGTGATTTTCAGGGTGGATAGATTGCATGCGGGGCGCTTTGGGCAATTTGGAGGCTGCGGCTGATTCCCTACTGCCAGTGAAGGGAGTGGCCCACCGTACTGTAGGATCACACTCCTCATGTGGGCCATAAAGTTTAGTCCGAGGAGAATTGGCGCGCAAAGGTGAGGTAACACAAGGAGCCTGTATTGCTCGTAAATTGTGCCCTGTACCTCAAGAGTTACCATACATTGTCCTTGGATCGGTACAGACCGGGACTGTGATGCCATGGAAATTGTCTGTTTGGCAGGGAGAACCCGGAGTCCACACCTTTTAGCAGTTTCAGGGTGTATGAAACTTTCGGTGCTTCCGCTGTCAAACAGACAATTCACAGTTCTGCCACTAACCTTTACCTCCATCATAGAATGTTCCAGTCTGAAATGCCTGGTCTGATCCAGAGAGATCGACGCCACCGTTGGCCCCTGGGCGTCACTGCATGCTGCCGATGTGGATGCTGAGGACCCCTGCTGGTCGCTCCTAGTCGTCGTGGACCATGATGGCCGCCCCCATGAATCGCATGTGGCCGAGGGCTCCAAGCGCAGCGACTCCTGGTGGTCTTCCTGCTCCTCTGTTTGCCACGATGGCGCCGTCCTGAGATCGCACGTGGTCGGACCTCGTGGGTACTGCAGCGCCGAAAGAGATGGTCTCCGTTCTGGAGGGTTACAAGCTGCACTGCCGTTTTTAGGTTTGGACCTGCAGACTTTGCCGTAGTGGCCTTTTTTACCGCACTGGCTGCAGATTGCCGTTCTTGCCGGGCACTGCTGCCGTGGATGCTTGGCCCCACCGCAAAAATAGCATCGCTGGCCACCTGGAGCTGCCGCCGTCGTCGAATCGATCTGGGAGCGCGGGTTCGCGGGGCGAGGAGGGAGCAGAGCTTGTTCCAACCACGTTGACTGCACGTGGTCCTCGGGGTACAGCGCCAAGCTCTTCGACGCCGCCTCCAACCTCACGGCCATCCCCATTGCCTGGGTCAAATTGAGTTTCCCCTTTTCTAATAATTTTAATCTGATGTATGAGGACCCTACCCCTGCTACGAACGCGTCTCGGGCGAGGTCGTGCATGTACTGCTCGGCGGAGACGTCCTTACAGTCACAAGCCCTGGCAAGCTGCAGGAGTTCATTGGCGTAGTCTTCTATGGTCTCGCCCGACTGCCGACGTCGTGTAGCGAGGAGATAACGAGCGTGAATCTCGTTGGGTGGCGTAATGTACCTATTCTTTAGGAGCTCGACGGCACCCTGGTAAGTGGAAGCTGCACGAATGGCTAGGTAAATCGTGTCGCTTACCCTAGCGTGGAGGACTTGGAGTCTATCACTGTCCGTAGTGATAGCTACCGAGGCTGCCAGGTAGTCCTCGAAGCACTTCCACCAATGTTCGAACGTGTTAGCTGCACCGACCGCACGTGGGTCCAGTGTCAGACGATCCGGTTTTAGAATCTGTTCCATGTTCTAAGTTATCTGATTAAATTGATGCACCCCAATGAGCACCCGGAAACAAGGCTTTATAACTGAAGGCTTTAATCAGATAACAACGAAACTGCTAACACTAATACAACCGTTCAGACTGAAGGGGTCCTGCCGGAGCAGGGGGTCTTATACCCTGCCACCGGAGGCGGGACCCCACTGGAGTGTGCCAAGACAGCACTTAGAACAGGTAAACACCCTAACCCAACAACATAGTACAACCCCCATAACAACAACAACACCCTAGCCCAACAGTAATACAATAACAACCCCAGTGGTGAACCAACGATGGTTCACCACAGTCAGTTTCTTCATTTCAAAATAAATATCTACTGAATAGAAATAAAAGGACATGGTTATATTCAGGTTTTTGGCAAAAAAGTAACCTCGGCTCCCAGAATTCTTAAGTAAGAGTTGCCATGAAATGTTGAGGACAGAGATAGAATTCTTTAACATGAATAAATAAAAACTAAATCTAAAATTCATAATCAGCAAATATTGTTATGTAATGTAAAGGATGAAAGGATTACAATGATGGTGAATAAGATAAGGTTCCAAACAAAAATCATAATGACAAGAGCAGAACTTCAAGGCTGGCATTCCTAGAAAAGAAGTGGCAGCAAAGGAAACAGTACGAAAAAAAACTGCAAATGCATGAAATTTTAGATGAAAAATGAAAACACTGGAAACACACAGCAGATCAATCAGCATTTGCAAAGAGAAAATACAGGTTAATTGTTCATTAGACCAGAAAATTATAAACATTATTAAGTGCATCTCATATTCATTGAAATAAACAATAAAAGCACTGAATAGCAGACTTAGGGAGATGTGACGTGCTCTGCTTAACGTGATTAAATGCTTAGCAGCTCACCCCCAAAAAGTCACTGATCGTTTTAAAGAATGTTAACATTTAGAGTTTCATAGAAAATAGAATTGTAAAAAAAAATTGTAGAAAATTGATTCTTCAAAGCTACAAATATCCCCTGTGCCCCAAAATGAGCTGGTAACAGATATTCACCATACTGAGCACAATACATAACATTCCTATTCTTTTTACAACTCCAAAGTGTCAATGCCTGAGCATTTGAAAAAGGTCTCTCAGCAACTGAGGAGCCAGTTACAGCAAAAAGACATGAATAATATAATTGAGTGTGTGGCTATGTTTAAGAGATTGATGCATGTTTTAAAGTCCAACTTAGTTTGGAAATCAGTTACATCGCCTGTTTTATCACTGTGCCAGAATTAGTTCAGGATTGCTTAAAGTTTTGGCACGGTTGCACAATGGAAGTGGAATAATCTTCAATAATAGTGAAAAACATTCCAATATATTAAGTCACTTGCAGTGCATCCAAATTGTCAAATCTCTGTGCAAACCTTCCACTACATAATCCTCAAGGAATATGATCTGTCAGGCACAGATCAATAAGAAACAAGCATTTGCAATTTAATAACTGTTCCACAATCTTTTGGTAATGTTCATCTACAGGGAGCAGCGTCGAGATTACAAAGCCTCTTCCTCTTGTGTAATAAGGCCCCAAATCGAAGCATATAAAATGCAGGGCTTTTGAGCAATGCATCTTTGAATCAATGTCAAAAGAGCAACAATTTGGATTAAAATTAATTAACCTTGAAAATACCATTTTCTTGATTTCAGGAAGATGTACCATAACCTCCTTTACCTGCCTTGGTTCAATAACCCTTAATGCCTCTGCCAACAAAAATCTATCAATCTGTCTTAAAACCTTCAACTGAAGGTCACCCCTGAATGGCCTAGCTCTAATTTGAAGAGTATGATCCTTTGTTCTAGACATGCCCAACCAGAAGTAGTTGTTTCTATTTACCCTATCAATGCCATTAATTATATCAAAAACTTTTAGCCCTGTTATCATTGTGGTAAATCTGTGCTGCACCGCCTTCAAGGCCAACATATCCTTCCTGAGGTATGATTTTGAGAACTGAACGCAGTACTTTAAGTGGCATCCAATCAGAGCTTTATTTAACCATAACATAACTTCAACCTCTCTATTTCAGGCACCTTCAGATAAAACCTACATCCCACAAGCCTTTTAAATTATATTTTTGTACCCATCAACAAGCTTTTAGTGATTTCTGAATGATACATAAATGTCTCTGTTTCTCTATAGTTCACAGCTTCTCACTATTTAGAAATCGCTTTGATTTATCTTTCTTAGGCCTGAAAAGGAAACTTTGCTACATTGAAACCCATCTGCCACATTTAGGTCCTGTACCAACTGAGCCATCAGTTAGCTCTAAGAGTCATAATATTCTTGCTCTTGGTGTGCTAACACAGAATATTTAATCTGCTGGTGTAAGGAAAGCATTAACTTTAATGGAACATATCTTAGAGTGGCTTCAATTTTCCGTGATATTGTACGAGAGCAAAGTCATGGAATATTGCATCACTTCCTGTGATTACGTAGACTGTTTTATTAGCATATTGCAGTTAGAAGTAACCCCTTATACTACACACCCCTCCCCCCCCCCAATTCTCCCCATTGTACAATGTCTCCCCCAAGCTTCTGACTTCAATTTATTGTTTCGAGGGAAAAATGGTGTGGCGGTTTCACCAATATATCCAAATGGATCCGGTGCTCCTTTGGAGGAGATTGGGGATTTGAGTCTTGCGCATGATCTCTTAGGCTCTGCTGGGCAGATGGAGAATTTGTAGATGACTCTACAAATCACCAATCAGGTTGTCATTTCAATCTCTCATTGAACATAGCACCTCTGGTCTGTTCAGTCGGGTAAGTGAGTGCTTTGACTGCATAGGAGGTTTCTTCTGTGTGGCAACCAGTGCAGGTTTGTTCTCTCTCGCCGTACCATTTAGGTTTGAATGGAGGAGGAATATGGATGTAGTGTCTGGACAATCACTTGTTCAAAGCGAGCTTGGTCCTGGATCCAAATGGGCTCTCCTGGTTGAAGGTCTGATAGATTGCATGCTTGGTGACATTTGTCATAGTTCCTCGTAGAAATCATAGAAACCCTACAGTACAGAAACAGGCCATTTGGCCCATCAAGTCTGCACCGACCACAATCCCACCCAGGCCCTACTCCCATATCCCTACACATTTACCCGCTAATCACTCTAACTTCAGGACACTAAGGGGCAATTTAGCATGGCCAATCAACCTAACCCGCACATGTTTGGACTGTGGGAGGAAACCGGAGCACCTGGAGGAAACCCACGCAGACACGGGGAGAATGTGCAAACTCCACACAGACAGTGACCCAAACCAGGAATCGAACTCAGGTCCCTGGAGCTGTGAATCAGCAGTGCTAACCACTATGCTACCGTGCCGCCCCTGGTTGGAATGATATTTGTTCTCATTCTCTCTCACTTTTTCCAAGTCACCCACTTGTACTTATGGCATCAGTGTCTGTGGGGGAGTGGGGAATTGCAGTCTCTTTTTACAGTGAAGAGTTCACATAGCGCTAAACTGTTTTGGAGTGGTGTTGAATGATCGCTCAGAAGTACCTGAGGATTGGAGGATAGCGAATGTGGTCCCGTTGTTTAAGAAGGGTAGCAGGGATAACCCGGGAAATTATAGGCCGGTGAGCTTGACGTCCGTGGTAGGGAAGTTGTTGGAGAGGATTCTTAGAGACAGGATGTATGTGCATTTAGAACGAAACAATCTCATTAGTGACAGACAGCATGGTTTTGTAAGAGGGAGGTCGTGCCTTACAAATTTGGTGGAGTCTTTTGAGCAAGTGACAAAAACGGTTGATGAAGGAAGGGCCGTGGATGTCGTCCAAATGGATTTCAGTAAGCCATTTGACAAAGTCCCACATGGCAGGTTGGTTAAGAAGGTTAAGGCTCATGGGATACAAGGAGAAGTGGCTAGATGGGTGGCGAACTGGCTTGGCCATAGGAGACAGAGGGTAGTGGTCGAAGGGTCTTTTTCCGGCTGGAGGTCTGTGACCAGTGGTGTTCCGCAGGGCTCTGTACTGGGACCTCTGCTATTTGTGATAAATATAAATGATTTGGAAGAAGGTGTAACTGGTGTAATCAGCAAGTTTGCGGATGACACGAAGATGGCTGGAATTGCGGATAGCGAAGAGCATTGTCGGGCAATACAGCAGGATATAGATAGGCTGGAAAATTGGGCGGAGAGGTGGCAGATGGAGTTTAATCCGGATAAATGCGAAGTGATGCATTTTGGAAGAAATAATGTAGGGAGGAGTTATACAATAAATGGCAGAGTCATCAGGAGTATAGAAACACAAGAGGGACCTAGGTGTGCAAGTCCACAAATCCTTGAAGGTGGCAACACAGGTGGAGAAGGTGGTGAAGAAGGCATATGGTATGCTTGCCTTTATAGGACGGGGTATAAAGTATAAAAGCTGGAGTCTGATGATGCAGCTGTATAGAACGCTGGTTAGGCCACATTTGGAGTACTGTGTCCAGTTCTGGTCACCGCACTACCAGAAGGACGTGGAGGCATTGGAGAGAGTGCAGAGAAGGTTTAACAGGATGTTGCCTGGTATGGAGGGTCTTAGCTATGAGGAGAGATTGGGTGGACTGGGGTTGTTCTCCTTGGAAAGACGGAGAATGAGGGGAGATCTAATAGAGGTATACAAGATTATGAAGGGTATCGATAGGGTGAACAGTGGGAAGCTTTTTCCCAGGTCGGAGGTGACGATCACGAGGGGTCACGGGCTCAAGCTGAGAGGGGCGAAGTATAACTCAGACATCAGAGGGACGTTTTTTACACAGAGGGTGGTGGGGGCCTGGAATGCGCTGCCAAGTAGGGTGGTGCAGGCAGGCACGCTGACATCGTTTAAGACTTACCTGGATAGTCACATGAGCAGCCTGGGAATGGAGGGATACAAACGATTGGTCTAGTTGGACCAAGGAGCGGCACAGGCTTGGAGGGCCGAAGGGCCTGTTTCCTGTGCTGTACTGTTCTTTGTTCTTTGTACATTTGGATGCTGTCATTTTTCTTTAGTAATATTTTCACCATTGGCTTGTGGGTATCTTGGTGAACTGGCAGTAGGACAAATCTATATAAAGTTGTGAACGCTTTAAAGTATTCATTGGGGAACGGTGGTCCATTGTCTGAGATTATAAGATCTGGGATTTGATGTGTTGCAAACATTTTCTTCAATGTAATCACAGCTTCAGAAGTTTGACCCTGTTATGTGTGCAGGGTGTAGCCACGTTAAGAGGACAGGAAGGGTGACCTGGAGTGTGGGATGACCTGCTCGGGAAACCGCCCCTACAGCCACTTGAGGGCTGGATTGCAAGGAGTACAGTGCTTCAATAAACCCGATTGTTCCTGTGGCTTGCCTTTGGTGTGACTTCTTTGGAGCTACACACCCTGGTAGTTTCAGACTTAACAGACCCTGAGGCTGCTTGATCTCTATCCATCTTGAGTAGTGCTCTACCATGATCAAGAACATCTTACCTCTGTGTTCAAAGAAGTCCAGCCCAAGATGTAAAGGAAGATGACATCAATGTTTCTCGTCTCCTGAAGATGAATCACACAAGTTGTACAATTTGACATAATGGCCGGAATTTTACCACCTCGTCCACCCCGGAATCGGGGCGGGCAAGGCTCGCAGAATGGAATTCTCCTTTGGCCTCGGATGGGATTTTATAAGCCTCGCCCGAGCAAAGTTGTAAAATCCCCGCCAATATCTCCCAACAATTTTGAAAGATCTAGTTACCAAACAGAATGCATTGCTCTGGCATTTTGAGATGCCTCAATGTCCTTGGTGCAATTATTTCAGTATATCAAGTCTCAGAACTTTCGGAATGCGCAGTCTCTCATCATAGATGAGTAAATGATCAATTACACTGAGGTGCTCTCTGTTCATAGTACTGTGAGAATGAGATTGTGTAAACTGGCCATCCTTTGATGCAATACTCTGACTTGAGCACATTCTTCAAATTTCTACGCATCTCTGATTTTAATTAGTCACTGAGTTGTTGTTGTTGGAGATATGGTTTATGCAATGGTTTCCACCTCTTCAACAAAGGCTATATTGCCTTGTTTGGGCTTGTCACTGGGATATGGGACAAAGCATCTGTTGTATCCTCAGGACATATCCTGTCTTTGCATCAAACCTCATCAACCTCAGTCCGAATTGTTGTACTCGTGGAGACATTTTTGTTAACTCATTAGAATTTAAGAGTGTCACTAAAAGTTTGAGGTCCGTCTCTATGTTGAAATAGAGACCAAGAACACAATCTGCAAATTTTTCACAGCTAATGCTTCTTTCTCTATCTCTGTATATCTCTGTTCAGTCCCTGTCATTGAACGGGATGCATAGTAAACCGGTCTACATTTTCCATCCATCCGTATCACAGCTTCCAATCCTAAAGAAGTAATATCTACAGCAATGATAGTGGGTAGCTCTGGGTCAAAGAAAGCTAAAATATCATGTGATATTGCATCTCTTTTATTTTTTCTGTTGTGCTTCCTCCCAGCACCATGTACTATCTTGTCGTAACACTTACATAGTGGCTCATTGACAACAGCTAGATTGGGCAAGAACTTTACAACTTGGCTTACCACATCTATAAATCTCTGGAGCTCAGCCATGTTCTGACGAGCTGAAAACTTCTTGGTTACTCTTGTGTCTGTGGATCAACTCTGAAACCGGATGATTCTATAATATGTCCAAGAAACTTGACAGTTGGCTGCAAGAATTCCCATTTGTTCTCGAGTGTAAGTCTTACTTCCTGTAGGCATTGCAGCACTGCTCTTAGTCTGGTGTTATGTTCTATCTGAGTGATCAATGAATCAGGACATTATCCATGTGATATATGACTTCACCCAGTCCATCCAGGATATGTGACATTGTCCTCTGGAAGATTTCTGGCAATGATGTGATGCCAAATGGTAACTTGTTTAAACAAGATCTCCCAAACAGTATAATGAACGTTTAAGCAACTTAGACTCTTCATCAAGGGGCTAATGCCACTATTTGCATCCAGCTCCGTGAAGATGAATTATTTCCCAAAACTGTTGTCCATAGGATGAGCTTCACATTCAACTGCCCTGTTCAGCTGGGTAAAAATCTGCACAAATTCTAACAGATTCGTTGGGTTCAGGTACTGGAACCAGCCTCAAACACAAGTTTGTTGGTTCTGTAGCAGATGGAATAACTCCTTTGCTTCAAAATGAGTCAATTTTCTTCTTTATCTTTGGCATGAGTGGATGAAGAATCTTTCTGGGTGTAACCAGACACACTGGCTTCATATCAGGATGGAAAGTGATGTGGCATGCTGTCTTCGAATGTTCTAGCCTATGAACAGCTGTGGAAATTCGGCTCTGGCGTTTTCAGGCTGATCTCACTTTCCAGTTACTCTACTCTACAAATCAGATGTCAGAAATTCTTTCCTGCTTAAGTGTGAACAGTTCTGTATCACATATAATGTTTCAGTGATTTTTCTCTCTCTACATTAGAGGGTTGCATTCAGTTGTCCAATGACCTTGAGTTCAATACCTCCTGGCTCATGTAGGTTTTTTACATGATGGTTGAAGAGAGCTTTCCTCCAATCACGGTTCAACATCAGAAAGAAGCCAAACTGCTACTCCTGTGGTCAACATAAAGCATATATTTTTTCTCTCAATTAGCATATCAGCACTCCAGTGGCAGAAAGCCATCTCCATATCATTGACACCTTCTACTTCATGAACCTTGCCACCTTTTGAAGGTTTGTCTTTTTGCTTATTCTGTACAGGCTGCTTGCTGTGGCACCAAGCTTGAAAATGACCCTTCTTTCCGCAAAAATAGCATTTGGTCTCCTTGGAGGGACAGTTTTCACACCTTTGTTTTTCCTGTCACACTGGTAACTGTTACTGGGGTGGTTAATGGCAGCTCTTTCAGCCTTCTCTGCTTTTTTACAGCCGCCTTTCTGCTTCTAAATTTAACATACTCCACTGAGTTAGTCATTTTTAGGATACAGTTCTCCCCGTCACCCTGAATCACCAATCGATTTTGCTTCCTGACCTCAGCTTGCCTGCTCAGTTGAATTGCTTTTGTTGAGATAAATCATCCACTGACTACAAGTCGTCAAACAAGTCCAGCACTCTGACAACAATTTTGTCCCTGATTAGTCATCTGCCATTTCACAGTTCTCTGCAAGTCTGTACAGATTGTTGATAAATGTATCAATACTTTCCCTTTATCATTGCGTATACTTGATAAATTTAGGCTGCTTGACAATGATATTCTATTGCAGATTGAAGTACGCATCCTACGCTTTTATTACTTCATCGTATGTTGTTTTATCTTCATCGATCTCTTGCCTGACTAGGATATCATCTGCACAGCTATAATAGCATTCTGACTTGCTCATCCCTTGGCTTCACCACAAGGTCCAATGCAACAGCTTACCTGATAAATCTTTGGTGCCAGTTCAACCACTCTTCTCATAGAATCATAGAATCCTACAGTGCAAAAGGAGGCTATTTGGCCCATTGAGTTTGCACCGACCACAATCCCACCCAGGCCCTGTCCCCATAATCCCATGCATTTATCTTGTTAGTCACCCTGACATTAAGGGGCAATTTAGAATGGCCAATCCAACTAACGCGCATGTCTTTGACTGTGGGAGGAAACCGGAGCACCTGGAGGAAACCCACGCAGACACGTGGAGAATGTGCAAACTCCACACAGACAGCGACCCAAGTCAAGAATCAAACCCAGGTCTCTGGCGCTGTGAGGCAGCAGTGCTAACCACTGTGCCACCCCTGTGCTTCTGCTAAGTTTAGGCCTGCAAACTGCTCAAAACTTACTGGTAATGGCAGAGACTTTCTGTATTTGTTCTTTCACTTGCTATCACCATATAATATTCTTGATCCCATTGTGCAAACACATGGTCTGCTGAGGTGAGGAAACATTAATTAAACATCTCTCACTGTGTCTACATCTTTTCAGAAGGTTGTACAAGAACGAGATCATTGCATCACTTCCTGTGATGTGTATTGTCTCATTAGCATATCAGTTAAAATTAACCTCTTCTCCTACATCACCCCCAAATGAAATGAATGGTTTACAGTACAGAAGGCCATTCAGCAGATAGTATCCATGACATCCCACCTGGTGCAATCATAACCAATCCCACTACACTACTCCCTTGCAATAGATGCAATTTGCTCTGCTTCAAATATTTATAGGCTTTTCATTTAAAAGCAGCAATAGACCCCGCCTCAACCACCACGGATGGCTAAACAACCCTCAGTGGAAATTTCTTTAAATCCTTTTATCCTCAATGACAATTTTAATTTGATGACCCTTCATCACTGACTTCTCAGCTAATGTGCTGTAGTCTTTCCCTAGTCATATCAAAATTCTTCATAATTATTTATTTTAATTTTCTGTGTTTCATTGGAAATGATCCTTCTATCTCAAGTTAATTGTCTTAATAATGATAGTTTGCATTCATGATGTCATGTTGAATTAATTGAATATTCTTTCTTTAAGAGTACTTAGTTTCAGACATGCTGGGTGGATAGAATCAGTCGCTAGGGAATAAAGTTGGAATAGGGACCAAAGACAATGGCTTCAATCTTCCTATTGTTTAACTGGAGAAAGCTCTGTTCATCCAGGACATGTCATTATAATCGCATGTCATTATAATCCCCAACACAAATCCCAAGATTTTAGCATTATCACACCCCAGGGCAAGTCATTGCTTAGTCATTGAATTTGATCCCTCACAAAACTAGCAGGATTATACGTAGTTAATATTTTGTTGAAAAACAGAACATGCTGCCAAAGTTTTCTGTTTTTCACTCATTAGGCAAGATGAAAATCTTCGACAGCGCGTCTCTTTTTTCAGCAATATACAATGTTCTGTATTTCCAAGCAACTATTAATATATTGCTGCTACAAATTTGGGATCCATGTACAAGCATTGCAAGGCATAGTAATTGTTTGGTTCTAAAAAAATACTCTCCAACTCACTATGAGCATTGCATAGAAAAATTCAACAACATTAAAAACAGTATAACTACATCCATTCCCTGATACTGCAGCACTTTTGCATCAACTCAAATTAATCTGTTTTCATATTTAACGGCAAATAATAGACATAGATAGCAAAGATTAATTAAAATTGTAGAACTACAAGTATAAAAAGTAACAATGGATGAGCAGAAAATATAAGGTGAAGCAATCAAAATCATTCAAAAACATGTTCAAAAATGTTTCACCGTTGCTTATTTTAGTTATTGAATTGACAATTGTAAAAATAAAGTTTGCAATGTAAGACATGAAAAAATACAGATTATACAATCAACTCAATTTTAAAAATTCATTTAGGGGATGTTGTGTCACTGGCTAGACCGGCATTTATTGCCCTTGAGAAGGTGGTGGTGAGCTGCCTTCTTGATCTGCTGCAGTCCATGTGATGTAGATACACCGTAAGGAGTCTCACAACACCAGGTTAAAGTCCAACAGGTTTATTTGGTAGCAAATACCATAAGCTTTCGGAGCACTGCTCCTTCGTCAGATAGAGTGGAAATGTGCTCTCAAACAGTGCAAACAGACAAAATCAAGTTGCAGAATACTGATTAGAATGCAAATCCTACAGCCAGCCAGATCTTAAAGGTACAGACAATGTGGGTGGAGGGAACATTAAACATAGGTTAAAGAAATGTGTATTGTCTCCAGACAGAACAGCTAGTGAGATGATACATCGATGATATTTTCTTCCTTTGGAGTCATGGTGAGCAATCACTGAAACAACTATATGATGACATCAACAAGTTCCATCCCACCATCAGACTCACCATGGACTACTCTCCGGAATCGGTTGCATTCTTGGACACACGCATCTCCATTAAGGACAGTCACCTCAGCACCTCACTGTACCGCAAGCCCACGGATAACCTCACGATGCTCCACTTCTCCAGCTTCCACCCTAAACACGTAAAAGAAGCCATCCCCTACGGACAAGCCCTCCAAATACACAGGATCTGCACAGATGAGGAGGATCGCAACAGACACCTCCGGACGCTGAAAGATGCCCTCATAAGAACAGGATATGGCACTCGACTCATCGATCAACAGTTCCGACGTGCCACAGCGAAAAACCGCACCGATCTCCTCAGAAGACAAACACGGGACACGGTGGACAGAGTACCCTTCGTCGTCCAGTACTTCCCCGGAGCGGAGAAGCTACGGCATCTCCTCCGGAGCCTTCAACATGTCATTGATGAAGACGAACATCTCGCCAAGGCCATCCCCACACCCCCACTTCTTGCCTTCAAACAACCACGCAACCTCAAACAGACCATTGTCCGCAGCAAACTACCCAGCCTTCAGACGAACAGTGACCACGACACCACACAACCCTGCCACAGCAACCTCTGCAAGACGTGCCGGATCATCGACACGGATGCCATCATCTCACATGAGAACACCATCTACCAGGTACACGGTACCTACTCTTGCAACTCGGCCAACATTGTCTACCTGATACGCTGCAGGAAAGGATGTCCCGAGGCATGGTACATTGGGGAAACCATGCAGACACTACGACAACGGATGAATGAACACCGCTTGGCAATCACCAGGCAAGACTGTTCTCTTCCTGTATGGGAGCACTTCAGCAGTCACGGGCATTCAGCCTTGGATCTTCAGGTAAGCGTTCTCCAAGGCGGCCTTCACGACACACGACAGCGCAGAGTCGCTGAGCAGAAACTGATAGCCAAGTTCCGCACACATGAGGACGGCCTAAACCGGGATGTTGGATTTATGTCACATTATCAGTAACCCCCACAGCTTGCCTCCTGGGCTTGTAGAATCTCTTCTTACCGTGTTCACCCCAGTCCAACGCCAGCATCTCCACATCATGTAGATACACCCACAGTGCTGTTAGTGAGGGAGTTCCAGGATTTTCACCCAGCAATGGTGAAGGAATGGTGATGTATTTCCAAGTCAGGATGGTGAGTGATTTGGAGGGAAGCTTCCAGGTAGTGTTATTCCTGTGAATCTGCTGCCCTTGCCCTTCTAGATGGTAGTGGTTGTGGGTTTGTAAGGTGCTGTCTAAGGAGCCTTGGAGAGTTGTTGCAGTGCACTTGTAGATGGTACATACACTGCTGTCACTGTGCATCGGTGGTGGAGGGAGTGAATGTTTGTGGATAGGGTCCCAATCAAGCAGGTTGCTTTGTCCTGGATGGTGTCAAGCTTCTTGAGTGTTGTTGGAGCTCCACTCATCCAGGCAAGAACAAAGAACAAAGAAAATTACAGCACAGGAACAGGCCCTTCGGCCCTCCAAGCCTGCACCGACCATGCTGCCCGACTGAACTAAAACCCCCTACCCTTCCGGGGACCATATTCCTCTATTCCCATCCTATTCATGTATTTGTCAAGACGCCCCTTAAAAGTCACTAACGTATCCGCTTCCACTACCTCCCCCGGCAATGAGTTCCAGGCACCCACTACTGTGTAAAAAATCTGCCTCGTACATTTAGTTTAAACCGTGCCCCTCGCACCTTAAACCTGTGCCCCCCTAGTAATTGACTCTTCCACCCTGGGAAAAAGCTTCTGACTATCCACTCTGTCCATGCCTCTCATAATCTTGTAGACTTCTATCAGATCGCCCCTCAACCTCCGTTGTTCCGGTGAGACCAAACCAAGTTTCTCCAACCACTCCTCATAGCTAATGCGCTCCATACGAGGCAATATCCTGGTAAATCTTTTCTGTACCCTCTCCAAAGCCTCCACATCCTTTTGGTAGCGTGGCGACCAGAATTGAACACTATGTTCCAAGTGCGGCCTAACTAAGGTTCTATAAAGCTGCAACATGACTTGCCAATTTTTAAACTCAATGCCCCGGCCGATGAAGGCAAGCATGCCGTATGCCTTTTTGACTACTGTCTCCACCTGCATTGCCACTTTCATAGAAATCAATCATAGAAACCCTACAGTACAGAAAGAGGCCATTCGGCCCATCGAGTCTGCACCGACCACAATTCCACCCAGGCCCTACCCCCATATCCCTACATATTTTACCCACTAATCCCTCTAATCTACACATCTCAGGACACTAAGGGGCAATTTTAGCATGGCCAATCAACCTAACCCGCACATCTTTGGACTGTGGGAGGAAACCGGAGCACCCGGAGGAAACCCACGCAGACACGAGGAGAATGTGCAAACTCCACACAGACAGTGACCCAAGCCGGGAATCGAACTCAGGTCCCTGGAGCTGTGAAACAGCAGTGCTAACCACTGTGCTACCGTGCCGCCCCAGTGACCTGTGTACCTGTACACCCAGATCCCTTTGCCTACCAATACTCCTAAGGGTTCTGCCATTTACTGTATATTTCCTATTTGTATTAGACCTTCCAAAATGCATTACCTCACATTTGTCCGGATTAAACTCCATCTGCCATCTCTCCGCCCAAGTCTCCAACTGATCTATATCCTGCTGTATCCTCCGATGGTCCTCATCGCTATCCACAAATCCACCAACCTTTGTGTCGTCCGCAAGCTTACTAATCAAACCAGTTACATTTTCCTCCAAATCATTTATATATATTACAAACAGCAAGGGGTGAGTATTTCATCACACACCTGACTTGTAGACTGTGGACAGGGTTTGGGGAGTCAGGAGTTAAGTTGCAGGACTCCTAGCCTCTGGCCTGCGTTTGCAGCCACAGTATTTAGTTAAGCTTCTAGTCCATGGTAACCCTCAGGATGTTGGTGGATTCAGCAATGGTAATGCCATTGACTGTCAAGGACTTAGATTCTGTCACAAACTTAGATTCTCTCTAGTTGGAAATGGTTATTGCCTGCACACATGTGGCACAAATGTTACTTGGAATTTGTCAGCCCAATCCTGGACATTGTCCAGGTCTTGCTGTATTTGGACATGGACTGCTTCAGGATGAGGAGTCATACATGGTGCTGAACATTGTGCAATCAGCAATCATCCCCACTTCTGATCTCATGATGAAAGGAAGGTCATTGATGAAGCAGCTGAAGATGTTTGGGCGGAGAGACTGACCTGAGGTCTGGGAGCTCAGATGTCTGACCTCCAACAATGACAACCATCTTCCTTTGTGCTGGGTATGACTCCAACCAGTGGAGAGATTCAATGTTGCTTCATGTTAAAGGCAGTCACTCTCATCTCTGGAGTTCAGCTCTTTGGTCCATTTTGGACCAAGGTTGTAATGAGGTCAGAAACTGAGTGACGCTGGTGGAACCCAGGCTAAGTATCAGTGAATAGGTTATTGCTAAGCAAGTGCTGCTCGATAACACTATTAACGACCCCTTCTATCATGCTACAGATGATCCAGAGTCTGCTGATGGTGTGCTGATTGGCCAGGTTGGATTTAAGAAGGGCGTCCGTGGTAGGGAAGTTGTTGGAGAGGATTCTTAGAGACAGGATGTATGTGCATTTAGAACGGAACAATCTCATTAGTGACAGACAGCATGGTTTTGTAAGAGGGAGGTCGTGCCTTACAAATTTGGTGGAGTTTTTTGAGGAAGTGACAAAAACGGTTGATGAAGGAAGGGCCGTGGATGTCGTCTATATGGATTTCAGTAAGGCATTTGACAAAGTCCCACATGGCAGGTTGGTTAAGAAGGTTAAGGCTCATGGGATACAAGGAGAAGTAGCTAGATGGGTGGAGAACTGGCTTGGCCATAGGAGACAGAGGGTAGTGGTCGAAGGGTCTTTTTCCGGCTGGAGGTCTGTGACCAGTGATGTTCCGCAGGGCTCTGTACTGGGACCTCTGTTATTTGTGATATATATAAATGATTTGGAAGAAGGTGTAACTGGTGCTATCAGCAAGTTTGCAGATGTCACGAAGATGGCTGGACTTGCGGATAGCGAAGAGCATTGTCGGGCAATACAGCAGGATATAGATAGGCTGGAAAATTGGGCGGAGAGGTGGCAGATGGAGTTTAATCCGGATAAATGCGAAGTGACGCATTTTGGAAGAAATAATGTAGGGAGGAGTTATACAATAAATGGCAGAGTCATCAGGAGTTTAGAAACACAGAGGGACCTAGGTGTGCAAGTCCACAAATCCTTGAAGGTGGCAACACAGGTGGAGAAGGTGGTGAAGAAGGCATATGGTATGCTTGCCTTTATAGGACGGGGTATAGAGTATAAAAGCTGGAGTCTGATGATGCAGCTGTATAGAACGCTGGTTAGGCCACATTTGGAGTACTGCGTCCAGTTCTGGTCGCCGCACTACCAGAAGGACGTGGAGGCGTTAGAGAGAGTGCAGAGAAGGTTTACCAGGATGTTGCCTGGTATGGAGGGTCTTAGCTATGAGGAGAGATTGGGTAAACTGGGGTTGTTCTCCCTGGAAAGACGGAGAATGAGGGGAGATCTAATAGACGTGTACAAGATTATGAAGGGTATAGATAGGGTGAACAGTGGGAAGCTTTTTCCCAGGTCGGAGGTGACGATCACGAGGGGTCACGGGCTCAAGCTGAGAGGGGCGAAGTATAACTCAGACATCAGAGGGACGTTTTTTACACAGAGGGTGGTGGGGGCCTGGAATGCGCTGCCAAGTAGGGTGGTGGAGGCAGGCACGCTGACATCGTTTAAGACTTACCTGGATAGTCACATGAGCAGCCTGGGAATGGAGGGATACAAACGATTGGTCTAGTTGGACCAAGGAGCGGCACAGGCTTGGAGGGCCGAAGGGCCTGTTTCCTGTGCTGTACTGTTCTTTGTTCTTTGGCAGCAGGGATAATCCAGGAAATTATAGGTCGGTGAGCTTTACGTCAGTGGTAGGGAAATTATTGGAAAAGATTCTTTATGGACAGGATTTTCTTACATTTGGAAACAAATTGACTTATTAATGATAAACAGCATGGTTTCATGAAGGGGAGATCGTGCCTCACCAACTTGATCAAGTGTATCGGGGAAGTGATGAAGATGATAAATGAGGGAAAGGCAGTGGATGTTGTATACATGGACTTCAATAAAGCCTTTGACAAGGTACCTCATGGTAGACTGGTATGAAAGGTGAAGTCACACAGGATCAGAGGAGAGCTGGTGGATACAGAATTGGCTGGGCCATAGAAGACAGAGGATAGCAGTAGAGTGCTTTTCTGAATGGAAGGCTGTGACTATGGTGTTCACAGTAAGAAGTTTAACAACACCAGGTTAAAGTCCAACAGGTTTATTTGGTAGCAAAAGCCACACAAGCTTTCGGAGCTGCAAGCCCCTTCTTCAGGTGAGTGGGAATTCTGTTCACAAACAGAGCATATAAAGACACAAACTCAATTTACATGAATAATGGTTGGACTGCGAATACTTTAACCTGGTGTTGTTAAACTTCTTACTGTGTTTACCCCAGTCCAACGCCGGCATCTCCACATCATGACTATGGTGTTCCACAGGGATCAGTTCTGGGACCTTTGTTGTTCGTAGTATATATAAATGATTTGGAAGAAAATGTAGCTGGTCTGATTAGTAAGTTCGCAGATGACAAAAATTGGTGGAATTGCGGATAGTGAAGAGGATTGTCAGGGGATATAGCAAGATATAGACCGGTGGAGACTTGGGCAGGCAAATGGCAGATGGAGTTTAATCCGGACAAGTGTGAGGTAATGCATTTTGGAAAGTCCAATGCATGTAGGAATTATACAGTAAACGGTCGAACCCTTAGGAGTATTGACAGGCAGAGAGATCTGGCTGTACATGTCCACCGATCACAAAGTGGTAACGCAAGTGGATAAGGTAGTCAAGAAGGCGTACGGCATGCAAAGAACAAAGAACAAAACAGCACAGGAACAGGCCCTTCGGCCCTCCAAGCCTTCATCGGTCAGGGCATTGAGTATAAAAATTGGTAGGTCATGCTGCAGCTGTACAGAACCTTAGTTAGGCCTCATTTAGAATATTGTGTAGAATTCTGGTCGCCACACTACCAGAAGGATGTGGATGCTTTGGAGAGGGTACAGAAGAGGTTTACAAGGATGTTGCCTGGTCTGGAGGTATTAGCTATGAGAAGAGGTTGGATAAACTCGATTTGTTTTCACTGGAACGACAGAGATTGAGGGGTGACCTGATAGAGGTTTACAAGATTATTAGTGGCATCGATAGAATGGATAGTCAGATGCTCTCTCCTAGGGTAGAAAAGTCAAATACTAGGGGACATAGGTTTAAGGCGCATGGGGGAAAGGAGATGTGCGAGGAAAGGTTTTTTTAAACAGAGGATGAAGAATTTCTGGAACGCGCTGCCCGGGGAGGTGGTGAGAGCCGGTACAATAGCAGCATCTAAGGGGCAACTCGACAAATACATGAATAGGATGGGAATGGAAGGATACGGACTCCTTAAATGCGTGCGGTTTTAGTTTAGGCAGACATCATGATTGGCGCAGGCTTGGAGGGCCGATCTTTGTTCTTTCTTTGTTCACTAAGCTCACAATCTCTCTTGTCATCCAGGGTTCCCGAATCTTGCCATCTTTATCCTTCATTTTTACAGGGACATACTTCCCCTGAATTGTTAACTTTCTGAGATGTGGGGACCAAAACTGCACAGTACACCAGGTGCGATCTAACCAAGCTCCTATTAAATTGAAGCAAAATCTCACTACTCCTGTACTCAAATTCTCTTATGATAAAGACTAACATTCCATTAGCCATCCTAATAGATTGCTGCACCTGCATGCTAGCCTTCAGTGACTTATGGACATGGACACCCCAACTCCCTCTGTACATCTTAGGGTAGCATGGTGGCAGAGTGGTTAGCACTGCTGTCTCACAGCGTCAGGGACCTGGGTTCGATTCCCGCCCTGAGTCATTGTCTGTGTGCAGTTTGCACATTCTCCCTGTCTGCGTGGGTTTCCTCCAGGTGCTCAGGTTTCCTGCCACAATCCGAAAGACATGCTGGTTAGTGCATTGGCTATTCTAAATTGCCCATTGTTAGGGGGTTAGCAGGGTAAATAAGTGGGGTTACGGGGAATAGAGCCTGGGTGGGATTGTGGTCGGTGCAGACTCGATGGGCCAAATGGCATCCTTCTGCACTGTAGGATTCTATGATCTCTCTAATTTGTACACTTTCTAATTTCTTACCATTTAGGAAATACTCTGCACATCTGTTCCTGCTACCAAAATGGATTACCTCATTTTTCCATCTGCCATGTTTTTGCCCACTAAGTCTGTCCAAATTCTCCTGTAGCAGCTTTACATCATTCTCACAACACACATTCCTGCCTAGCTTATCTGAAAACTTAGAAATATTACATTTGATCCCCACATCCAAATCATTGATATATATTGCGAACAGCTAAGTACAGATTCTTTTGGTACCCCATTAGCTACACTCTATGCAAGAATGACCCATTTATTTCTACTGTTTTTTGCCTGTTAGCCAATCCTCAATGCAGGCCATGACTGTATGTTGCCTCCAATCTCGTACTTTTATTTTTCCAACAATCCTCGTGGGGGACTTTTATCAAAAGCCTTCTGAAAGTCCAAATACATGATGCTATCAACACTATCAATTTTGTTTGCAACATCTTCAAAAATCTCCAATGAGTTCACCAAACATGATTTCCCATTTGTAAATCCATGCTGACATTGCCCAATCAGATTTTTTTTTTTTAGAAACCCTACAGTGCAGGAGGCCATTCGGCCCATCGAGTCTGCACCGACCACAATCCCACCCAGGCCCTACCCTCACATATTTACCCGTTAATCCCTCTAACCTACACATCTCAGGACTCTAAGGGGCAATTTTTAACCTGGCCAATCAACCTAACCCGCACATCTTTGGACTGTGGGAGGAAACCGGAGCACCCGGAGGAAACCCACGCAGACACTAGGAGAATGTGCAAACTCCACACAGTGACCCAAGCCGGGAATCGAACCCAGATCCCTGGAGCTGTGAAGCAGCAGTGCTAACCATTGTGCTACCGTGCTGCCCCTATCATGATTGCTCAAGTGTCAAATTATCCTTTAGAATAGATTCCTGCATTTTCCCTACCACTGATGTAAGCTAACAGGTCTCTAGTTCCCTGTTTTCTCTCTCCTTAAATAGTGGGGTGACATTTTCTACCTTCCAATCTTCAGGAGCCGTTCCAGAGAGAATTTTGGAAGATGATCACCAATATATCCATAATTGTAGCAATCTCCTTCAACATTCTGGAATCCATAATATCAGATTTATGCTGTTTGGTACGCAAGTAGTCCTGTGTTGTAGTTTTACCAGGTTGACATCTCATTATTAGGTGCATCCTTCATGTATCCTTATCAATGTTTTTACTAGGGGGCCTAAACCTCTCTGAAAGACCAAGGAGTCTGAGTTGGTACTCTCCCCAGTCTATAACTAAAGAAATGGAACTATAATCTGCTAACAAACGTTTGAGTGCATACAAGTGCCAGCATGTGATCATCTCTGTAGCATGCAGTTTGATTTTCAACAGGTAAACCGTTTTGCACAGCATGGAAACATTAGAAGTTTCAGCAATTTTTCCAAATGCCCACAAAACAAACTGACACATGAACTTTTAACATTTTTTGGAGGTTAAGTTTTGACAGGAAAGTTTTTTCAAGAGCCTATCATTTTAGTGAGGAAAACACAGCTAGAGTTTAGGACAGTAGGAGGAAAAAGCTTTTATTTCATAGTGTTTTATGAATGGCTCAAATGTGACTTTGTTTTAAATCTCAAAAATATTTGCATAAACAGATCTATGTCAGTTGGCAAGAAAATCTCTTGGGAACCAGTCACTGAGCAGGTCTTTTCCAAACTCTTTCACTATGTACATATCTGGCCTCTAACAGCATACATATGGCCCACTGTGAATAATGCCAAGACAATTTGTAATCCCTCTCAAACACATTTATTGTCCATCACAATCTAATCGTACATGCCCCTGCACAACATTTAGCCTACAGGGTTCTGGTTCTCATTTGGATACTAACAGATCAGACTCTGTTTAGAAAGGATTAACGTGGAGATGTAAAAACCATTTTTGAAGTTTCACAGCAAAATATCAGATAGATCACAGACACCGGTCTCTTTGTTTTTGCACTTTTGAGTTCTTTGAAACAGTGGTAATCATCTGGTATATTCCATAGTTGTTGTTATGAAAATACTTAAATGAGGTACTGGGGACCAGAAGCCAATATCTAATAGAGGAAGGTTGGGTGACCAAATCTTGATGTGGTACAAGAAACAGTCAGCAACATTTTGGCTGAAATTAAGTCTCTGGAGGGTGGAGGCTGCCTAAAGAACCTTGGAATACTGGAGTCTGGATCAGGGTTTCAGCATCAGGTGGGCCAAAGATCAGGGTATAGGGCAAAAACTTAATGAAGATAAAGTAAGGAATCTTTGGGATAAAGATTATATTGGTTTGACACTCATTCCACAAATGAAGTCTCACAAGACACAGAGATGGCAAATAGGTTCAGGCTCAACAGTGGCTAGCATAGGAGATGAAGTTGTTGGATTGGGGTTGAGTTTGTGACAGAAATCGATGTCATCAGATTCGGTCTTCCAAATAAACAAGTGGAGGAAACTGCAGCTCATTAGAGATTGAAAACCAGGAAAGTGGTCAGGCAACACATGCAGTAAAGTAATTGAGAAAATAGTGGAGAGATGGAGCTGAGTGTCCAATGGGTAGAAGCGGACAGAATGAGGGAATGAACATAGGTGGAGTTCGGAGGGTAAATATATGGGGTTATGGAGATAGGACCTGGGTGGCATTGTTGTTGGTGCAGGCTCGATGGGCCAAATGGCCTCCTTCTGCACTGTAGATTCTATAAATAGGAAGAGGGGGGCTCAAGGCTTGATCTTTGGAAGATCCCCAAAAGTAATAGAACGAGGGCTGGACAAGAGGTCTTTACTGGACATTCTTACTTGTCTGATTATAAAGTATGGATCAGGGTTTCAGCATTAGGTGGGCCAAAGATCAGGGTATAGGGCAAAAACTTAATGAAGTTAAAGGCTCATGGAGGGGCAGAAATTTCTTTCAACTACCATTGTTGTTCCTTCATTCAATACTTACTAGAAATATGACATATAATGGAAAATACATAAATTAAACAAAATAAACGCTACAAGAAGATTTGTTACATCAGATATACCTTTGGTATAGGCAAAAATATGGTGGAGTATAATGTGATAGAATGTGAACGTGTCCACATTTGCAGGAAGAATAACTATATACTATTTAAAGAGAGAGATTTTAGAATTCTGTAGTCCAGAGAGATCCGGATGACCTGGTACATAAATCACAAAGTTAGTATGCGGACACAGCAAGTAAAGTAAGTGGAATGTTGGCTGTTATAACGAGGGGAATGGAGCATAAATTAGGGAAGTCTTTCTGCAGCTGTGCAAGGCCTTGGTGAGACCACACCTGGAATACTGTGTAAAGTTGTGGTCTCCTTATTTGAAAAAGATACAAATGTGTTAGAAGCAGTTCAGAGAATGTTCATTTCACGTATTCTTGGGAGGAAGGGGCTATCATCTGAGGAAAGGTTGGCATTGTATCGATTGCATTTAGACAAATGAGAGATGATCGGATTAAAACATTCTGAGGGGACTTAATAGGATGGATACTGAGAAGATGCTTCTCCTCTTGTAGGGAGCAGTTTCAACTCTCTTTCACCTTCTTCCTTCGGGAAAAAGATACAAAAGTCACTTACCAACCGACTGAAGAACAGCTTCTTCCCTGCTGCTGTCAGATTTTGAATGGACTTAATTTGCATTAACACCCTAGCTATGACTGTAATACCATATTCTGCACTCTCTCGTTCCCTTCTCTATGAACGATATGTTTTGTCTGTATAACGCACAAGAAATAATACTTTTCACCGTAGGTTAATACATGTGACAATAATAAATCAAATCAAAATAAGGGGTCTCCTCTCAAGATGGAGATGAGATTTTCTTTTCTTTCAGAGGGACATTAGCCTGTGGAATTCTCTTCCCTGAAAGCAGTGGAGACTGGGTCATTGAATTTATTCAAGGCTCAAGTGAATTGATTTTTGACAGATAAGGGAGTTGAGGGATATAGGAGGCAGACAGAAAAGTGGAGTTGAGACCACAATCAGATCAGCCAAGATCTTATCAAATGGTGGAGCAGGCTTAAAGGGCCACTGCTCCTATGTTCCTTGGCCTCTGTAGGAAGATCGTGAAGGTTCCTATATGAATCATTGCAAGGCATAAATATTAAACAGCAGAGCAGCCTACAACTGCCTCTTGCAAATGGTATTTTACAAGCTAAACATTTGACTTCGACTAAGCTAATTTGTTTCTCTTCCATCTACATCCCTATCAAATAAAACAAATTTGAAAGTTAAAAACAAACTGAGTATGCTGGAAAAATTCAGTCGGCCTGGCAGCATCTGTAAGTAGAAACAACAGAGTTAAAGTTTTGAGTCAATTTGGCTCTTCATCAGAACTGACAGGCAAAATCTGTTAGAAACTATATTGTAGGTACAAGAGATTGCAACAAAAGTGTATCAAATTTAAAAGCAAGAGATAGATGACCAGCTGTGGGGGTGGGGGAGGGGGAAGGAATGTTTTTGCATTGAGACAAAAAATGCGTGGGGTATAAAAAAAGGGAGTTTAAAGGTAGTGGAGCAAGGTCACAGTCTGAAGTTGAACTCAATGTTGAGTCCCGCAGGCTCTGACCTGCCTAATTGGAAAATGAGATGCTGCTCCTTAGTTATGAGGACTTAGTTATGAGGAGAGATTGGGTAAACTGGGGTCGTTCTCACTGGAAAGACGGAGGATGAGGGGTGACCTAAAAGAGGTGTATAAAATTATGAAAGGCATAGATAGGGTGAACGGTGGGAAGCTTTTTCCCAGATCGGTGGTGACGTTCACGAGGGATCATAGGTTCAAGGTGAGAGGGGGGAGGTTTAACACGGATATCAGAAGGATGTATTTTACACACAGGGTGGTGGGGGCCTGGAATGTGCTGCCGGGCAAGGTGGTGGAGGCGGACACACTGGGAACATTTAAGACTTATCTAGATAGCCACATGAACGGAGTGGGAATGGAGGGATACAAAAGAATGGTCAAGTTTGGACCAGGGAGCGGCGCGGGCTTGGAGGGCCGAAGGGCCTGTTCCTGTGCTGTATTGTTCTTTGTTCCTCGAGTTTGCGCTGGGTTTCATTGGAGCACTGCAACAGACCAAGGATGGACATGAGAACAAGGTGCTGAGTTAAAATGGCAAACAGCAGGAAGGTTGGGTTTTGCTTGTGGATTGAGCGAAGGTGTTCTGCAAAGCGGTCACCCAGTCTGTGTTTAGTCTCCCCAATGTTGAGGAGACTGCAATGCAAGGAGATACAAGTGAAATGCTGCTTAACCTTAAAGGAGTGTTTGGGGTCATGAATGGAGAGGAGGGAGGAGATAAAGCAGCAGGTGTTGCACCAGTGATTGCAAGGAAAGGTGTCATGGAAAAGGGATGGGGAGTTGGATGTGATGGACGAGTGGACCAGTGTGTCACACAGGGAGCTTTTCCTGTGAAATGCTGACAGGGGACGACAGGAAGATTCTTGGTGGCATCATGCTGGAGTTGGCAGAAGATGATTCTTTGAATGTGGAGGCTTGTGGGCTGGAAAGTGAGGACAAGAGGGACCCTGTCACAGTTTTGGGAGGGAAGGGGTGAAGACAGAGGTGCTGGAAATGGATTGAACCCAATTGAGTGCCCTGTCAAACATAGTAGGGGGTAACTTCAGTTAAGGAAAAACACACGTCAGAAGCAGAATTTTCAAAGGTGGCATCATTGGAACAGATGTGATGGAGGTGGAGATTCTGGGAGAATAGGAATGGAGTCCTTGCAGGAAGCAGGGCAAGGAGTTGTAGTTGAGGTAGCCGTGGGAGTCCGTGGGCTTGTAATGAATACTGGTGGTCAGGCTATCACTGGAAATGGAGACAGAGAGGTCAATGAAGAGAATGGAAGTATTGGAGATGAACCATGTGAAGGTGAGAAAGGGCAGGAAATTGGAAAAAAAAATGAATTTTTTTCCAGGTCCAGGTGACAGCATGAAGCAACACTGATACAATCATCAATATAATGGAATAAAAAGAGTTGTGGCAGCAGGTTTTAATAGCACTGGAATAAGAAGTGCTCCATGTAACTGATAAAAAGACAGACATAACTGGAGCCCGGGTGGGTACTCATGGCCACATCTTTTATTTGCAAGAAGTGAGACAAGTTAAAGAAGAAATTATTGAGTGACAGAACAAGTTCAACCAGGAGGAAAGTGATGGCTGATGGGGATTATTCGGGTCTCTGCTCAAGGAAGAGGCAGAGAGCCCTCAGACCTCCCTGGTTGGGTTTGGTGGTGTAGAGGGATTGGATGTCCATAATGAAAAGGAGGCGCTTAGGGCCAGAGAACTGGAAATTGTTGATAAGACATAGGGCATCAGAGGAATCACAAATTAGGTGGGAAGAGACCAGACAATGGGAGACAGCATGGATTCAAGATAGGAAGAAATTAGTTCTGTAGGGCAGGAACAGGCTGATACATTGAATCTATCAGGGCTGTCCTATTTCTGGATTTTGGCAAGGAGGTAGCAGTGGACTGCATTGGGTTGGAGGATGAGGTTGGAGGCTGTGGAGGGAAAATTTCCAGAGGTGCTGAGTTCTGAAAGTTATGTTAAAGCATTATATACAACAACTCAAATTTGTATAATGTCAAATCATACACAGCTACATAACAGTTTGAACAAATAGTAGGCCTTTTTCTTTGGTCAAAAGCCAAATATTGTTGAAGTGGTCACAGCTACAATCTATTTATTCAGCACATTATTAAAGTAAGTTTGATTAGTGTTTTGCATTTGTACATAGGAAATTACAGGGCTGGTAGGTTACAGTTAGCTTTGTAGCTGACAATTAATTGGCCACTCCTTCAATTAACTACCCAGTTTCACTCAAAAAGAGTGAATTATCATACCAAGTATAGATACAAAAGACAACATTACCATATCCTGTTAAAATTTATTTCATTTTTAAAATTCATTACTGTTCACATAAACATTACAAATGTCAATGCGAGACCAAGGCAGAACTGCAAGATTTCAACATTAAATAGAGGGAATATTTAGAGCACAAATTGGTTTCTC